>NC_056563.1:22853886-22870564 GCF_013358625.1 Macadamia integrifolia | reverse complement strand
TCTTGAAGAGAAACTCTAGGTTAGGAAGAGACCAAGTAAAAGCATGCCAAGTAGTAAAACTATGCCTAAGAATGTTTGAACTGAACCAAATAGTCTTATGCGGAGGAACTTTTGTGAATTTTGATCTAATCAAATTCCAGGCGAAGGCAGAGGTGAATTTGTTTGATGAATTCGCATGCCATAGCCCATAAGACCAAATCACCACTCCCTCTTGGTCTTCACAATAGGGAAGATAAATTATACCAAACTTCAATAAGATTATTGGAACTATTAGGTCCTAGGCCCCAAATTCCATCTTGGGTAATAGAGGAAACCTTGGCCATCCTATCAGATCCTGCATCATATCTGACGATCCTTATATATGAAAATGAAAACATGATTTGGATGCCAATTATCAAGCCATATGTAAGTATTACATCCATTATCAATGTGATGTAGTATCGAGGCTGAACCAGGTTGACCCTTTTGGCAATCTTGACCGAGATGAGCCGGATCTAAATTGGGTTTTTGGTTCAATAAGATATTTTAGGATTTATTTTATTTAGGAAAGATTAGTTATTTTATTTGGAAATATATGTAATCTTTTATTTTGGGTAGTTGTTAGATAAGTAGGGGGTTACCAATTCAAGTTTTATTTTGTTTCTAATTTTATTAGTTGGAACTTAGGAAGTAATTAGGAATGGCTAATTTAGTTTTAGATTTTATTTAGGCAAGTTTTAATTTCAATTTATTATATAATGGTATGTAACCCAAGTTGTTAGACAGATTTTGAGAATGAATTGAATTGAATGTTTTGTTAGGGATATGCCCATACTCCTTTAGTTGGTTTTGATGATAACAAACATTTGAAGGTATTTCACAATTTTCCTTCAAGTATTGTTTTGTAGAGACTTCATATCAAAGATCAAATTTGTTGAATGAAAGGAAGAAATGAAGATTGAAGTCATCAAATGAAGAGTATCAACAAGTTGGCATCAATGCTTAAAGAAGATATCATAAGAATTTAAGCTTCAAGATGTCAAGACATGAAGCTCAAAGACATGAAATTGCAAATAAGAAGAAAAGATGATGAAGTGCCAAAGAGTGGAAGGTTCAAGTGAAGACGACCACTAGGATAGATTGGTCCTTTTTAATGTAATTTGAAACTTCCACATATATATGTGCACTCACCACATGCATGTGCATTGCATCATACTAGAATGACCATAGAGCATACCTTGACCAAGTACGGAGAGTCTCTAAGTGGTGAGGAACATATTAGGAAAAATGTGTTCTAGTGAAATTCTGTGAAAACCACATTAACCTGACTTAAGGGTATTTTGGATAATCTTAGAGTCGGTATCAGGAGATGAAACTTTCATAGAAGTTGTAGGAAATCAAGTCACGATTTCAACGCAACTGATTTTAGGTCATTCCAAGGTCGGACCAAAAAGTTATGATCAAAACACTAACGAATGGTCAGTATGACAGCGTTCTATCAAAACAGAGTCTGTCATGTTGGTGGTCGTCCGGCTCGAAGCCCCAGTCGACCGGAACTGTCCGAGACCATAGACAGTCGACCGGTAAAAAGTCCTGATCGACCGCTGACTACCTGAAAGTGCCCTAACGGCTATATTTTGCTATAACGGCTCTTTCCGCTGGTCGATCGGCTACCGATGGCAGTTGACCGGTGGTCCCAGAATACGATTGTTAGAGCCTGATTTCCTGCCTATAATGCTCTCTTAAGCTCACCTATAAATACCTTTAATGCTACTTATTAATTAACAAATTAATCCCAACTTTAGAGAAGCATTATTTAAGCATTAGAAGTGAGAATTGGTCTACACCATCTCTTGAGTTCAAGTTCTTTATTTTATATTCAAGAGGAACTCAAGACCATCTACAAGTCTTCATCTACATCTTGGCATTTACATTACAAGCATCAAGAAGACTTCAAAAGGTGCATTTATTCTATCATCATTGCATATTTCATTTGCACCACATTGGAGGTAATTCTCTTTTATTCCACTTCTCCATTTTTTATTTTACATCAAGTCTAGACTGTACTTAGGCTTGTGTAAGGACCCTCTCATATTTAAGAGATTGTAAGGATCCTCTTATCCTTAAAAGAGTGTAAGGTGCCTCTCTACCTTAAAAGAGATTGTAAGGTGCCTCTCTACCTGTAAAGGAGATTGTAAAGGTGCTTCTCTGCCTGTAAAGGGGATTTGTAAGGATACTCTTATCCGTGAAAAAGATTGTAAAGGTTTTCTTCCTTACCTACCGTGCTGAAAGGAAGAACTAGTGGAATACCTTACAAGAGGATTCTTGTAGGGAGTGGACTAGACTCGGATTGAGTCGAACCACTATATATCTTGTGTTGTGTGATTGTGCCTATTTTACTAATTCTGCATCGTTTTTAATTTGCAATCACACTTGGGACCTATACATCGAATTTCCACTAGTATCACCTATTCACCCCCCTCTAGGTTATTTCATGTTTTAGTGTCGGGTAAGGTGCAAGACTAGGTCGTGTGACCTCCTTTCTTCCCCCTTGTGCGATTTCTTCTCTTTCTCCCTACAACTTTGAGTTCTCTCAGGGATTTCTTCCCTTTCTCTACTGACCCTCCATCAAGTGGTATAAGAGCTGATGGATCGGTCCTTCATCTCCTTTCTCTCCCATCTTCTCCCCATTCTCTGTTATGGTTTTTGCAAAGACTGAGAAAAAAAAAATAGCCTTTCATTGAACCCTTCCATAGTAACCCTTTCCCTCTACCATCTGCCATAGAAACTCACCATCAACCCCTTCCTTTTAGGGTTTGTGTGAAAAAAAAGATCTCTCCTTCATCGTTCCCAACCAAAACCCCAAACCCACCCTTGACCCCTTTGAGCGAACCCCTTCCCTCATCCTAAGGTGTTCCAGCAGCAAAAAAAAAAAAGAATTTTCTCTCAAACCCACCGCATTCTTCAACCCTCTACCTTCCTCAAAGCAGAAAAATTAAAATAAAAAAAAGAAGCAAGAAGAACAGAAGAAGAAGAAGAAGAAGAAGAGAGAGAGAGTTACCTAGTTTGAAGCGACTGCAACAATCTCCTGTGCTATTTACTCGCATCCAGGTCCTCCAATGAAGTCGCAACTATCACCGCTGAGCCATCGAAGATCCTACATGTCTTCCTCCTTTGCCAACCTTCTCGCTTATTTCCCTGGTTTAACAGAGAAGAAGAGCCTTCCTGCTGGTTCTTGTGTCTAAAAGAGAGAAACTCCTTTGTCAGTGATTGAATCCCACCACCTTTAATTGATTTCCTCCCTACAAGAAGAAGAAGCAAGAAGAGCCTTTCTCTTTTATCACTTTCTATCCTAATTTTTCTTCAGCTTCCAAAATTTCCCCTCCCTTCTTTATATTCCATTGTGCTTTCTAATCTAGTCTAAGTATTTACAATCCTACCATCCTTTAGAAAAAAAAGAAATTGAACCTCCATATTTATAATTCTGCCCACACTTGCCTAGTGGAGTTGTCTTATTTGTGTGAGGCCCATAGCAAATTCTGAACACAAATTTGGTCATGGAATCTTAGGTGTTCAAGTTCAGAGTTCGCTTTCCCAGTGGAAAGCTTGCTAATTTGTCAATTGATGAGCTACTAAATGACAATTTCATCTCCAGATTTGTGGTGGATATGTTGTCAAAGACCAATCAGATTATTTTTTAGTTAGAGGATGGTGTATTCGTTGAATTACTATTTTTCATTATTATGATGGTGCTTTTTGTGAAGTGTTCGACTCTCCTCAACACATCATTAAATTGGGTCGATGTTGGTTGGAACAACGACACGACATCCTTGATCGTGACAACAATGTGCACCCTCCGGGCTTACCACATGCATAAAAAAATTTAATCTTCATAGATTGGTTGAGTCAAAGAAGGTGATACCCCCAGTATAATGACAAGACGAATCAAATGCATCAACACAAGTCGAAGATCGCCTTATTGTGGAATAGGTGATGACAACGGAAAGTGAGAAAATAGTGGATCAAGTAATGAAGGACATCAATAGAGTGCTAGTTATTCACCACCATGAGTTCGTTTTTCCCTATGACTTTCTAGACTTGAATACACTTCCACAGCTTCACATCTGGGATTTTGTTAGTGATGCAGACAACGAGCAATTCACCCCACTTGTGAGTTTTTATTGTTGTCATTCTTTAAAACTCGTAGTCGAGTTTTTCTCAACATTGGGGGAGTTGATGCAGTATCGAGGCTGAACCCTTTTGTCAATCTTCGACCGAGATGAGCCGGATCTAAATTGGGTTTTTGTTTTAGTAGGATATTTTAGGATTTATTTTATTTAGGAAAGATTAAGTTATTTTATTTGGAAAGATATGTAATCTTTTATTTTGTGTAGTTAGACAAGTTGGGATTTACCAATTTAAGTTCTATTTTGTTTTTAATTTCATTAATTAGAATTTAGGAAGTAATTCGGAATTGTAATTTAGTTTTTGATTTTATATAGGCAAGTTTTAATTTCAGTTTATTATATAAAGGCATTTAACTCAAGTTATTAGATAGATTTTGAGAATGAATTGAATTGAATGTTTTGGTGCCGGGTATGGTGCAAGACTAGGTCATGTGATCTCCTTTCTCGCCCCTTTTGTGCGATTTCTTTTCTTCTTCCCCGCAACTCTTTTCTTCCCTTTCTCTACCGGTCTTTCATCCCAATGCTTGACCGAATGGTGTCCCTAACAAGGTGTCTATACTTAAGAATTTTTCTCCAGGCCTAACAAGATGCATTAGCTAGGTAATTGGCAGTCCAAATGGAATCTGACTTTAAGTATCTAGAGTATACTGTATACCCAACCATTTCAAATTTTTTTTTTTGTCTAGGCACTATTTTCTAGATAAATTTTACGATGTCTGCAATGTTAGCTTCCTTTATACCATGAAGTCCCAATTCATCTTTATTTTTAGAAAGGCAAACATTTGCCCAACTAATAGCATGGAGGAATTTAGAATTATCCTGAGCTTTCCAAAGGAGAGAGGACATAAGAGATACAATCTGAAAGATGATGGAGGCTAGAAGTCCGAAAACACCAGACCAGTAAATATATGAATTTTTTGTAACCGATCTGATTAGTTCAAGACAGCCCACAAAAAAAAGAATATGAAACTACTATAGAGTGGATTTGCTCTAAAGATGGCCCTCGAAAAACATTATTTGGAGGTGATTTTTGACAGATTTTTTGAGTCCCTTATGTGCCTTGCGTGGAGAAGACTTTCCAGAAGGTTTGGAAGATATTTTGTGGGCCCCATGAGAACTTGCATGGGATATAAGTCCAAGACAGTTGCTACCTTGCACGAGATTCTTAGAAGGTCTTATCATCTTTGTTTCTATTTTGAGTTTATCTTGTTTCTATTGCTAAGAAGTCAGTTAGTTTACAATTTGGAAGTTGTTAGGATTAGTTTCCATTTGGTTTGCTTCTATTTTGAAAACTTACTATTTATATGATCTCCATTCATGCATGGCGAGTTTTGATTGCAATTGGTTTATTTTATGAATATGAGAAAAGGGGACTATCCCCATTGATTTGGAGATTGGAAGAAAAGAGGGCTATGTTCTTCGCTGTGAGAGACAGTTCCTACAAGAGGAAGGTACTGTGAGAGGCCATGGGTGAGAGACTCTTCCCCCATTTCTTATCCCCTTCTCTATTTTTATTTTTCAGTTTCTAGTTCATTATATCTGCAACCAGTGATTTGTGGAGAGGTATCGATATCTCCTTCCACTGCTGCTGCTGTAGTGTGATCCATTCAAGGTTGTTCCATCGATATTCATAGATTATTGGTGTTAGAGGACTGGTCAACCAACCCTGCGGCTCTCTGGGATTTTGGAATCCTAGGGCTGTAATCTCAGGTCCTGCAACTCAAGTTCTGGACATTATTTCAAGCCATATTCTGGGAGTGCTTCAACCTTCTTAAGTCCCTTCTTCGACACTGGTTTCAGGCCTTTCTATCGGTTGAAAGTGATGTGGTTTCTTAAGTTTCTAAATCTGAGATTGAGTTTCTATTTTGAACAAGTGTCATTACTTGCAATCCAGGTGTGATCTGAGGCTGATTCTCTGAAGTGATTAAGAGGATAGTACCCCCTTTTCTCGACTGTAATTTCAACCCCATCTCTGAAGTCAATGGGCTGCTGTTGTTCAAAGTTAATAATTAGTTGCTATTTTTGGACACTGCAGTAACTGCAATTCTGCCCATGGGTTAGGTTAATTTAATTCATGTTGCTGCTACTGTTGAGTGGGTATTCTGTTATTAGTTTGGTTAAATCCAACACCTTAGTGCTTATTGACTGTCAAAAGTTGTTTTTGTTTCTTGTTGCTGGAAATTGGAGTTGAGGTACTTCAGTGGTGAAAAGACCTTGTTTTTTTCTAATTCTTTTTAATGGCATGCAGTTTATCATGATGGAACCCTTTGCATGGACATCATTCAGGATGCATGGTCGCCCTGTCACAATGTCTCTACTATTTTGACATCAATTCAGGTATGTTTTCATTAACTCTGTTATTCCATCTGGTCATGCACTTGCACACCACGTGTACAACATGGTGGATTGTATGAAAACTGTTCTTAGTGATTCTCTAAATGTTACAGTCACTTCTCACTGATCCAAACCCAGCAAGTCCTGCAAATCCTGAAGCTGCGCAGCTGTATCAACATGATATTCAGGCTTATAATAAGTATGTAACTTAAAAGTAAGCTGGTTTTAATTTTTTTCCCCTGCCCATTTTTGGTAATGAGACCAATTTCAGCTGATACATTCAACTATGAGGCTTGCAGGAGAGTGCGCCGGTGTGCTCGTAGATCCATTGAATCTTTGTAGCTTTTAATTGGCAGTTGCCAGTGTTCTTCATTCCATTGACCAAAGTCCTCATGTATTCTGGAAAAAGATTTCCTTGAGCTGTATGTAATGACATAGATCTTATCATCTGGTTTCAATTTGTCTCACCGTTATTTGTTTGGTACCCTCTCTGAGTTTCAAATCATGTATATCAAAACATGGTCTTTTCATGCAGAACCCATGTGTACAACTTCCTGAGGATTTTAAAAGAAAATTGCATCCAAGATCATATAAATTTATACAAAGTTTGACAACTGCTAGAAAGTTTCCTTCCCCCACCCCCACTCTTCCTTTCCATGGAGTTGAGTTACTAAGCCTGTACTTTAATCCTGTTACAGAGCCTCAACTTAGATACTGTTCTAAAGCTTCTGGTTAATGCTGGTAATGACCAAGGCTTGTCGCCTAGTCTTGGGAGTAACCCCCACCTTCACCTGGGGTTTGGGTTGAGAGGAATGGGGTGTAGAGAAAAGGGGGGAGGGGTACTCTATTCTCTGGTGTTTAACATGTCTGTTACATAGGTTGAGAAAGAACGACACCAGACAACTGTTTTCAATGGGCAATACAACTGATCTTCAATATGGATGAAGGATGGATTTAATGAGGAAAGGTTTATGGTATAGAAATGGAACCATAGGGGCCGGTGGCTGCTAGATGGTTGTTAAGAGGGAGTAACAGGATCTAATTGGAAACTGGGGAGACTATTGAGGAACTCTTGTTAATGCGGCGAAATTTGCAGTTTGCTGGAGATACAGATTTGAACTTCTAAATAAGCATTTGAACTTAAAATCATGTTTTGCTACATCAGTTGATTGGGAATTTTCTCATTCAGGTACTTACAAGATGCCATTTCTTAACAAGGTGAATCTGTTCAAATACGAAATCCTCGTCATTCCTTTTCAAACTGGGTACTAATTCAGGGTTGATCTGATCACCGACTTGGGAGTTTGAAGAAACAGTAAATGTGTTCTATTGTTTCACAGTGAGTAAACATAGTGCATTCCTTTTCTATTTCCTTTTCAAATGAAGAGTGAAGACTTTGATATCTTTTCATGGAGAAATGGAGAACAGAGAAAAAGGAACGAGAAAAGTTATGTTGGAACAAAGAGATGGTAAACAGTTTCCACTTCATTCCCTGTTACTTTTATCAATTTGAAAAAACTTGTAATAGCAGCTTTCCCTTTTTTCCCTTTTCCACTGATTTAATCAAAGTAACATGGTCTTAGACTCGTTCATCTATCTTTCGTTGTAAAATAAAAATTACGTGCAAGAAAGAATACATTTTTTTAAGGAAAGCTACCAAATAATATTGTGTACAGCGAGACTTTGGGGAAGCATATCGTTGTCAAAGGATGTCTATGTCCATGCCCCTGCCCTGATTCCACTTTCTCATGTGTCTGGCTGTACGCAATACTGTTGGGTAGTGTTTTTTCACCGATCCTATGTAGTCACATAACAATCATCTCCTGTGCTGAATTGGATTGAATTGGGTGCAGTGAACATCCTATGGCTAAGAGCACCTTAAGGCGGGAGCACGGGATCCTCTGGAGGGCGCCGACTCTTAAGTGAGCATCCGAGGACTTGGAGCAACTGGCACACACCCCAAGGCCCTCTCACTCCATGGGATCTCCTCACTTTGTCAGATGGTGTGCTCCATAACTCCAATCCATCTTTTTAATAATATTAAGCCTATATAATTAAAGGTTGGTCGAACCAGACCAAGATCAAAACCGATCAAAATGAACTTTGATTAACAGTTCGATCCATTACCAGCCCAAAATCAGTTCATCCTGACCTAAACCCGGCCGAACCGACGATCGACTCCAAAATAGTTGCCGTTAACCTTCTCAAGAACAGAGAAAGTAATGGTGTAAAGTTGCAGTACAGTGCAGACGGGATCCAACGGTAAAGAGCTCGAGTACCCAATGGCCATGGTACCTAACTTAGCATTTCTACTTGCGGAAAGCTACATTAGAACTCAACTGAGCGATAGCAACAACAGATACCCAAAACCTAGAGATGGAAAGCTGGAATGTCTGGTTTACTGTTTACAGCCGCTCAAAAAATGCTTATAAGAGGAAAAAAATCTTTCGTGTTTTTGAGATCAAGTAACAAATGTACAGAGAATCCAAGATCCAACCTCCAGGGACTATTCCAAATCCTTTTAGCGCAATTCAAGCAGTCAAGCATGGAGGTTTACTGAAAATTAACTCCTCTGCAACCCAGTTTTGAAGTTGCCCAAATCTGCAAGCCGAAGCAAATTATCGATCTAAGTTAATTAACTGTTGCATTAGGAGGAATTAACGAATTATGAACTTCGAAGCTTCGGTTTGGTGTTTGGATCTCCCCGCATGAAGCTTTCCTTCGAAAGAAAAGGAAAAGAGAAAGTAAAAGCAAAATAGGGGAAGAAGGGACAGTGACAGACTTGTCTTCTGAACTAATCGGAAGTTTAATTATTCGGTTGGTTGGTTGGGCCCGCGCTTTCTTCACTTGAAATCCCATTCTCAAGCCTAACACTGCAAATAAAATGAGGAGGATCACCGGATGCTGCTTCACAGGTCCGATCTCCGATACCCATCGAACCCAAGAGCATTTTCAGGTAACCCATTCGTGTGACAAAGTTCTCTGCTCAATTTCCCTAGGCTTATTTTCCTTTCTGCTTCTTATTCAGTTCTTCGCTAGAAACCCTGATAGAAAATGGAGAGTCCAAAGAAAAACAATCCAAACAACTCCGAGTCTGAGGTATGGGTTGTTCATTGTTCATTTTGGTTTTTAATTGCTTTTTATTTCTTTTCCACGCGTTGCCCAATTGCTATGATGGATCACTAACTGGTATATCTTTCTCTGTGGACTGTAAACTTGTCTCACCTTCCAATATGGTCTTTGGCTTATTGAATCTTAACCTCTCTTTCATGTTAGTTTTTCGAGGATGATAGAAAGCTATGTTCGTGAGAAACACGTTCTTAGGCCAATGTTTACAGTGTTAGATGTCGAACCGCTAAACAACTTTACATTTGATCAGTTTTCTGGTTTTTTCTACCATCAGCCTTGAATTCTTTACTCGTTGACAATGCTTTCTTTTAAGAGTACCAGTTTTGTCGGAACAGGATTTCATGTAGACAAATTGTTGGGTTGAAGTTTTGTTTAGATGAGAATAATATTTCCAAATTCATCTCCACGAATAATGTTGTGGACATCATCTTCCTGAACCATGACTTCTCTGGAAAGCTGCATTCTTGGCAACCCATTGGCTGTGATGGGTTTGTTATTTCAGGAGAGAGTCAGGTTACCTGGAAGGAGTCCCTGTGAAAGCTGGAGGAAGCCATGCTGTTATAACAAATAGGAAGGAATGCTTGCAAGCTTGAACAAGATATTACAAGCAGAGTTTCTCCTGGTTTGACTTGAACTGTTTCTGCCTTAGATTGCTAGGGCCTCCTCAGGAATCAACTGTAGTCCTAACCACATTGAGACTACAGCACCCTGGTTCAGCTACTAGTACTTGTTTGTTGGAAGGTATTAGAATTTCCTTTTGGATTAAGGTGGCTTGGCTGTGTTGATGGAATTTCTTCCATTTCAGAGCCTCTGTGTTAAAGGAACAGTAGGAGAAGTTAGAGGAGACTTCTGTCTGGAAACCATGCCCATCCAGGTCTTTGTTTTACCTGGAAGGGCCTTCCCCTGAATTAGACCTGCTCATAGATTCTGTTGTGGTTTCTTGCTCTAGTCAAGAAGCTGAGTTACCCATTTTGATTGGATTTCTCTTTTCCAGCCTCACTAATTTTCAAGTAAAGACTTCAACAGATAAAGGTACTCTGAGGTTGAGATTCTAGCCAATAGTGTTAACTGACCAAGTACAGCCATACATTAACCGACCAAGTAGAACTATACAATGTTTATGAGAACTAGAGCCTGCCATACATATCAAGATCATAGAGAACTTATATTAATTTTTTTTGTCCACCTTTTGCATTTCTCTACTTCAACCTTTACAAGACTTCTGTTTCTTAGCCAATTAAAATTTCTAGCTAACTGATGCCTGAAGTTTGCTCCACTATCCAAAATTTATGGGCAAAGACAGAGAGTGAAAACAGAGGAGTGTTGAAGGTGGGGATGAAATATAGGGAAATATTGTTGTGAGATGGCATAAATAATAAGTGCTCTGGAGATTCTACTACATAATCCAATAGGAGCTCAAAAAAATACATCTGCTGGCTGGAGAATTCTTCTCTTATGCTATGAAAGCAGATAGAGATGGAACGGATTTCAGAGGCATACACTGTCTTAGAGACTTAGACCCAGCATATTCAATATCAAGGGTCCACCCTCTAAACCCGAGAAATACTTTCAACTTTAAATCCTTTACTAATTGACGCTTTTTTTGGAGAGTTCCAATAGGCAGTAAAGAATATTTGCTCATTTTTCTTATACTTCCCCCCCCCCCCCCTTTTTTCCCAAAATAGAAGGATAACGACTGGGCATCTTACTTCCAAATTGATATTATATTAAATCTAAACGTTGATTTTCTCCTTGTTTTGGCTGAACAATTTCTACTACTAAATTGTAGTTCCTATTCCTATTCCATATTTCAGATGTTTCAAGTGAAAGAGATCAGGATTGATTCATATGGCAACCTCAATGACAACATCATCCTGAACTCTGACTTCTCGCAAGGCCTGCAGTCTTGGCACCTCAATTGCTGTGATGGCTATGTTGTTTCAGGAGAGTCAGGTTACCTCAATGGGGTCTCAGCAAACTCAGGTGGGAGATATGCTGTTATCACAAATCGGAAGGAATGCTGGCAAGGCTTGGAACAAGATATCACAAGCAGAGTTTCAGCTGGCTCCACTTATACTGTTTCTGCTTGTGTTAGAGTGCTGGGGCCTCTTCATGGGTCCACTGGAGTCCTAGCCACATTAAAACTTGAGTACCCAGGCTCAGCAACTAGCTATTTGTTTGTTGGAAGGTAGTACAATTTCCTTTTCATTGATGATGACTTGATATCACAGATCGTTTAAATGGCGTTTGTCTATTGCAGAACCTCTGTGACTAAGGACCGGTGGGAGAAGTTGGAGGGCACATTCTCATTGGCAACCATGCCCAATCGGGTAGTGTTTTATTTGGAAGGGCCTACCCCTGGAGTAGACCTGCTCATAGATTCTGTTTCTGTTTCCTGTTCCAGTCTCAAAGAGCATGAGGTATCCATTTGATTAGCTTTTTCTTTTCCAACCTGATTGTTTTTCTAGTAAAAGCTTCAGTATGCACTTGGGAAATTTGAGATTGCAATATGGGGGTGATATTGATATATTGGGAAGTAAAGTGCACAAAGTTTTTCTTTTCATCATTCCGTAACTTATTTGTTGGTGTAAAAGCTCATATAATTTTACATCACACCAGAGTAGAAAACTTAACTTAAATTTTCTCCTATCTTTTTGGGGGGTTTCTGCAATCTTTGGAAAACTTGTCTTTGTAAGCTGTTTGAAGTTATGAGCTGCTGATCTAAGATATGTTTTAACCTTTATCTTGGAAGAGTGCAACCACAAAGTGCTTTGCCGATGATGAGAACATTATACTGAACCCTCATTTTGATAATGGCCTTAACAACTGGTCCGGGAGAGGCTGCAAGGTTGTAATTCATGATTCTATGGGAGGTGGAAAAATATTGCCATTGTCTGGAAATTTCTTTGCCTCTGCAACTGAACGCACCCAGAGTTGGAATGGAATTCAGCAGGATATCACTGGAAGGGTGCGAAGGAAGCTTGCTTATGAAGTCACTGCGGTGGTTCGGATATTTGGGAACAATGTCACTAGTGCTGATGTACGTGCTACTTTATGGGTCCAAGCACAAGATCAGCGTGAACAATATATAGGCATTGCCAGGTTAGCTTCCTGTACTTTTCTCATGTTTATTTCTCTTTTAATTTCCATTTTAGCAGTTACTTTTATGTGATAGTTTTGTTGCACCATATCTTCTATAATCACAATCTATTTCAAGAGTTAAAAAGTGCATCATTTCCTACTGACATCATTTCCTACTGACATCATTATTTGTTCTAGAAATGTCCCCTTAGTTTTTCTCAAATTGCTGAAGAGAAGTTGGTTGCTTATGAAGTTCGCAGGCATCAGATAAAGAGTGGGTGCAGTTGCAAGGAAAGTTCCTCCTAAATGGTTCCCCATCAAAAGTAGTCATTTATTTAGAAGGGCCACCTTCAGGCACTGATATTCTTATCAATAATTTAGTAGTAAAACATGCAGCAAAAGTCCCTCCTTCACCTCCACCAGTTATTGAGGTTTGTCTTTGATGTGTCAACCTTCTTCTAAATGTGTTTTGTATTTTCTATTTTTCCCTTTTGTCTGGGGTTTGGAAGTTCTTTTGATATATTTTTATTCTCATATTTGGCTAGATTCTTGGTTTTGGAAGTCTGATCCAAGTGTGTCGTACTGCCTTTAAATATTCAAAGGATTTCATTAATTTATTAATTTTTCCATTAATGGGCTGTGCCTCTTTCTTCTCACTTTCCTCTCTCTTCCATTTCTCTTTTATCATTTCTTATTTTCTTGCCTTCTTCATTTAGCCTATGTTTGGGCCACAGTTTTCCCTACTTTGTTTTGCACGGATCCTTGTAGCCGACCCCATTATGTTGGGATAAGGCTGAGTTGTTGTTGTTGTTTGTTTTTGTAGAATGCTGATTTTGGCGTTAATATAGTGGAGAACAGCGGTCTTAGCAATGGTCTTAATGGGTGGTTTCCTCTTGGTAATTGTACAATGAGTGTTGCTAGTGGCTCACCTCTTTTGCTTCCTCCAATGGCAAGAGATTCCCTTGGTCCCCATGAACCTCTTAGTGGCCAGTACATCCTTGTGACCAGTCGTACTCAAACATGGATGGGCCCTGCTCAGATGATCACAGATAAGCTAAAGCTCTACTTGACATATCAAGTGTCTGCTTGGGTTCATGTTGGTCCAAGAGTGACCACTCCTCAGAATGTGAATGTTGCACTTAGCGTGGACAACCAGTGGGTCAATGGAGGCCAAGTTGAAGCTAATGATGATAGATGGCATGAAATTGGGGGATCTTTTAGAATTGAGAAGCAACCATCCAAAGTAATGGTATATTTTCAAGGTCCTTCTTCAGGTGTTGATTTAATGGTTGCTGGACTTCAAATTTTCCCTGTCGACAGGCAATCAAGGTTTAAACATTTAAAGAATCTCACTGATAAGGTAATCTTGTTTTTAATTAAAATGCATTACTTGGTGATTCTAATATCTGATTTTGCATGTTTAGCACAAGTAGTATATGTTAGCATTTCAGACAACCATAAGTTAATTGATTTTGAGACTCTGGTGTCTAAAGTAATTTGCTAGTGACCACAGAGATGGAAGTCAGCTCTGGAAATTTGAAATCTACTTGCCAGTTGAAATTATTTTTCTAAGTTATAAATGCTAACAATGGTTATATGTTAATATAATTGTCTCCCTTAACCGACCACCATTTTTTCCGGGTCATATCTACAACCCGATCCATCAACCGCCCATCTCTCCCTTAACCATTAACCGTCCAATCGTCCCTACCCCAACCCACCCCCACGATCCGATACCTCCTCCTTGTTTGCCCAAGATCCCTGTTTCCTCTTTCGTGACTTCGCCTGGCCTTGGTGTCTGTTCGACTTTGCCTATTCTAGGCGTGTCTTCAACTTTGTCCTTGGTCTCTGATGCTCCCCTGAGCTCCTCTTCGCCAGCTTTGGTCTCCGACCACCCCTTTGCTCCTGATGAACTGCTTTGCCTGCCGCTGCTCTCTGTCGCTTCTTTGAGCCCCACAGCTCCTCTAGAGTCCTCCTTTTAGCCTTTGGATGCTGCCGATGTCTTCCCTATTGAAGTCGCCGAAGCCCACCTTACTGCTTGGGATTTGTTGGCCACCCTCCCCTCGACTGGTGGCCTCCCTGAGACTTCCACTGAGTTGATCGACCAAGATAGGCCTTTTCCTTACCACCATTGCTACGAATTCTATCTCTGATCCCATGATCAGTCTTGCCGATGCTGATGCTACAAACGACAATGCCTGCTTCGCCTCTGTTAGTACTTCTCTGCCCTTTGAGGCGCATGAATTGGTCTCAAACGGCACTACAGAGCTCGCTACTTCCTTACCCGTTCTCCCGGTGATGCACGCTATGACTTCTGGTTTATCCCTGCAAGCTGACCCCCTGGGTCTCTCCACAGTGACACTGCCTCTGTTGATCCCATGACTCCCTGGAGTGAACCTGCTTATTCTCAATTGGATGCTCAAGCTAGCCCCTCTCGGGCCATAGAGAATTATGGTTCTAGTAGCCCTGCCGTGGCTCTCAGCCTTGCCGCTAACTCCTTGTTTCCTGTCACCCCTTGCCCTCCCTCTCCTTTTCCTCCCTCATGCCTTAACCATCTCCCCCAACTCATCCCACAAATTTAAACCCCCTTGCCCCCTCTTCCCCTTCCCTCCCCTCCCCTCCTTCCCACCCCCTGTTGTCTCCCGGGGATCCAAGAAGAAAAAATCCTCCAACTCTGCTTCCAGATCCTCCTTGCGCTTTAAATCTAATCTCAATTCTAAATCCTCCCCCGCTAGCTCCTTTAATCTTAGATCAAACCTTCCAGCCAAGAAGCCATCGTCCAAGCCCTCATCCTCTGGCCCCCACTCTTGCTCTTCTGAGCATTTGATGCCCCCCACTCTAGTTCTACATGACCCTTTGGACTATTTGGAACGTTCTCGGTCTCAATTCATTGGCAAAACAAGTGGAGATCCATTCTCGGATTCGCCCCTCCAAGTCCAACCTCTGTTGCCTTCGTGAGACTCGTGTCTTACAGTCTAATGGTTCTCGCATTGCCTAGTCCATTGCTTCCTCTTGGTCCTTCGCCAACAACTACCTCCATAGACCAAATGGCTGAATATGGATTCTTTGGAACCCCTCCTATCTTTCTATCTCCCCCTTCTCCTCCTCGGACCAAGTCATCCATCTCTCCATTTCCCACTCTTCTGGTTCCTTCATTTGTTTTTTCTTGGTCATTTATGCCCATAACCTTGCCTCTCGTAGGCTCCCCCTCTGGTCTGAGCTCCTCTCCTTTGCCCCTACACTGGCTCTGGTCCCTGGGGTATTGGGGGTGATTTTAATGTCATCCGATTCAGTCACAACACTCATGAGAAGCATGGTGGTAATCCCATTGACCCCTCGGTGGTCGATTCATTCAATGACTGTATTGATGATCTGGGTCTCAATAACCTAAGATGGTCTGGTGCCAAGCTCTATTGGCATAATCGGAGAGCTGGAAACCTTCGGGTGGCCTGTAAGCTTAATCGGACTCTTATCAATGAGGCCTGGCTGGAGTCCTTTCCATCCTCCCATGCCTGCTTCGACCCCCAGTATTTCTGACCATAGTCCCATGGATATCTACGTCCTCTCCTTCTGCTCCTTTGGCCCCAAGCCATTCAAATATTTTGATATGTGGTCCTCCCACCAGGATTTTCTCCCTATTGTCCAAAATGCCTGGTCCATTCCCATTCCTCCTCCTCCCCTCTTATTGCTTTTGCTAAAAGGCTCAAGTCCGTCAAGGCTGCTCTAAAGCTTTGGAACTCCTTCACCTTTGGCAACATTTCCTCCCGTGTCTTCTCTTGCTGAGACAACTTGCATTCCATCCAAGCTAAAATTCAGCTTGACTTACTTAACCTTGCTCTGGCCTATGATGAGAAGACAACTGCAGCTGAGCTTGCCTTACTGCTTGGTCAAGAGGAAAACTTCCTCCATCAGAAAGCTCGCATCAAGTGGTTAGAACTTGGAGATTCAAATTCTGCCTTCTTCCACCG
>NC_056563.1:22847319-22850564 GCF_013358625.1 Macadamia integrifolia | reverse complement strand
GGGGGGGGGGGTGTTGGTGCACTTGTAGCTCATAAGAGGGTATTGGAGGGATTGTTGAATCAGAAAACTGTAATTGAGTTCTTCACTTTGGCATCTTCCCATCACCATTGATACCATGCTAGCCTGCATCTGAAGGACCTAACCCAAATGTCCTTAGATGCGACTTTTTTTCTCCTCCTGCCTCCTGCAATTTGATGATTATGTCTTCTACTTTTTTTCTGTGATTGTTTGCTTCCGATCTGTCATTCTGTAGATGTGAGTTCTAAGTTTCTTCTGCTTTAATTGTTGTGAATTTCCTGGGTTAGAGAGATGGTCAGAGGGAGTTGCTTTTTCTTTTTCTGTTGTTCTTCATTCTTAGCGAGCTACGATCATGTCGTTGTCGCAGCTTCGGCTTATGTTCGATCTCAAATCCATTATAAACGAGCCTCTGGAGGTGAGGATGAAGAATTTTGATGAATTCTGTTTTTGAATTGTTGGTGGGCTTTTAGAGTTTCAGGTTATATTGAATCTTCTGTTATTCTCCTGAATCAGGGATGCAGCGCCAGTTCATTGTCTGATGATAACTTGTTCGTTTGCAGTGCGACCATATTCGGCCCTGACGAAACTCCTTGGGAAGGTAGATCGGCTTGTTTTAACGGAGAGCCGCGGGATTGCTTCCTTTCCCATGTTTTTCCTTGTAATTCTGCTATTCAATTTTGGGTCTGATATTTCAGGTGGTGTTTTTGGATTGCGGCTGATTTTTGGTGATAATTGTCCCGAGAAACCCCCTCGCGGTCGCTTCACTTCAGAAATTTTCCATCCCAATGGTTGGTATTATTTCTCATTTTGTTGTGACATCTTTGGATCTATTGATTTCGTGGGTATTGGCATTGCTTTCATCTATAATTCCTCTCAATTACATTTGATATCTACCTGGGCAATAAAACATCTGGACCCAGAAACATCAGAATGTTAAGCCTGTCTTTTGATGGTGGTTTATAAAGGGTTATTGGTATTTGAACCATCATAAGCCCCCCCCCCCTTCCTCCTTTATTATTTCTCCCTGCTGAATTTGCTCAGTGATGGCCACCATTTCTGTTGGATTAAAGCTCCTTTCTTGTGTCTTGAACAATTCAGGCCCAACAGACAATTCACAGACTAATTTGATGAACCTCAATTGTGAGAGCCAAGATGGTGAGGAAACTCGCCATAGAACTGTATAGGCTATGGTTTAAGCAGTCATCTTTAGAGCAGAACATTTTTATCATTTGAAAAGAGAAGGGTCACCAAAAGTAGAACAATTATTGAGTACATAGTTGTCAAGGCGTCGCCTAGGCGTCCAGGCGACAGTCGCCTTATTGCACTGCATGCCGCCTTGTGTTTTGACACTTATTTATGTCAAATATCATTTAAGTAAATGTTTTTCATTTACTTAAGATATCATTTATAAATAACCAAATACCCCCTATTTGAATCCAATAAAAATAGTTTAAAAATCAAATTCCAAAAGGATAAAAAGTCAACCCCCCAGTCCAAGAAGAAAAACTGGATTTTGGTTATAGGGGTGATTTTCAACTTTTAAATGCTGGAGTTTTTCTCAATTATGAAAATTTTATAAATTCTATCATGTTAAAACATTGCTAAAAACCAAAAGTCCGGTAAAATAATTTTTTGTTTTGATATCCATAAAATTATTTTCATTCAAGCGATTTTAACAGCATTCGCGCACTTAAAAATAAGTTTGACCGGAGTATAACTTTGTCATTATAACTCAGATTTAAGTAATCTTAGACTTGTTGGAAAACTGGTTTTATATTATAACTGAGACAAAAAGTCTCATGTAAAAATAATATCATTTGACCAGTCAAACTTATTATAGAACCAGAGCATTTCTCTAAAATTTGTTTTTTTATAACTTAATATGACTTAATGTTAATTTTTTATGATTTAATATGGTTAAATGTTGATTTTTAATGACTTGATGTTGCTTAATCTTGATTTTTTATGATACAAGGTATATATAGCTTACTAAATAATGTTAGAAAATAGGAAAAATAAAAAATAACAATTGGTCGCCTTGTTCACCTCAAGGTGTGCGCCTTCTCGCCTAAGCGCTTAGACAACCCTCCACCGCCTTGGTTCACCTTGGCACCGTGACAACTATGATTGAGTATTAGGGTATTAAGTGGTAGCTAGGTGCGACCAAGTGTTTTCTTCTCAGTGTGGCTGCCCTCCACTTGTAGCAGTTTTGAGCTGATACCTCCATCCCCACAATCGCCACGGCAAACGCCGGCAATGCAGTTGGTGTTGTACATGAAAGGTTATGGAACCAGGATGTCCCAAAATTTCATCACTTGCTTAGGATTCATGAGTTGAAGGTCACTTTTCTTTCATATTGGAATGTGGATTAGCAATCCTCTCCCTTGGTTTCTTACTCTTCTTCTCCTCCTTGTATCTCCAAGCTATTAATTTCCTGAAGACACATCAACTGAGTCCAACTACAATGATTGAGACCAGTTTTTAGCAACACCCCTCTCCTGTTTTGTGATAGTCAACCTAGTGTTGTTAGTAGTCCCCAACCCAAAATCCTATACATTGTAAACCGAGGGGGGGGGGGGATAGGTGTGGTGTTATAAGGCTTCATGTAAATTTACCTACAATAGAGGCTGTAAAGTTTGGGGGCTGTACCGGTTTGGATTGCGATAAGCAACTTCTATCTTTTGATTATTACAATCCAAGCTGTGTGAAATGGATGTAAAATCTCATATTTATCTTGTTCTTCCCAGACTAGTAGAATTCTCTATACAAGCCATTCTTTGGTGATGCTCTGTCCATATATTGGAAGAGTGGGAAAGAGCATCTACAAATTTATATATATCTTTATTATTATTATTATTATTATTATTTTAATATAAATCTATAGGGTAGGTCTTTAGTTTCGTTGATATTCACACTTTATCTACAAATCTATCTCTTTCAATTTCATTTGCAACTATCACATTTGTTGAAAGTAAAGGGCACAACATGGAAATGGTTCCTAGTTGCTTCCCACAAAATGGACAGAGAAGTTGTCAGTTGAAGAGAACGAAAGCAAGTTCTCGACCTCTTTTAAGTACCCATAAGCAACACACCAAACTAGAGCTATCCTCACCCCCTTCCTTTTTTTTTTTTTGTGGGGATGGAACTAAGGATGGTGTTTGAGATTTTTAAAATGTAACCGCAAGCATATGGATCAGTGTAGCTACAGGTCGAACACAGGGAGAGCA
>NC_056563.1:22842389-22842490 GCF_013358625.1 Macadamia integrifolia | reverse complement strand
CTTCCTTTCCATGGAGTTGAGTACTAAGCCTGTACTTTAATCCTGTTACAGAGCCTAACTTAGATACTGTTCTAACTTAGATGCTGGTAATGACCAAGGCT
>NC_056563.1:22822197-22842369 GCF_013358625.1 Macadamia integrifolia | reverse complement strand
TTTTTTTTTTTTCTGTTCGATCCTTTGTAGTGGCATAACAATCCTCTCCCGTGCTGAACTAGGTGCATTGAGTATCTTACGGTTAAGAGCACTTTGGGGTGAGAGCGTGGAATCCTCTGCAAGGCGCCAGCCCCTAAGTGAGCATCGGATGACTTGGAGCAACTGGCACACACCCCAAGGCTTTATATAATAAAAGATTGACCGAACCAGATCAGGAACAAAACCGACCAAGACGAACTTTGATTAACGGTTTGATCCATTACCAGCCCAAAAACCAGCTCATCCTGACCTAAACCGGACCGAACCGACGCTTGACACCAAAACAGTTGCCGCTAACGTTCTCAAGAACACGGAAAGTAATGGTAAAGTTTCAGTACAGTGCAGACGGGATCCAACGGTAAAGAGCTCGAATGCCCAATGGTCATGGTACCTAACTTAGCATTTCTACTTGCAGAAAGCTACGTTAGAACTCAACTGAGCGATAGCAACATCAGATACCCAAAACCTAGAGATGGAAAGCTGGAATGTCTGGTTTACTGTTATCAGCCGCTCAAAAAATGCTTGTAAGAGGAAAAAATCTTTCATGTTTATGAGATCAAGTAACAAATGTACAGGGAATCCAAGATCCAAACTCCCTATTGCAAATCCTTTTTGCGCAATTCAAGCAGTCAAGCAT
Source organism: Macadamia integrifolia (assembly GCF_013358625.1). Taxonomy (NCBI): domain Eukaryota; kingdom Viridiplantae; phylum Streptophyta; class Magnoliopsida; order Proteales; family Proteaceae; genus Macadamia; species Macadamia integrifolia. The sequence goes on along the minus strand of NC_056563.1, from coordinate 22,841,693 downwards.
GGAAGTTTACTGAAAGCTAACTCCTTTGAAACCCAGTTCTGAAGTTGCCCAAATCTGTGGATTGGTAAGTTAATTAACTATTGCATTAGGAGGAATTAACGTATTATGAACTTCGAAGCTCCGCTTTGTTGTTTGGATACGCATGAAGGATTCCTTCAAAAGAAAAGTAAAAGAGAAAATAAAGTAAAAGAGGGGAAGAAGGGACAAATGACATAAGTGTCTTCTGAACTCATAGGAAGTTTGTTTATTTGGTCGGTTGGTTGGGTCCCGCGCTTTCTGCTCTTGAAATCCTAATCTTCAAGCCCAATACTGCAAATAAAATGAGGAGGTTCCCCAGATGCTGCTTCACAGGTCCGATCTCCGATACCCATCGAACCCAAGAGCATTTTCAGGTAACCCATTTGTGTGACTATCCATTCTCTGCTCAATTTCCCTAGGCTCATTTTCCTTTCTGCTTCTTATTCAGTTCTTCGCTAGAAACCCAGATAGAAAATGGGGAGTCCAAAGAAAAACAATCCCAACAACTCCGAGTCTGAGGTATGGGTCGTTCATTGTTCATTTTGGTTTTTAATTGCTTTTTATATCTTTTCCACGGCTTGCCCAATTGCTACGATGGATCACTAACTGGTATATCTTTCTCTGTGGACTGTAAACTTGTCTCACCTTTCAATATGGTCTTTGGCCTATTGAATCTTAACCTTTCTTTGGACATGTTAGTGTTTCGAGGATGATGGGGAGCTATGTTCGTGAGAAACACGTCCTTAGGCCGATGTTTACAGTGTTAGAAGTCGAACTGCTAAACCTTACCTCTGATCAGTTTTCTGGTTTTTTCTACCATCAGCCTTGAATTCTCTACTCACTGACAATGCTTTCTTTTAAGAGTACCAGTTGTTGTCGGAACAGGGTTTCATGTAGACAAATTGTTGGGTTGAAGTTTTGTTTAGACGAGAATACTATTTCCAAATTCATCTCCAAGAGTAATGTTGTGGACATCATCATCCTGAACCATGACTTCTCTGGAAAGCTGCATTCTTAGCAACCCATTGGCTGTGATGGGTTTGTTGTTTCAGGAGAGTCAGGTTACCTGGAAGGAGTCCCTGTGAAATCTGGAGGAAGCCATGCTGTTATAACAAATAGGAAGGAATGCTAGCAAGCTTGAACAATATATTCCAAGCAGGTTTGACGTGAACTGTTTCTGCCTTCATCAGATTGCCAGGGCCTCCTCAGGAATCAACTGTAGTCCTAGCCACATTGAGACTACAGCACCCCGGTTCAGCTACTAGTACTTGTTTGTTGGAAGGTATTAGAATTTCTTTTTGGGTTAAGGTGGCTTGGCTGTGTTGATGGCATTTCATCCATTTCAGAGCCTCTGCATTGAAGGAACGATAGGAGAAGTTAGAGGGGACTTCTGTCTGGAAACCATGCCCATCCAGGTCGTTTTTTACCTGGAAGGGCCTTCCCCTGAATTAGACGTGCTCATAGATTCCGTTGTGGTTTCGTGCTCTAGTCAAGAAGCTGAGTTACCCATATTGATTGGATTTCTCTTTTCCAGTGATGCAGATTATTCACCCAATTAAGCTTGTTTTATTAGGAATAAGTCTAGGGTTGGGTTGTATGTGTATTGGGCCTTCAGTCCATGTGGCTTGGAGTGTATTGGGCCACTTTTATGGGTCTAAAAGAGGGGCTTTAAGATTGAGTACAGGATTGGTAGTTAGTTTCCCTTTTAGGTTGGCTTGATGGGGTTTATTTAGTTTCTAATTTCAACATTATTTAGTTTCCAAATTCAGTACTTAGTTAGCTTCTAATTTCAGTACTTGTAATTCTTAGTTTCTATTTCCAATTTTAGTAACTAGAAGAGTTTCTATTTTCTTGTAACCCCATCATTATTATAAATAAAGGAGAGCTCTCATTAGTAGAGCCACAATTTTATGAATGAAAAAAAGAAGCTTGTTGCCATAGTTTTTAAGGCGCTAGTAAGGCGACGCCTTTCCAGCGCCTTGGCGCTGATGCGGTCTAGAGATGGTAAGGCAGTGCCCCGCCTTATGTGAAGTGGCGCCTTATGGGTTTTTTTTTTTTTTTTTTTTTTAACACATTTTAAAATTACTTGATGAAGATTCCAAATATAGATTTTTTATTGGTAGGTGTATGGTTTTGTTAACACTTGAGATGTATGGGATCAGCTTTACTCCACCAAAAATAACCAAAACAAACAAAACAAAAACCCAATTCACAAACAAGGTTTGGATTTTTTCAAGGGTTTTAAGAAAGGGCTTTGAGAAGGAATCAAGGTACAAGGAAGAACCACTGATCCAGACGACCATTTTGCTCTGGCAGCGGTGAGCTTGCTCTGGTAGCGGTGAGTTTCATTCTTCTTTGACAGGAGTAGAAATATAGTGGATGACCTTAGGGCTTAGGCACTCATTTTGGCATCATAGAGGTAAGTATAATAAATACTTGTATTTTTTATGTCTTCTTTTCTTTATATTTATAATTTTGTTTCATAATTATGTAATTATATTAAATGTTAACATGATGATTGATGATTGATGATTGATGATTGATGATTGATGATTGATGAAGATGAACTTAGTTTATTCACTTTATTGATTTGTTTTCTTGATGAATATCTTACATTGGTATGAATATGAACCTTTAATATTTATTTAACATATGAGTAATACGATTCAACTAGGATTTGAGCCAAATAGATTGGTTTTATAAAAAAATTACACAAGAACGCTTTAGTCGATAAGGCGACGCTTTATGCCTGCCTTATCACTAAGGCACTTCGAAAGACCCTCAAACGCCTCCGTCGCCTTACCGCCTTAAAAACTATGCTTGCTGCTATGTCTTTGCTGGGACTGCTGTGTGTTTGATCACAGTGGAAGGGAGTGGTGTTTGATCCATTCAACTCCTTGCGGTGGGAAGCCCGGGACGATCTGCTACAAGTGTTTTCTTCTTCTTCAAGTATTCTTCTTCTTCCTCCCTCAAGTATCTAAGGTACTACAGATCTGTCCAAGCTCTACAGGTATTAGAATCAATCACTCTCAATTCTGTCCAGAATTCCTGTTAGTTTCCTAATTGATTCCCTCACATCTGAAACACTTCCAGCCATCTTCTTGGACTGAAACTTTGGTCGAACCATCACCTTCACTAGGCTGAAACTCAATCCTAGTTTGGGCTGATTCTGACTATCAAATCTGGAAATATTTGAGATCTCTTGAATTCTGTCCTGTAGCAAAATCAACCCAGATTTCAGATCTATTCTGTTCTATTCTGATTTCTATGATTTACCATGGTTTTGTTCATGTTGGGTGGACTGTTTGAGACTTGTGTCAAACCCTACTAAGCCTTACTCATCAGATTACTAATCTGATCTGAGAATACCTAACCACTGACATCGATAGCTTGCTGGTTTATCCAATCTGGTCCTTCTATTCTGATCTATTGTACAGATGTTTGGGCTAATCATGGTTGTTCTTCTGATTAAAAGATCCTGAAGTTGAGGCTTGGTTAGACCCCATCCTAGTCTCACTAATTTTCAAGTAAAGACTTTCAACGGATAAGGTACTCCAAAGTTGAGGTGCTAGCCAATAGTGTTAACTGACCAAGTACAGCCATACACTAGCGGACCACGTAGAACTATACAATGTTTATGAGAAGTAAAGCCTGCCATACATATCAAGATCATAGAGAACTTACATTAATTTTTTTGTCCACCTTTTGCATTTCTTTGGTTCAACCTTTGCAAGACTTCTGTTTCTTAGCCATTTAAAATTTCTAGTTAACTGATGCCTGAAGTATGCTCCACAATCTAAAATTATGAGCAAAGACACAGTGAAAATAGAGGAGTATTGAAATTGGGGATGAAGAAATATATGGAAATATTGTTGTGAGATGGCATAAATAATAAGTGCTCTGAAAGAAGCTGGGAGATTCTACTACATAATCAAATAGGAGCTCAAAAAATACATCTGTTGGCTGGAGAATTCTTCTCTTATGCTGTGAAAGCACATAGAGATGGAATGGATTTCAGAGGCTTACAATGGTTTAGAGACTCAAACCCAGTGAATTCAATATCGAGGGTCCACCCTCTAAACCCGAGAAATACTTTCAACTTTAAATCCTTTACTAATTGACACTCATTTTGGAGAGTTTTAACAGGCAGCAAAGAATGCTTGCTCCTTTTTCTTATACTTCTTCTCCCCCACCCTGTCCCAAAATAGAAGGATAACCTCAGAATTGCTGGGCATCTCACTTCCAAATTGATATTATATTAAATCTAAATGTTGATTTTCTCCTTGTTTTTGCTGAACAATTTCTAATACTGAATTGTAGTTCCTACTCCTATTCTAAAATTCAGTTGTTTCAAGTGAAAGAGACCAGGATAGGTTCATATGGCAACCTCAATGACAACATCATCCTAAACTCTGACTTCTCGCAAGGCCTGCAGTCTTGGCACCTCAATTGCTGTGATGGCTATGTTGTTTCAGGAGAGTCAGGTGGGGTCTCAGCAAACTCAGGTGGGAGATTTGTTGTTATCACAAATCGGAAGGAATTCTGGCAAGGCTTGGAACAAGATATCACGAGCAGAGTTTCACCTGGCTCCATTTATACTGTTTCTGCTTGTGTTAGAGTGCTGGGGCCTCTTCATGGGTCCACTGAAGTCCTAGCCACATTAAAACTTGAGTACCCAGGCTCAGCAACTAGCTATTTGTCTGTTGGAAGGTAGTACAATTTCCTTTTCATTGATGATGACTTGATATCACAGATCGTTTTAATGGCGTTTGTCTATTGCAGAACCTCTGTGACTAAGGACCGGTGGGAGAAGTTGGAGGGCACATTCTCATTGGCAACCATGCCCTATCGAGTAGTGTTTTATTTGGAAGGGCCTACCCCTGGAGTAGACCTGCTCATTGATTCTGTTTCTATTTCTGTTTCCTGTTCAAGTCTCAAAGAGTATGAGGTATCCTTTTGCTTAGATTTTTCTTTTCCAACCTGATTGTTTTTCTAGTAAAAGCTTCAGTATGCACTTGGGAAATTTGAGATTGCAATATGGGGGTGATATTGGAATATTGGGAAATATTAATAACTGCCAAAGTAAAGTGCACAAAGTTTTTCTTTTCATCATTCTGTTACTTATGTGTTGGTGCAAAAGCTCATATCATTTTAACATCAAACCAGAGTCATAGAAAACTTAACTTAAATTTTCTCCTTTCTTTTTGGGGGGTTTCTGCAATCTTTGGAAAACTTGTTGTAAGCTGTTTGAAGTTATGAGCTGCTGATCTAAGATATGTTTTAACCTTTATCTTGGAAGAGTGCAACCACAATGTGCTTTGCCGATGATGAGAACATTTTACTGAACCCTCGTTTTGATGATAGCCTTAACAACTGGTCCGGGAGAGGCTGCAAGGTTGTAATACATGATTCTATGGGAGATGGAAAAATACTCCCATTGTCTGGAAATTTCTTTGCCTCTGCAACTGAACGCACCCAGAGTTGGAATGGAATTCAGCAGGATATCACTGGAAGGGTGCAGAGGAAGCTTATGAAGTCACTGCAGTGGTTTGGATATTTGGGAACAATGTCACTAGTGCTAATGTACGTGCTACTTTATGGGTCCAAGCACAAGACCAGCGTGAACAATATATAGGCATTGCCAGGTTACCTTCCTGTGCTTTTCTCTTTTTATTTTCATTTTTAATGTCCATTGTAGCAGTTACTTTTATGTGACATTTTTGTTGCACCATGTCTTCTATAATCACAATCTATTTCAAGAGTTAAAAAGTGCATCATTTCCTACTGACATCATTATTTGTTCTAGACATGTCCCCTTAGTTTTTCTCAAATTGCTGAAGAGAAGTTGTTGCTTATGAAGTTCGCAGGCATGAGATAAAGAGTGGGTGCAGTTGCATGGAAAGTTCCTCCTAAATGGTTCTCCATCAAGAGTGGTCTTTTATTTAGAAGGGCCACCTTCAGGCACTGATATTCTTGTCAATAATTTAGTAGTAAAACATGCAGCAAAAGTCCCTCCTTCACCTCCACCAGTTATTGAGGTTTGTCTTACATGTGTCAACCTTCTTCTAAATGTGTATTGTATTTTTTATTTTTCCCTTTTGTCTGGGGTTTGGAAGATCTTTTGATATATATATATATATATATATATTTTTTCATATCTGGCTAGATTCTTGGTTTCGGAAGTCTGATCCAAGTGTATCTTTCTGCCTTTAAGTATTCCAAGGATTTCATCAATTTATTAATTTTTTCATTAATGGGCTGTGCCTCTTTCCTCTCACTTTCATCTCTCTTCCATTTCTCTTTTATCATTTCTTATTTTCTTGTCTTCATTTAGCCTATGTTTGGACGACAGTTTTCCCTACTTTGTTTTGTTTCATCATCATTTTAGCTCACCCCATTAAGTTGGGATAAGGCTGAGTTGTTGTTGTTGTTTGTTTTTGTAGAATGCTGATTTTGGCATTAATATAGTGGGGAACAGCGGTCTTGGTAATGGTCTTAATGCGTGGTTTCCTCTTGGTAATTGTACAATGAGTGTTGCTAGTGGCTCACCTCTTTTGCTTCCTCCAATGGCAAGAGATTCCCTTGGTCCCCATGAACCTCTTAGTGGCCAGTACATCCTTGTGACCAATCGTACACAATCATGGATGGGCCCTGCTCAGATGATCACAGATAAGCTAAAGCTCTATTTGACATATCAAGTGTCTGCTTGGATTTGTGTTGGTCCAGGAGTGACCACTCCTCAGAATGTGAATGTTGCACTTAGCGTGGACAACCAGTGGGTCAATGGAGGCGAAGTTGAAGCTAATGATGATAGATGGCATGAAATTGGGGGATCTTTTAGAATTGAGAAGCAACCATCCAAAGTAATGGTATATTTTCAAGGTCCTTCTTCAGGTGTTGATTTAATGGTTGCTGGACTTCAAATTTTCTCTGTCGACAGGCAGTCGAGGTTTAAACATTTAAAGAATCTCACTGATAAGGTAATCTTGTTTTTAATTAAAATGCGTTACTTGGTGACTGATATTTGATTTTGCATGTTTAGCACAAGTAATATACGTTAGCATTTCAGAGAACCATAAGTTAATTGATTTTGTGACTCTGGTGTCTAAAGAAATTTGCTAGCGACCACAGAGATGGAAGTCACCTCTGGAAGTTTGAAATCTACTTGCCAGTTGAAATTATTTTGCCAAGTTATAAAAGCTAAAAATGGTTAAATGTTAATATAAATGTCAACAAATGTCATATATTATAGAAAACAGAACATTGCTCATGTTACGTCGTGAACTTTGAATACAATTTCTTTTTCTATCTTGAAGAACCTGATCATCGGCTGGGTGAAGCCCTTCCCAAATCACAGAATTTCTGTGTCCTGTTTCCCCGTTTTAACTAATATCAAATTGTGTTTCTTGCAGATACGAAAGCGTGATGTAATTCTGAAATTTACAGGAGCTGATGTCAAGAGTTTGCCTGGGACATCCGTGGATGTCAGGCAAACACAAAATGGTTTCCCGATTGGATCATGTATCAATAGGACAAACATAGACAATGAAGACTTCGTCAATTTCTTGGTAAAAATTTTCAACTGGGCTGTATTTGGAAATGAGTTGAAGTGGTACTGGACAGAGCCACAGCAAGGTTACTTCAACTAACAGAGATGCTGATGAGATTCTGGACTTGTGTAAGAGTCATGGCATCAAGTGCAAAGGTCACCGCATCTTCTGGGAAGTGGAAGGCTCTGTCCAGTCATGAATCCAATCATTGAACAAAAATGACTTGATGACAGCTGTTCAGAATAGGCTTACTGGTATTCTCACACGGTACAAGGATAAGTTTAGGCATTATGATGTCAACAATGAGATGCTGCATGGTTCTTTGTACCAGGACAGATTGGGCAAAGATATAAGAGCATACATGTTCAAGACAGCACACCAACTGGATCCATCTGCCACCTTATTTGTGAATGATTACCATGTTGAGGATGGATGTGACACTAGATCTTCTCCTGAGAAGTACATTGAACAAATTCTCGATTTGCAACAAGAAGGTGCGTCTGTGGGAGGGATAGGAATTCAAGGACATATCCATAGTCCAGTTGGACCTATTGTTTGTTCTGCCTTAGACAAGCTAGGAATACTTGGTCTTCCAATATGGTTCACAGAGCTAGATGTTTCATCAATAAATGAATATGTTAGAGCTGATGACTCGGAGACTATGCTTCGAGAAGCCTATGCTCATCCTGCTGTGGAAGGCATCATGTTCTGGGGATTCTGGGAGCTGTTTATGAGCCGCGAAAATTCACATTTAGTGGATGCAGAAGGTAGTGTTAATGTAGCTGGAAAAAGGTACCTTGCTCTTAAGGATGAATGGCTGTCCCATGCTCGTGGGCACCTTGATGATCAAGGAGAATTCAGATTTAGAGGCTTTCATGGGACTTACTCCATTGAGGTTACCCAGACGAAGACTACTACCACGAAGACATTTGTTGTTGACAAGGGAGAGTCACCACTTGAATTGACCATAAATTTGTAATTTAGATTATTGACCAATGGATCCAAATAAAGAGGAGCATCATTCTGGTTATGTTCCATGCTTATATTGTGGATGGAGTAAAACAATGTCCTGTTGGGTAGCCTAGTGTCTCCTTGTCATGGACTGCAGGACAGTAATGTATATGTGAATGGTTTTCTACATGAAACTTCTATAAAGGTATTGCTTTATATCATCTGTTGTCACATTCAGGTAAAGAATAAAGAGAGATTCCAATATGTGGACAGTTGTAATATTTTGCTGACTTGCAATATCTGTGTTCACAAACTATTCATATGGATGAGAGCTAGTGTGGGTGATGAAAGCAAAGTGCTTGATGGGGGGGGGGGGGAGGTATTGGCACTCGTAGCTCATAAGAGGGTATTGGAGGGATTGTTGAATCAGAAAACTGCAATTGAGTTCTTCACTTTGGCATCTTCCCATCACCATTGATACCATGCTAGCCTGCTTCTCAAGTGCCTAACCCAAATGTCTGACACCTCAATCACCCCTACATTATTTCCATTAGTTACCATCTTGACCCCCGGGGGTTGGGGGGGGGCTTCGAACAAAATTTGCTGGTGTTCAATCTCCCAGTTCGGCTGGTGTTGCTAAAATTGTGTGGGATTATATATGGAAAGCTATCCATGCCCATGCTAGCCTTTCAATTCAGGTAAACTTCTTTAGATGTTATCTTTCAGGAAGTACCATTACTAACCTGTTGTATGAAACCTGAGAAAAACACTGGAGGATTGTTCATCTAATGCAGATCTTCATGATGCCAAGACAGCAGCTTTTAAGCTTACTGACTTGCTCATCTGGTGGTTGGACAGTGTGTTTCCAAATGGCTGGCGTTGCTAATTATTTCCTGATTGTGTTTCTTCCTCCTTTCTCCCTACTGATCTTTTGCTTAGGTTGTGGGTGGGTTACTAGGATAGCATACATGCATGATAAGAGTAGTTTTCTATGAGCCCTTTTCTTAATTAAAGACTTAAAATTGAAGATTGTGATCAATTGTGAGAAGTTCCAACGAAGTAGGTGGAGGGACTTCTAGGTGTATAAGGGGGGCTGTAGGCAAATTAGTAGCTGATGTGGGACTAAACTCCCAACACTCTTCCCACACGTGGCAAAATGTAATGCAGAAACATGGGATACAGTGAAAGCTCGCTCTGATACCCCGTAAAGCTTTCATCCAAAAAGTAGGTGGGGGGACTCACATATGTATAAGGGGACTGTAGGCTAATTAGTAGCCGATGTGAGTCTGAACTCCCAACAAAATATAACCAAAAGTCCAATCAGTATGCCTCACCTTGGACGCATAGCAATGGGACCACATGTTGAATCCTATGCCAATAAGCCAACCCGGACTTAAACCAGGCCTGGCCTGAGCTGTTACTAAATTGGGTGGAGAAGCTGCACCCCAACCCCTGAAGAAGCCATCGATAAAATGAAGTCATAAAGAGCATCAGAGGGAGAAAAGAATAAAATGAACACCTTCTATTGGTGTAGGCCAGTAGGAAGCTTGAAAGATCAAGTAATCCTAGTTGCCCACTTTCTGAACTTTCCTTTTAAAGCTCAAGTTTGTGAGTTGAGACCCAAGAAATTGTATTAATTAATTTTTTTTGAACCACGTTTATGGACGAATCATATTCAAATCCAAGTGTAATCAAAACACCATTGTTAATTAATCTTTAAAAACCATAAGCACAGAGAGGCCAGATGCTAACAAACCAACATTCCCTTGCTTCCTACTAAAGGTATGCTTTCTTCAACAAACCTTCCTTGCTTTCCCTGGCAGTTTCAGTACTGCTTTCATGTCTCAAAGGCTCAACATGCATTACAACATGCATTAACTATATAAAGCTTATCTACCTCTTCTTTCCCATTCTCCATAGAACAGTACCAATAGAAGCCATGACCAAGAATTGTAGAATTTCTGTCATCATCGGGCTACTCGTTGCGAATCTTATCAGATTTTCACTGTCTTCTATTGTTTCTACTGGAGATTTCAATAACGATTTCTATGTCATATGGTCTCCTAACCATGTAAACACTTCTTCCGATGGGAGAATGAGAAGCTTGAAGCTTGACAAAGAATCAGGTAAGTTAAATTTGGACAACACATGACCAAGGAAGGTCTGGTTGAATTCTTTTCACTGTTTGAATTCTTCCATATAGGTGCTGGTTTTGCTTCAAATGAGATGTTCTTATTTGGGGAGTTTGACATGCAAATCAAGCTGGTACCAGGCCATTCGGCCGGCACGGTTGTGGCCTTCTACGTATGTTCCTCTTCTTCTTCTTCTTTTTTCCTTTATGACTGATGCATGATTATTTGAATGTAAGTAAGCTGTTGGATATATATAAATGGATGCAGATGAGCTCAGACCAACCTAACAGGGATGAGATAGATTTTGAGTTCCTTGGCAATGTGGATGGGCAGCCATACATTCTTCAAACAAACGTATTTGCTGATGGGTTTGATGACAGGGAAGAAAGGATCCATCTCTGGTTTGATCCAACAAAAGACTTCCACACCTATTCAATTCTATGGAATCTTTACCAAATTGTGTAAGCCCTTTTTGAAAATTAGGTTTTTGAATCCTATGGAATCTTATTGCTTTATACCATTTATTGGAACCCGGGTAGAACTCATCCTTATTCACATCCAATATGGGATAATTGTTTTCGCGTGAAAAACCCAACAAAAGAACTCTGAGAAACTAATGGAGCTGATTATATATCTGCTCTTCTTGTAGGTTCATGGTGGACTGGGTACCCATCAGAGTTTATAGAAACCATGCAGATAAGGGAGTAGCGTTTCCTCGGTGGCAACCAATGAGCATCAAAGCTACACTATGGAATGGTGATAGCTGGGCAACAGGTGGTGGGCATGACAAGATAGACTGGTCCAAGGGTCCCTTCATAGCCTCATTCAGGAACTATAAGCTAGATGCTTGTATCTGGAAAGGAAATGCGAGGTTTTGCAGGGCTGATAGTAGTAGCAATTGGTGGAACAAGGCCAGGTACAACACTTTAACACCAAGGCAGAGAAAGTTGTTCAGATGGGTCAGGAAGAACCATCTTATCTATGATTACTGCCATGACAACCAGAGATTCCAAAACAACCTTCCAAAGGAGTGCTCTCTTCCCAAGTATTGATACATGTTTGATTGTATAAATTATTCGGCTTGCCTTCATTTACCAGCCATAGAGAGGAGAGAGCATGAGAGAAAGGTTACATGTCTAGGTTCTCTTTCTTCCCCCCAAACCCCCTCTTTAGGATTAATAACTTTTCAAGACCATGATCAAAGTATCTCAGTCCTTCAAAGCAAGTCACAGTTCTTAAAGAAAGAAATCTTTTGATAAATTGATTTACCAGTAAAAGTGTATTGATCAAAGAAGCTTTTTAGTTTAATTTAATGGCAATAGTTTTCTATCCAAAAGTGGCACACAACCCTAGGAAGAGCACGGTGGTCATCATCCCCCTGTGTTTGCGGTGCAGGGTCGCTTTCGGATAGAAAACTTTGTCGCTTAATTTAATCAGCAACAGTAATAGAGTTTCATTTTTTCACCGATTGATTGTTCTGTTAACATCCAAGTATATATTTCAGCAACTAATTTTTTTTTTTCAACGAACCCATTGACTTTCTTTTGTAAATGAAATTTATTCATCAAGGTGTGGAGAATGCATAGTTGTTGGGTCAAAAGGCTCCTCTAATCATCAATTGGAATTTGGTCATACTATCGTACACGCTTCTGACTAGGCCTTTCTTGCTAGGGAATCACCAGAAATACAATGAAAAGAGCAAATTTTAATATATGATGATAATCTGATTAGTAATAGATTGAGGCCCTATTTTTAACTGTTTGCATAGATTTTTTACATCTTCACCCAAAAAAATAAAAAAAACCCTTGTCTCAGGACTATAATCTATCAATTTTTTTTTTTAATATTAAAAAAGAATAGAATTCATCATCCATATTAAGTAAAACATTTAAGAAGAATAGATTTTACTTGATTCCTTATTCAGTTAAAAAATGAATAATTTGATTCTGGTTTCAGCCCTAAAAAACCAAATCGATTTGTTTCGATTCAAGGGGCCCATATCAGATCTGGGCATCAATGCTTGGGCCGCACTTAACAAGACTTGGAATTCTAGGCTTTAGTAAATTGAAATTGGGACACATGCCCAGTTCATGAGCCTATTTATAACCCATGAAGACCATCTTTGGGTCCCATGATGGGCCAAAAAACTCGAATGGCCCATCGATAGCTAATTAATTGCATAGGCCAGTTTCTCTTCATTTGGTTTGCCTCAGTTTAAATTCATTTTAGCCGCGTGGCATAAAAATATGTGGGCCCTTGCAACCAAACAAAGAGAAGATGTCTAAAAAAAAAAAGTTTGAAACCACCTAATACGTGGCCTATGGAAGAGGTTCCCTATGTATCGATGGTCAAAATGAATAGATCAGGTCAAAACTAGACAGTTGGGTCTAGTGTAAGTCCAGGAAAGGATAAAGTTTCGTTCATTCTATTCTCAACTTTTCTTAATCTAATAGTAAGTAGGTTGGTAATTAATAATAAATGTGGCCTAGTAGCCCCTTAGCTGGCCCTTCGTAGATTTCTTGTTTGACCCCTCTTGGGTTTCCTGTCTGCCCAATATGGGTGAAAAAAAAATGAAACTATGAAATGGTCATTACGAATAGCTTCTCCATTCATACGTGAGTGTGGGGAAACTACCTCCTATATTCATAGTCTTTCCTTAGTTTTGCCCTAAACTTGTTATCCATTTGCAATTGGGTCGAAGAACTGTAAGACAAAATAGGGAGGAGGCCCATGGTCCTTCGATGGGTCCCACAACACGTCTCTCCTACTTTTTCCTCATTAGCCCTCTCTAGTGACCAGGGAGGATCCTGTGATCTAGGGGTGTCAATCGGTCGGGTCTAATCAGGCTTGACCATTTAGAAGTCTTGCACCATGAACGCTCGTTTAAGTAAATGGGCCTAGTTTTGGGGGGCATGGTACGGTTTATAATCAGACCGATCAGTGTCGGGCTTTAACCGAAATTCCTTAAACGGGTCTTAATTGGGCCTTAACCGGGCTACAGACCTATTTAAGTCTAAACGGGCTCTAAACGGGCTTTAAACGTGCCTACCATAAAATTTGGTTGAAGGCCTAGAAATATGTGACGCAACTCTTTAATCAATAAGAGAAGCGATATGAGATTATAGTTGTTCTTTAAAAAAAAAAAAAAAGAAGAATAAATTATGACCATTACAACTTACAAAACAAAGGTTAATTAAATCAAATCCTATTACAAAGCAAAGGGTAAGAAAATTTAATTAGGTTCCTACTAGTAGGGGCAAAATAGGAATTTTATGTAGTATTAAAGGGGTCGGGCTACAACGAGTCTATTCAAGTTGGGCCTATAAACATGTTGGTTTGGTCGGGTGCCCGATGGGCTAGCTACTTGCACCGTGAATGCCTGTTTAATAAATGTGTTGGGCTTGGGCCCGGCATGTTTATTAATCGAGCCGGTCAAGCCTGACACGTTTATTAATTGAGCCGCTCCAGGTCGGGCGGTAAATGAGTCAAGCTTGGTCGGGCCTACTGGTGCGGCCTTAGAATTAACACCCCTACTGTGATCCTTAACCAGTAAGGATAAGGATTGTCATTTTAGCAATTTCTTTAAAAGAATAAATGAAGAGAGAAAGAACATTGCCAGACTACATGGAACCTACATCTAGACACAGGGAGGGTGAAACGACTCCCCCATCCTCTATGAAATGAAAAATCTCATCCTTATTAGACATTAGGGCTCCCAATTTTCAATCTCTTTGTGAAAAGATATCACTGTCCATTGTTTGAGGGAGGAGAAAGATAGACATAGGGAGCTTGGCATAGACTATGCTCTCAATAGAGAATCACTTTCCATTTTTGTATGATCTTAATATCCTTAATTTTCAACCAATAATAATAATAATATCCTTAATTTAAAAAAATATATATATGAACACATTTAATTTGTGACAAACTTGCACTCTCAAATGGAAAAAATTCAATTCCCTTCCTTTTGGAAAAATTTCTTCTTTGTCAATATATATATATATATATATTTATATTAAAAAAAAAAAAAAAAAAAAGAGGCCAGGCATGCTGCTTGGGTGCCCAACTTGTGTCACCCTCTTTCCCTATCATTTAGAAATGAGCCCCCAAACCCCTACCCTCCCATTGGCGCATGCTGCTAGGTTGCAACAAGTGGTGCCAACCCTAGGAGCATCAATCGATCTGGCCTAATTACATGGGCATTCCATTTTAGGACCTTGCAATGTGACCGGCCCGTTTAAGTAATCAGGTGTCATAGGCTAGGCATGGTCCCATTTAGAAATAGTCAGTTGGGTACCGATCTTTAATTGGGCTACCAATAATCATGCTAAATGAGCCTTGAACAGGCTAGTGAGACATTTATCTCTAAACGAGCTCTAATTGAGCTATAAAGGTATTGGGTTGAGTAAATGGACATTAAGCATGTCGGATTGAGTCGGGCGTGTTATTAATCAATCGGTCCCGAACAGGTTTCACCCCTGCACTGGGCTTGAACCCAAAATGTTTATTACACGATATGGGCTGATTTCTGGGCTTGACCTGTTGGGCCTAGAATTGACACCCCAACCCAAACCTCTCCCATTTTCCTTTGTTTAATTTTCTCTTTTTGTTGAATCATCCATGACAAACCTTTTGATGAAGGGAATAGATAATGTTTGCATATCTAGCAAAGGTTCAACAAACAGAAACCCCTTTATTCTTTCTCAAATTAAAGGTTTTTATTTTTTTGGGGTAAACTTTTCAAATTAAAGCTAACAGACATCTTAATGGAGTTTGATGTTCATATACTCAAATTATTAAAGGTAACATGCTTCAGTTTCATTGAGAATGGGTCGCATGAAAAAAAAAAAAGAGTTATTGATCTATCACAGGACACATTACTGGTCCTCCCTCCTTAGTCCCTACCCCCAGTCCTCGGGTGTAATTACAATATAACTTCAACAAATTAAGGACAAACATTTTAGGGAGAAAGAATGCTAACCGATAGTGTTGCATACATTTGAAGACATATGAAATGTGAACTGAGATATATGTGTCTTTTTACAGTCTAATTTCATTTCCCCATATGTTTAAACGTACATAATACTATCCCATCCTTTTTCCCTATCTTTTTATTATATATCCAAATAGAAATTAAAACGTGGGAAACAACGAACAGTAATTAAAGCTCCCCAACATGCATGCATGATGTCGTCACATCACTGGCTGGACCATGCACGTAGGCCGTTAACGAAGAAGTACTAGTACTAGCTTGGAGGCTAGATTATTAATTAGATTGCATTATAATCCTCCTAATTCATTCAATGTTATTAGATTTAAAATAAAATAAAGTGGAAGTGGGGATGGGGATGGGGATGGGGATGGGGATGGGGATGGGGATGGGGATGGGGTGGGGAGCAGACACTACGTTACAAGGCTATGCTCACACGCATGGAGAAGTGCAATCAAACTGTGAAAAGATGTCCTATAACCCAAAAATTAATATTAGCCACACCAAGTCATCCTCAATTAATAATCTAATAATTTAACGATAGATCCCGTTTGTCCTGCTAGAAATTTGAGAAATAAGTCAGAGATCACCGTTCGTTTCTATAATTAGTACCACTTCTTATTGCTAGAAACAAAACACCAAACTTCACTAGCAGCTGTGGTTTTTAGTCTTCTTTCGGCTCTTTTCCCTTTCACACACATTATTGATGATCATTATAGGCCTAACCTCTAATGAGCACTGAGTTTTCAGATTCGTATCTTTTTCACTTAAAGATTATTGAGAGAGAGAGAGAGATGTTGTGTGTCGTAAGTTTAGTTTTACATCAACTGTGTTTTAGTCACGAAATGCTGAATAAGTGACGATCATCTTCACATGTTAAGGTGCATTTTAAAGTTGTGCAACGTTGATAAATTTTAGTTAAAACAAATAATATCATAACATGTGGAGCCCACCATGTCATGTTTCGCACCCCCTCAAAGTCGTATAGATGATGATATCCCAAAAGATACTATCATATTCCAAATTAAAAGACTCTCTCTCTCTCTCTCTCTCTCTCTCTCGCTCGCTCGCTCGCTTTCACATCCCTATGGTGGTGGAGAACCCTTAGGGGAGAAAGGAGAAATCAGAATAGAGAGGGGGAAAGAGGAGAATCACACACTTCACTAGTGCACAAACTCAACATATTCATTCAATAATCAAAATCACTCTAAGTCTTCAATCGATTACAGCCAATATATAGGAAAATAGGAACATGAAATTAGAAACTTAACCGAATTGGAAACTAGCCTAAACTAGGAAACAACTATAAAAAGGAAACCAAAGTAAGGAAATAAATCCTACTCCTACGTTCAAGTTTGAAAATAAAAGCATGAAATAAAATACTAAGTAAACTATTAATTTTATTTCCAACTCTTGTTGGACCAAAACCCTGGACTAGACCAGTTCTTCGTGGCTCTTGGCTTCCAAAGTCGGTCATGCTGGTCCAACCAGGTAAGGGCAGCCGTATCTGCATCAACTCTCCTCTTCTGAAAAGAACTCGACTCCGTCGAGTTATGGAAAGGACTGAGGAGACCATCTGAAGGAATATGCTGAATAAGAAACGATCCCACCATCTTCTTGAGCTTAATTTCAGGGAGATCTTTGACAGGATGAAACTTCATAGTCTTGTTGGCATGCTTGAAGGCATAGGTATTGGCATAGCCACAACATTATACTTTCTTATCAAACAACCAAAGTCGACCAAGAAGGATATGACACACCTTCAGAGGGAGGACATCACATTGGATTGTATCCTTAAATCCGTCAATAGAATATGTGACCAAGCACTTATTTGTGATTTTGAGATTAGTGTTGTTCACCCAAGTAACCTTGTAAGGATTAGGATGTGGTTCTGTATTCAATCTCAGCTTACGAACAGCGTCTTCAGAGACAACATTAGTGCAACTGCCTCCATCAATGACCAAGGTTAGCAACTAGTCATTGCACTTTACACGAGTCTGAAAAATACTACTGCGGCGCCAATCTTCATTTTCAGTGGCCTTCTGAGTAGTCAACACATGACGAATGACATAAAAAGGATGTTGATCTTTGTCACTGAGAGTGTCATTGACTTCACCTGTTACACGCTCTTCTCTTCAATCAACTGTGTCAGAACCAAGTTGCTCTTCGGGAATATATGGTATAGGAGAATCCTTATCAATAAAAGCAACCAAACGGCTGGGATATTGAGCATTGATATGTTCAAATCCATGGCATGAGTAGTACCGAACTGTAAATTTTGAAGAATCAGAATGTTTATCTGAACCATGCCGAGGGGGTGAGTATGAGCGAGAAGGCCGTGAAGATGACATTTCAGAAACATGTCAAGGTAGAGAAAACGACCGATTAGATCGTGAAGAGGCCATAGATGTAGCACTAGCTTGTGGTTTGCTAGATGACCTCTCTTGGGTAGGAGACTGTTGCAGAACGGAACTAGTACCTCGAGAAAAAATATCTGTAAAATTTCTCCGGTTGTATGGGCGTTTCAGACTTTCCTCAACCTGATATGCTACTTGTACGACATCTTCCATGGTAGGTAATCGACTAGATGCAAGGGCAGCACTAAGTTGAGGGTGCAAACCATTGTAAAATTGTGCCACTAATACTTCTTCATCCCACTCAAAGTCAGAACGAGTGGCCAAATAATAAAATCTAGCAACATACTCTTCAACGGTCAAATTCTCTTATTTCAACTGTGCAAACCTAAGATGCATGCATTGCTTGTAATCAGAAGGCAAAAATCGTTGATTCATGACTTCATACATTTCAGCCCAAGTAGTGACCAAACTAATGCTTCGGGTTTGGTTCTGTTGTTGTTGCTTGATCCACCAGACTTGAGCTGTGCCTTTCAGTTTGGCCTCTACAAATAGGATCTTTCGAGCCTCAGTCAACCCGTACCATCTGAAGAATGTATCTAAGCTGTGAATCCAGTCAAGGTACAATTCTAGATTATTGTCTCCATAAAAATCAAGGACATCCAATTTTGCTGCTCTTTCTGCTCCATCATCATGTCTACCAGTCCCATATGGTGGTGGAGGTGGTGGTGGTGGTAGTATTACTGACAGATCCTGTGGAGTGGTGTTGGAAGAATCCCCAGATTGAATGGGACTCTTTCCTTTATCTGCTGCCACCAAACGATCAATAGAAACTTGCATGGATCCCATGAAAACTTGCATAGATTCCACCATTGTTTTTAGGGACGTGACCATGTTAGTGAGAGCATCAAATTTTGTATCAGTTTCTCCTTTATAAGAATTCGGCTGTTGAATAACTTCACTATTGGCTACCATGGTGATGATGAACAAAATAGCACTCAAGAATATATGGTAGAATAGGAAATGACTTTTTTTTTTTTTAAGGGAAGAATTGCAATTACTTGAGATTCAATTAAACCACAAAGGATATCAAGTGTGGGGCAAGGGTCTAATTGGAAACAAGGACAAATATGGGGTGAAAAGGATTAAAGATAATGGAGGGGGATATTTTAGGGAATAAAAGATAATAAAAGAAAAAAGGGGACACAAAGGAGAAATCGTGGATGGATTTTACCGACGAAGGAGATGGAAGCCAGGGAGGGTGGTTCTGCGAGTTGCTTTGTCCAACCAGGGGAGACGATGCCAAGAACTGAGGTGCAAGGCAAAACCGGGAGGTAACCAAGAGGATTCCACGGTTGGCAATGAAGTTTCGACCCAGCAATGGAGTTGCGACAGATCAAGTATGTCTTTCTTTCTCTCTTCTTCTATTTTTTGCTTTCTCTTCTTTTTCTTCTTTTGTTCTTCTTGCTCTTCTTCTTCTTCTGTCTTCCTTCCTTTTTTT
>NC_056563.1:22793198-22822097 GCF_013358625.1 Macadamia integrifolia | reverse complement strand
ACAGTGGAAGATTTTAATGGAAGGCTGTGGTTTTGAATCCGTAGCACTCAGCCATTACGCAGTGAGTCAAGCTAAAATTCTACTTTGGAACTACAATTACAGTTCTATGTACACTTTACTGGAATCCCCACCTGGGTTTCTTTCGCTTGCCTGGAACGATGTGCCCCTTCTTACAGTTTCCTCATGGCACTGACGGGTTTTTACCTAATATAGGTAGCTTGTTTGCAGATTCCACCTGGGCTTTTTTTCCTCTGGTGTGGAAGCTTCTACTTTCAGCAAAAATATTGGAAATCCTCACTTGGGTTTCTTCCTGGCATAGCTAAGTCGCCATTAAATCCTGTTTGAAGCTTTTGATTAGAACAATTACTTGTGATTCTTGGCATCTTTTTTTTTTTTTGGGCTTCCCTACAGGTTTGAGTAGGAAGAACTGTAAAAAGAAAAGTGGGGACAAAAGAACAGTCTTGATTAGTCATCTGTAAATAATTTTGAATCTTTGGTTGCCTTTGAAATGATGAAGTTAGTGATCTTCTCTACTGGTGTTCATTGTTTTTGTGTACTTTCAATGTAAGTATAACAGATCCAAATTGGGAAACCCATCGTTATCTCTCAAGTTCTCGAAATGGCTCGAGTACAGATTAACCCAGAGTTGGACTGCAGAGAATTAGATCATCTGGAATGCCGCTTTCAGCTTTCCATATTCTTCTTGGTTGCCTCCTGCTTCTTCTTTTGTTATCTATATTTTCATGGGCTCTTTTATATATCTTTGCCATCTTCACTGGCTTTAATCGCTATCATTTTACACTGCAATGGAAACATTTGGACCATCTCGATTTCTTTATCACTATATACTCTTTTAGAAAATTATGCCGTTGGCTATTCAATTGCTCAAACGGTCTCTCTTACAACGCAAGAGATCTAGTGATCCACTCAATTAGGTGTTTTCACATGGGTAGTTGAGTGGAAAGTAAAGGGCTTTAAGTGGTTGGTTTGTTAAATGTGTGGTGTTTTTTGGTTTGTTCAATGCGTGATTTGGTATAAGAACCTACTAGACTGAAAAAGTCTACTATGGTGTTGAGGAAAATTAGGGGAAAATTATCCTCTTACCTGAGGTTGATTCACCAACTCAAATTCATAAGCCACCAAAAATAAATAAATTAATTAAAAAAAAAATGTTAGTAGTTACACTTCCTATGTGTATTTACATAAATTGTAAATCCTCAGCAATTTAAAATTGGGAGAGGGATAGGTATGCCGCCGATATTAAGTATGCTAGTGGATAGCACCAAGAGGAACACACGATGGAGTATCATTCAGGAAGGATATGGGGGTCATTTCAGAAAAAGGGAAGATAGAGATAGACACAATGGGTGCTAGCATACTTGATATCGGCGGCATACCCAACATTTTTCCTTTAAAATTGACTGATTTGATCAAAGAAGGGATGTTCATAGGTGTATCAGGAAAGGGATTTCTCATTCACAATCGATATAGAATTAATATCCCCCCTCATGCGGAGGAGGATCCGCATTGCTGTACATGTGAACATAAACAGGATGGGGAGAATGGAGCTTGAAAGAATCGAAAGGGAGGCGAGACATAACCTGCATTACAAAAAGAAATCCATAAAACTATCGCTAAAGCCTTTCTTGGTAGTTATTTATTTTTTCTATTTTTGAAAATATGTCGCTAAATCTAGAGTAACATTGTTGTGTGGCAACACAAATCCTTACCAACACTAATTTTTTCTTTACTAAATATTTTATAGTTAACCGCCTTAAAAGCGTATAGTATTGAATTGGGCTATTAGCGATTAAGACTTATTATGAGAGAAACCCAAATACTCTTGTTTCAGGGTTAGTCCATGCTCCTTGTATATTTAAAGATAGTAAGGTCTATTAGTTTCTATCGGCAATTATGTGGAGAAGGGAGCAGACAAGACTAAAGCCATTGCCCCTATTGTGGATTAACTCTTATCAATCTAAATTCAACATAACACCATTGCCATAGGTACAAACCTCCATACCTTAACCTTTGTCAATTACCTTCCCAAATTTAGATTTTTTTTTTAATTTTTTAATTTTTTAATATTTTAATTTATTATTATTATTATAGTTTGTACAATTGTTTCAAATCCAGATCTTAATATTTCTAGTTAGGCAACCTGTTTTTTATACGAAGGGAAATTTATCTTATTCACAACTGATTATTTGTTAAGTTTGTCTCGAATTCTTGATCCGTTTTGAAGATTGACCCGATCCGACATATTTTGGTGGCGACTCGAATGGAAAATTTTCTGAGATCTGTGATGGAAGCAGATCTGTGAAAAAGTCATTGTATTCCACGGTTTTCACGTAGCTAGGGTTTCAGGGCTAGTTTTTCCTCGCCGCTGCTAGGGTGTAATTTCTATTCTGCATAGTGAATCATCTTCTTCTTCGCCCGAGGACGTAGCACACCACCCTGGTGTGTGAACCTCGTTAAATCTCTATCGTATGGATCTATTGTCTCTTTATTATTCGTGTTTCTTGGTGTTTGATCTAACATTATTTGATGACAGAAAATTCTATTGAAGCATGCACTAGGGGTCTCTTACTTGGTGTACAGGAGGCTCAATTGAAAAAAGATGGGGCATCAAAGATGTTTGGAGCAATTTTAAAGACTTAAAACACATAGTTTCTTACCTTACAACCACCACATGGCCTTGGAGCGTTGTTCCTGTTCTATTAGATGTCTATAATCTGTTTTCTAATCTTTCTTTTGGGCTCAGGCCTATGAATGAGGTGGTTGTCTTTTTGTCCATATGTAACTGAGACGACAATGTCCTTAACTCTTTACTTTAATCTATTTTCTTCTTTAAGGAAGAGAAGGGGGGGGGGGAGGAGAGCTTATGAAGAGATCTTCAAGAACCAATATGGATCCAAGTATGGTTTTGAATCTCTGTTTTATTGTTAATAGTGTTATTTGATCCATCATATTGTTCATTGGATTAAATACATCACTCTACTCTTTTTTTTGCTAACGATAAGTATCCAGACCTTTGGCCTGACTAGTCTTATATTGACCCCACAATCGCATGGACTGAGTCACAATACTCATAACAAAAGATTATAAGATAAATCTTATCACGTGAAAATTGACTGATTTGGATGTTATACGTATAATTGATACACTACTAATTATATTTTTGAATAATGAATGAAAATTGCTTGGCTCTTGAGCCCTCTAAGTATAGATCACAATTTGCTAACTGAAGTAAGATCTTGATCTTGGTTAGTGGTAAATTGCCAGGGTTTATTGTATTCTGGTGATGAAAGACATATCTTTAAGAATATTGGATACGCTTTTCACATTAAAAAACTGATCGCGATTGCCAAGATTGGAACTTTTTACATGGGTCTCGGGATTTTGGTCCTTTCACAAGTTGTTCTTGCTGAAAAGCCTTTTAGATGAAATAAATTCACTAATTACTAGCATCTTTATGTACAAACCCATAGGGACCGATTAAAACAACATTCATGGCCGCACCCAAGGGGTCCAGTTTCCCTCATTAAGGAGTTCTGTTAAGGCCCTTGTTTTAAGGTTGGGTTTTTTTATTTATTTTATAAAAATGTTCAAATTTCGGATTGCTTAAATGTTGGAGTTTGGACTGTTACAGTAAATACCAAATGTCCCAGGAGAAAATGGTGAGGCGAAAGTTATAGGGCTTCTCAAAGAAATCAAAAGAGCAAGGAGGATGAACTTGGTATGGAGTGATCAAAAGGAGATCGGATTATTTTTGGAAAGGAAATTCAGATCATTATTAACTTCTAGCTATAGTACTATAATATCTCTATATTTAGAGATGGATAATTATTCATTTTACCCCAATTTGTGATTAAACCTAATAACAGATATTTAGGAGTGATTAAGTATATAGCCAAAAATCTATATGTCGGTTATGGTGTGGATGAACAGTAATTAGTTTCTCTTTCTTGTTTTTTTGTTGAATCCAAAAAAAAAAAAAAAATGTGCCAAAGTAGGTTCAAAATTAGTGAAATTTCAGAAAGATTCAGTTTCAATTCAAGGGACACAAGACTTTCATTTTAATATTTTGGTATTAATTTTAACCAAAATTTTGAAATAAATTTGAAAAGGAAAAAGTATGTATCTATTCACAAAATTTTAGGAAAAAGTTTGGTACCTTCTCCCTTTATTTATTTGCCTTGACTTTGAAATATTTAACATATCTAACATTTGAATAACCATTAAATGTGAATTACTTCTTATGCTAAAATATTGAAACTTTAAATAATTATTTATTATTCTATAAGAAAAAAATAAGAATACTTATTTATTGAGAAAATCTAATTGTCATTATGCTGAGTGAAATATAACACTTCATTGTTTGTCATTTAACAATACATTGGTAAGTCGTATGAGTGAGGATCAGAAAAAAATTTCATTGATACAATTTCAACTCAAATGAGTAAAGCAAGTGATTAAAATTAGAAACGGCATCATTTTATCCTGACCATGTGTCTACTAGCTTGCTTGAGTAGGTGTCATGCCCAATCCTTGCTCTCATTTGTCTCAAATTCTTGACCAGTTTTGAAGATCGACCCATGCTACAATATTTTGATGACTACCCATGTTGTTTTCAATGAAAGTTAAATGATTCTCTATGACTTGGTCCATACGGTTGTGGACCTCGATACCCATAATTAGTAAAAGGAAAAAGAGAGTTGAAAAAGTTTTGAGCACGAAGGATTATCAATGATCCACCATTTACATTACTTATTTTGATCTAAAATTTGACCACTAAAATGAATGTGGTGGGATCCTATTCTAACAACAACTAACTCATACTGCCAAATGAGAAATAGTGAAGTATTACTCTTCAGTAGGCATAGTGATGTTAGTTCCACTTAAACAGGTGATGATGGAGTAGTGGAGAGCAGGAAAACCACCTAGCCCAGCTATGAATGATGATTCTAGTCATAGTTGTATTCCAATTGTAAGGGTTAGATCGATCCTTCCAGTACCTGACGCGGTTTCGGTGGAAGAGAGATCTTAGAGAAGAGCTGCTTCCTGCAATGTTGCGCACTTATTGAAGAATTGATTATTGCTGCTTCATCATCATCTTCGTCATCATCATCATCATCAACTCGTTTTCCTGAATTGGA
Source organism: Macadamia integrifolia (assembly GCF_013358625.1). Classification (NCBI taxonomy): domain Eukaryota; kingdom Viridiplantae; phylum Streptophyta; class Magnoliopsida; order Proteales; family Proteaceae; genus Macadamia; species Macadamia integrifolia. Next base: position 22,816,938 of record NC_056563.1, on the reverse strand, counting down.
GGAAACCAAAAAGGATAAGTTTTTCTGCTACCATTTTGAAAGGTGGATCATTGACAGGTCGCGCAGTTGGTGAAGCCTCAGACTAGGGAGGGAGAGATCTAAGCACTGCAGTGGATCGATGGGCGTCCCAAGACACCTTGTCTGTATAATGCTTAGCAATTCTGGATATTGGTTGTCTAGGAGGGTACTGAGGACTGAGGGGAGGACCAACTCTTGCTGACATGGGAGGCGCTGCCTGCAAATTCAAATGAGTTATCTGCCTCTGTAGTGTACTCTTTAAGGATCACTCGAAAGGGAATGATCTAATTTGGCTGCTACTCAGGATTGCAGTCAAGTAACTGCAACACCTAACTGCCAGCCTACAACCCCAGAAATGAAATAATTCACATCCTCCTTAACGTTAACAAATACCTAAATTATAATATTTTCTAAAATATCTCTTTAGATTTCATTTCTTTGATTGCTACGGGGGTTGCAACCAGCAGTTAAATTTCGTCGGAAACGCTCCGGGACGGACCGTGGGAGAGAGACACCACCGTCTACGTTGCAGTTAGAGAGAGAAAAAAGTGTGTTTCCAAACGACAGAGTGACGTTATTCTTCTTCCTTTCATAACGGTCAGACGGCCCCACTTTCCTTCGACAATCACGCCACGTATTCAACTCTTTAAACGAATGGGGGGTTTGGGGCTGACCAATGGCCATGTGCTCTTCCTTACGTGGTTGCTTTGAACGGGAAACTTTCTTGTTTGTTCCGCCTCTTTTTTCTCTCTCTCTCATTCACTCACTCTCTTTGAACGCGGAAATTTCACAACGGCCAGCAAAAAGTAACAAAGCTGACGGATCTGACAGATCGTTCCTGAGGCTCCTGACATTAGAAAAGCTATTTCGTTTCACTGTCAAAAAATTTTTAACTTTTGAATTTTTTACATTTCTTTCTTAATCCCTACATTACCCTTCTTTTTATCTGTTAACCGGTTGACCTTAGTTCATTTTGTTTTGTTTTGTTTTTTTGTTTTTTTTTTTTGTTTTTTTTTTTTTTTGTTTTTTTTTTTTATCTTTTTAAACGTTTTTTCTCTCATCTTCCTCCTCCTGCGAACATCACTGAAGGCAACCCCACACCGTGGTTGTTGCAGTGGTCAAAAACCCAGAACCCAAGGCTTATGCCACTATCTTCCTTCGCCGTGTTGGGTTACAAAGCGCATGAACCTGGTTAATGCTGGGCGTGAACACCTCCGTCCTGGTAACTATCTCTCTCTCTCTCTCAAAAAGAAGAAATGAGATTTCAACAGGTTTGCATTGATTGACTGCAGCGATATTCACTCTTATCTACAAGACTTGTGGTAGGATAGTGAATCCAATCTATCTTTAAGTTGGGTTGCTTTGGTTCAGAAGCAGGCAGCTCTACCAATCCACGGTTGAAGTGGTTGTGAAAGGCATTCCGGTTGTTCAAATACCCTTTGAAGCAGCAGTAAGCCCAAGCCCTCCCATAAAAGCGTCCAACATACAACACGTCTCCATGGATGAGGACTCTACGACTTCTCAAGAGCTTCACAAGGTTAAGACCGGAACTGGTTCAAGCGTTCTGTAGTCAAGCCCAAAGCCAAAGTTGGTCTGGCTATCAAGTTTATCTCCAAATCGCTGTCGCCAACCAGACTGGAGATGCCACCGCCAAGTGGCAGAGAAACTACGATGAAGGTGCCTTCAACTAGGGGTATCAATCCTGAGCCCAGCCCGACCCGAACTGGCCTATTTAATAAACATGCCGGGCTTATAAGGTGTAGAGTAGTAGCCCGTCGGGCACCTGACTGGCCCGACTCACTTAAGTAGCTCGTTAGAACCGATTCAATTAGCTCGACCGACCCGACCCCCTTTTGAAAAATGTTTAAATTGTAAATACCTATTCTACCACTAATACTACAAAATATGAGTAAGGAATAGGTAGAACTAAACTAATAGCTGATTACAATACAATTGACATATGGGATTTCAATGAGAAATATGGTGACATTTGTGATTTCATTGTGAAGAAAAACAACGTAGTGAAAAGATAAACATTTGTCATAGACGGGAAGCTTGGTTTTCTTTTAAACAATGTGTAGAATATCTATAAAAAAAAAAAACTAACATAGTCAAACAACTCCCAAAGTACTGCAATAATTGAAGGGAAAGACAGTTGTCCAAAGTAAGTTTTTTTTTTTTCATTGTTTTATGTATACCAGTGAATCAAAAATCCAATTTAAGGTTTGTAATGTTCTTGGATCATTCAATTGTTAAGAAGAGTGTAATTCTTGTAACTTAGATTACATTTTAAAAACATGATTCCTTTGGATATGGTTCCGGAATTGTGAATGTTATCTTTCATTAATTTTAAAGCCAATAATTTAATCCGCTTAAAAAATGATTTTAGGGTAGGCCCGTTTAGAATTAAGTAGGCCCATAGCCCATTTAAGGACGTTTAAGGTAGCCCAATTAAAGCCCGACACCGATCGACCCAATTACAAACAGTACCATGCCCCCCCAAATCCATGCCTGTTTAAGTAAACGGGCGTTCACAGTGCAAGGATTTCACATCGCGGCCCGGCTAGGTCCGACCGATTGACATCCCTACCTTCAACTATGCTTCTACGGAACGAGATCCTCTACGGCATCATTTTTTGGTGGATGTTGGCTGCAATGTTGACACGTGGCAAATGCTATATGTATGGTGGATCGACACCTGTGCTGGTTTAAAACTTGGTTTTGAAATTGAACCGGATCGACCAACGATCCTGGTTGGAGTTTCATATCTTCTTCTTCTCCCTTCTTTCTCTCTTCTCTACGAAATACCTTAGAGAGGGCTGGAAGAAGAAGAAGAAGACTTCTATATCTGCAATCATCTTAGAGAGGGTTGGAAGAAGAAGAAGAAGACTTCTATATTTGCAATCATCTGATCCTAGTTGGTGAGGAACCCATTAGCGGGAACTCTGGCTTCCGCCACAGTATCCAAGATCTCCTGCAACCCCACAACCCGACTGCTCGCCACTCTCCGCAGCTCATGTACTGCTAGAATTATCCCTGGCACCGAATCAAGCCGCAACAACAAAGCCATGAGTGCCTCGTTCATCCGCACCTTCTCCCGTTCATCACTTCGTATGGCATCAACGGTCGCCTACCATTGGATGAGCTTTTGTAACCTGTCCACCTCCAAATTGATGGTTCTGATCATCTTGATCAGTGTCCGAACCATGTGTGCTCGGTAGGCCAATTGTATCTTCATGGCAGCTACCAATTCTAATGGTCAGAGAGAGGTCAGGAGATGGACATCGATCAGAATATGGATCTCAATGGTTTTGGCCGGTGATGGAGGGGCATTTTGTTCATCCTTGTTGTTGATGATTGTGTAGGAGACACTGGTATATGAGAAAGCGGAAGAGGAGAAGAATCAAACAGAAGAGAGAAAGGAGGAAGAAGAAGAAGATATGAAACTTCAACCAGGATCGAAAACCTCTACGTTTTGGGGTTTGGGTCGACCCTGTTCAATTTCAAAACCAAGTTTTAAACCAGAACAAGTGCCAATCCACCACACTCATGGCATCAGCCACGTGTTGATATTGCGGCCAGCCTCCACCAAAAAATGGCGCAGTAGGCCCCAATAAGGGACGTGGCAATAATCCTGCCTGAAAAACGGGGTGTGGGTTCCGTGGTGTTTGCAAAAAGACCGGGGAAGAGGAGGAGAGAGAGAAATTGGTAAAAAAAAAATAGTTAAATAGAAAATGAACTTAGGTTACCATGTTAAAAGGAGGGTAATATAAGGATTAAAAAAGAGCAGGGGAGAAAGAGATGTAAAAGTCCAAAAGTAGCGGAGTATCAAAAAAAAAGTAGGAGGTAGGGAAATTTTAGTAAATATAGGCCAAGAGTCGGGGAGTGATAGTAAATTTTCCTTTTTTTTTTTTTTTATTAAAAGTTTCACTATCACCTCTCTCACTACAAACACCACCCTCTTCCTTCGTCTTTTCTACCCATCCTCTCCCTGAGCTCCCTCACGAAATCACTTATCATAGCATCTCATTATAGCTCAGGGAAAGTGTTATCTGTTGGAGAGTGGCCCCTTAATCTAGATATAAGGAGTGTGAGCATATTAGAAGGGCATCGTGGTGATTATGTATCTTTGCATTTACGGTGTAGAGGTCGTTTTCGGATAGAAAACTTTCTGCCTTATAAAATTTAAAGTTTGAAGATGATAATGATGCACCAGAAGAAATGGAACTGGGAGGTACTTAGATTGGAGCCAAGGAAGTCTATTTAAACATGATGATCAAATGCCTGCTCCTCTAATTTGGCATATTCAATTTCTACGTCATTGATTTTTTGGCCTCTCTCTCTCTTTCTCTCACACACACATTATTAACAATATTCTTACCCCATCAAAAAAAATGGGAGTGATGCTAGAGTGATTCTCCCCCTCTTTAGTTTCCTTGTCACCTCACCTCTACACAAGGGACTCACTCCACAAAGTCTCACACCCCACACTCCCTACTATCTAAACAAGGTCTAAGGAACTATATAGAGACAAATCCTCAAGCATATGAAGGTATGAAGGAACTTAATAAACTAATATGTGACTATAAATCTATAGTTCCCAACACCCCCTCACTACCTCACAATCTCACATGTAGGTAGAATGGGACACACGAGACATCGCCATCGTATATGTGGAAGGATAATGCAAGAAAAGGAACCAATAACTATGGGCTCTAATACCTTGTTCGAGGATCCAACCCAAAACCTTGGATTCCCCAATGATCACCCCATTTCCTCCCCTCTTCTTTGCATCCCCCTTCTTATGCCCTTACAACCTTGCATATAACAGAAGGATGAGGGGGAATATATAACTTTCAAAAGCAATCCTAAACGTATCGAATCTTGCAGTTCAAAGTCCCTAAGACTTTTAAATCAACCTCAAATTGTTTTGTGATATGATGTGAGTGTTTGCACTTTCATTCAAGGTTCTAAAACTCAGGATCAGTCTTAGGATGTTCTTGAGTCTCTTGATCGATACCAATCCAGTATCGATTTGGATCTGACTGTATCAAACAAATTTACCTCAACTTTTGAATAAAAATAAAAATTTTATTAGATTTATATCCTTCGTTGTACCTGTGTATTGGATCAAATCGGTCAAAGCTGATGCCTATCTAATCCAACCGATACTAATAGTTTTGATCCGACTTTTAGAACCATACTTCCAATTGATGATGCGCTATTTTTTTTTTTTTTAAGGGAAAATCAAATTGTACCCAAATTGGTGAACTAAGAAGTTGTAACTTTTTTTTTTTTTTTTTGGCTATCTTAGTAGCATATTGAAAACCTCCTATAAACTGTAAAGGAATCTACTCTTCTTTATATTATTACAAAAATGAGAAAAAGAGTAAAAGGGGAATTAAGGTATTAGTGATGGGGGAGGTATTATTAGAAACAATAACGGGAATATTCTTGCTCCATTTTCCAATTTTTATGAGGGTATATATAAATTTAGTGGCCGAGTTGAGAACCCCAAGATTTGACTTGAGATTGTGTGGAGATCTGGGCTTCTCCCCCAATTGTGAAACTAGTTGTGGAACTGCTAGTAATGGTTTCAAGAAATGATCAACCTCTATGATTCTTCATTTCAAGAAACCAATAGAACAACAGATTATTGGTTAGCTAATTTTTCTTGCAAGTCTACAATAAATCTGATTTTCCATGTTGATCTTAGTTACGCATCATTTGGCAGGATAAAGTTGATTTATCAATATTTAGAATTTAATATTTCTTTGGATGATTTACATCAACCTCCTCAGTCGTTCGCCGAAATTACATAATTTCCCCTGAAAATAAAAAAATTACATTTAAACCCACAAAGTTGACACCGTTAGAGAAGTGTTTGTTTTGAATTTTTACGGACGAAATTGCCCCTAAAGACTCTCTCTCTTCTCTTTTATACCCAAAAACCATAAGGTGGAGACGACGTTGGAGGACGACGGTGGAGAGGAGGAAAGGAGGAGAGGAGGAGAGGAGGAGAGGAGCTGATATTCCGACGGGGTTTTCAGGCGATGTCTCGGGCGAAGGTGGGCGGTAGTCCCTTTTCTCTCTTCTCTCTTCTCTTATAACTAATCAAAGACTTTTTTTTGTTTGTATTATTTCCTAAATTGAAACCTATCACTAATTTTGAGAAGTTAGGGCATCAATTGATTCATAGGAACAGCTAATTCTGACGGGTTGCATCTGAGAAGTTAGGGCATGTGATTATACATATGTGTTTTGGTCAGATTTATTTTGATTCCTCCATTGCTGCTCTTCTTCTTCTTGCTTTGTGCAAACAACTTTGGGAATAATATAAGAACAATGGTAAATGAACATTTTCTAATATTTTATTTTTTTCTGATTGAGCTCCAATTTGGAGGGAAAAAAATTTAATTGAAGCATTCAAGAGAGAGATCTGCTAACACCATTGTTTTTGTTATTGCCTATTTAAAACTATTTAGCAACGTTGGTAATGTATTTTGGGTGATTTACATTCTAATAATTTTACCTTCTATATTGTTATTTGGGTTTTGTAAATACATAATGTTAACAGTAAGTGTGAATGACAGCAGTCGAGGTTGAGTACTGAAGTACTTGAACATTGTATGTCACTGCCAAAAAAGGACACTGGTTAGAATTTCAGAGAACGCTAATAGCAAACACAAGCTCTACTATTGTTGCCCCAATGCACCTCGTGGTTGTGGATTCTTTTCTTAGTGTGATCATATAGAAGAACAAAAAATGTTTCCTTTTAGTGGAGACTATATCACCACAGTCACTCCACAGACATTTGTTTGTGGCCAAAGCCTTGAAGATCAACAAGTGAAGGAAGAGATACGTGCTTTGAAGAAAAGAGTGAAGGAATAAGAGAAGTTTGTTGGAACTCTTCAAATTGTAATAGTGGTGCTTGTTTTGATCATTGTTATCATGTTTGGGAGAAAATAAGGAGTTAGGAAGACTATTGTGTACTAGTTCTATTAAGTTGTAATGACTAGCTTTAACTCTTCAACTTTCAATTCTATTGTACTGGTTTTATTAATTTGGCTCTCATGTCTCTGCATTTGTCTATCCTATAATTTTAAGTCAATGGACAGCATTCCTCTCAACATATAACAATATGACAATAAGGTTGTATGCAAGACAATATTATACTTATCAATTAAACTCATTACAGGACCCATTTAAAAAAAAAATGGATAGCATTTCTTTTAAATATGAGACATTATCATAAACCTGTTAAAGTGCATCCATAGACATATAAGTTTTCAACATCACAAGCCGAATAAAGTGCAACCATAGAGTCTACCAAATAAACATCCATGTTCCAAAACCAAAATAAACATCATTGTTCCGAAACCCAAATAGACAAACAATTTGTTCCATAACACAAGTAAACATCATTTTTCCATCACACAAGGAAACAAACAAACAGTCCTATAACCCAATAAACATCTCTCAATAACAACTTTCTGCAAAAAAAAAAAAAAGTTTATTCTATATCCCAGCTGCTCTCTCCCATCACCAACGTACATTTGCCTACTTCTTCTTAACATATTTGCTTTTTCATTTCGAGTACTTGATAGCTTGCCGGGTTAAAGCTCTATCCTAAATTGTTTGTTGTGTAGGCTAAGATGTTCTTTGTGACCTTGTTAGTACCTGGGAGCTACTACCTTTATGCTGAATCTTATCCTCTTACTTTTTCTACAGGAACACAGAAAGTAAATGACAAAAGTGATATTAGTCATGTAAGTTAAATAAGTAATGATCAATTATAAATTACATGTGAGGAGTCATACCTTCTTTCTTGTTTTGTTATTTTTCTTCGGTTGTTTGTCACTACAAGGACATATTCTCTTGTTGTGGCCAGGTATATTGTAGATATCACATCTCACACTTGAAGATTTATTCTTGGCAGAACCCTCATCAAATTTCTTTTTCGTACTTTTTGAGGTCTACTAGGTCTTCTCTTAAGAAGTGGAGGTTGGATAATCCCAGAGTTGGTATCAGTCACCAAATCAGCTAATGCTTGTAGTGGTTCGATGAACTCACTATATGCCTTGAGATACATGTTGGCACTATAGTATGGACTGCAATAAGCTTGAAGTGACCTCCTACTGTGTGTGATAGTTGTTGTTGCATGTTTGCATGGCAACCTCGTATAGTCCCATAGCCTACAACCACATGTATTAGTTAACAGATTCACTATAACCCTACCACCATGCATATCTATCACCTCAAATGAATGTGAATTGACTTGGTGCACAATGCATTCTCTTGCTTTTTGTTGTACCTTGTCTAAACTTGTCTTTACATCCGGTGTGATTGAACTAGATATTGGATAACTGCAACCATTTTGAAACATCTTAAACATCCTATTCATTATCTTCAGCCTAATCTCATCAATGAGCACCATAATAGACTTATCTCTCACATCTGCTATCCAATTGTTGAATGACTCTGTCATGTTATTGGTTAGCTGTGGACTCTTAGCAACAAATCAAATGCATGTATTGACTAGTACTTTGTAGGATTTTTCATCATCTAACCATATGTATCATTGGATATATCTTTGATGTCTTTAATTTCTTTCTCAAATTGGATGGCTATTGTTGAAGAGGCTGCTGACCAGAAGTGCTTCTTAAACAACTGTCCTGAATGGCCTGCTGACTTGAAGTTCTGGTATAAATGTCTAACACATCACCTGTGGTGTGCATTAAAGAATACTCTAGTGATGGCATCCGATAAACTCTAAGAATTTTAAAAAAGGAAAAAGTCAAATATTTATCATTGATTAATAGGAATAAATAAATAGGGTGATTAACATATTGGTAACATACCTTTTGTTTGTCTGATATAAAAGTCAGAGCCATATCATCAGATGCCATACCAAGAGCTTTGTGTAGACATTCAAGGAAAAAAAAACTAGTTGTCTTTGCATTCAACTTCAACTACATCATATGCCATAGGGAACATTTCATTATTCTCATCATATGAGACTGCTGACAAAAGAATGCCTCCATATCGGCCCTTTAAGTGGCAGCCATCTGCACCAATCAATGGTCTGCATCCCTTTACAAACCCTGAAACACATGCTTTGAAACTAACACTCTCTTGAAGACAGGATTCCCTAACAAATCACGCATCTCCTGGCACTGGATCTTGAACAGACTACCTGGTATCTTAGCCAACTCCATCCTACCATATGCAGGTAGATAGGAGTATGAATCCTTATAACTACCTTGATTCATTTCCAGAGCAAGCATGCGTGTCAGGTACAATTTCATGTAAGGGGCCAAACCTTGAAAGCTTCATGTAAAAAGGTACGCAAAGACTTTGTTAACATATCTGGCTGAACTCTCAAGTGAGGAGCAAGTTTTTCTACAATCCATTGTGATGTAACACTCTTATGCTCGGTTGACAAAATATATGCATGCTTGGGATTGTACAACTTTATCTTAAATGTCGTAAAATGCTTAACACTCTTATCCTTATAAACTGATGAAGCATGTACTCGCCAAATACAATCAGGAGCCTTACACACTGCAGTAACTCTAGTTTTCTTATTCTTAATCTTCAATATGTCAAAACCCTCTTGAATCACATAATGTTGGAGGATAACCTTGAAATGATTAACATCGTCATATGTAGCTCATATGACTAACTGTATCATACCATCCTCAATACCATCATCATCATAATCAGCAACATCATGCAAATTAGCAACATCATCATCATAACCAAAGTCCATACCTGGATACCCTTGTACATCATCAGCATCTGTTTCGACTTCATCAGTAAGGCTTCCTTCACTTTCACTGGAGTCTTCCATAGACTCATGTTGTTCTACCCATTCTTCATCACTTGTAGAAGACTGGAGCATCTGAGGCAATGTAGCTCATGTATCTTTAACATGACTAACAGAGTTAGGTACCATACCAGAATGTGATTGAGTTACCTATAAAGACTCATCATCTGAACTATCATTAATGTTTTGAATTTTCCTTCTAGCTCTACTAGTATCTCGTCTTCGGGCTGAACCATCTATACTAGCAGAACTATTGCTAACAATATTCAACCCACTGGTTTGAGTAACACTTGTACCAGTTGATCTACTATGAGTACCAATAGCAGTAGCATTGGCTGTAGCCTTATCCTTATCTAGAGCATTAGCTATAGCATTAGCAGTGGGACTGTCTTGGCTATCACTTCCATCGCTAGAAGCACTGATGGCAACTTTACATAGCTCATTACTTCTCTCGAAAGAAATCTTTTCCCTCATTTGACTCCCTAAATCATAATCCAGTTTTCCACTATTCTGGTCAACTGCATAAGTTTTTGGGGTAGATTTATTGTGATCTTTTGTATCTCTAAAAACCACATCACTTGAGTATTGGTTTACTTTCCACTTTCCTTCTACATCACTAGGATTATCTTCAAGGTCATAAACCACTATTTTGATAATATTGACCCCATCTAAACCAAATAAACTGAGTGTACTGGTATCATCTGTCACTTCCACATGCACTTCATCAGAAATCTCACATCTGACTTTAAACCTCACATTACGGCCTTTAGGGATATGGTCAATGACTAAATCGTATATGTCGCATATCATATCCAAGTAGAAGTAAAAATCTGGGTCAACAAGCTCTGTGTGGACTTTCCCACACCAATTAAACTATATAGGCCACTTCACAATCATTGCTGCAAAATTTTAAGGTTAGATTGAAACATATATTAACACAAGCATGAAGCATGAAAAATTCATAAGAACATCAGAAGTGAGAAATTCAGAATAATTTTAAAAAACATGGAGTTTTATCGTATTGATTTATATGGGTATTTATCTCTTATATTTCAAACAGATACTATATTACTGATATTGGCTGATTTCTGAGACTGCCATTCTCTTGCCTTCTTCTTTCTAAGACACATGTGCAATAGAGAAGAAAGCACAAGCAAATGCAAACACACATGTAAGATTTACTATGTTCCTATCTCCCCTATACTATACGGACCTTCAAAGACCACTTGCAATTTGACAAAATGGCATAAAGGGGACTTTAATCTTACAAAATGCAAAAACCCTAGGTGTTCCAACCATGAAATTTAATTTCTCAAAAGGGGACTTTTTTTTCTTAAGAATAAGAATTTAAATCAAAGTGGATAAACAAGAGGTATTGAAATAAAATCCAAGTAAGAAGATACTGTAAACTTAGTCCAAACCAAACCCTGGAGAAAATCCATCAATCTATTCGTTAAAAGAAGAAGAAGAAGAAGATGTAACAAAAAAAGCCAAACTTACAGATGCATATACTAATAGTATTACCATTAACAGCTATGATAAACATCCCAAATTAAGCATCAAAGTTGAACAGGAAGACAAAAGAAATTGAGCAATCCATTGAAACTAACCTTCCCTGGCCGAGCAAGGAGGATAGACTTATTAGTCTTTTGACCATGGCGTTGTTGAATGGTCTCTAACCCTGCAATTTTTAATGGAGATCTCATAAGTAATTTGGGAAAATTTCAAACCTAGGGAAAATCGCAGGGTATGAAATTACCTGAAATCGAAGATCCTTCTCAGTTGTTGAATACACACAGATATGAGAAGGGCTACACCCGTCGCTCATTTCCCGTTGGACTTCTTAGTACCTTGTCGCCCGTCGTCCTTCGCGTTCCGAGTAGCCGTCGTCAGAGAGGAGAACCTTCGTCTTCGTTGCTCGTGGCTTACAGACAAAAGAACCAGTAACAAAGCAAAAGGGAAGACAGGGGAGATTGGGATAAAGGTATATGAGAGCTTTTTGGGGTTTTCAAATTGTTTCAATGAAACTAACGGCTTAACCCAAATAAGATGCTGACGGTGTCAACTTTGTGGGTTTAAATGTAATTTTTTTATTTTCAGGAGGGATTATGTAATTTCGGCAAACGACAGGGGAGGCAGGCTATATCCTCACTTATTGTATCTTCTAGGTTGGCGTAAGGCAGGCTATATCCCCACTTTTTTTTTTTTTATTTAATCAATTTCATCTTTAATATAATTCTAGGGTTTTCGATCTCCCCGTCCCAAATAATATTGGGGCTAAAAAAAAAAAAGGAAATCAAAAGTACCAAACTATAGGGCTATGTTTGGATATCAAGAAAAGAAAAGATTCAGAAGTGGGGGCAGGAGAGAGATGCAGCGGAGCACAAAAGGTTGATGTCACGCTTGGCTCATCCACCTCCTCAATATGTAGGTGAGATCTAACCCTCACTCCCATCATACTACTACTCCTCTGAAAATGAATCCTTGTCCTTGAGTCTTTGGTTCGATGAACTCCAAGAATTACCAAATAAATGTAGGGTTCTACAACCAAAGGATACTCTAGCTACTCTTCTTGAGCTCCATGGTCATCATGTGCGTGTCTCTAATCAGGTTCTCTTTATAAGATAGTTGAAGAAGGAGAGTACTAAGTCTCCTTCCAGCTTTAAAAAAGGAAATATCATTGTGGCGAATTCAATGATGGGAAATGGGAATACCATCATAGGACACTCTTAAGTCCTAACTAGCTAGCTCCTAACCCCTTCGGCATCAGCCAAACTACATGTAAGTAGCGATTCGGGGCATTGTGGTCTAGCTAGCTAGCTAGGAAAAGTGGGGACCCGCGGGTAGTGTTGCACTAATATTTTTATTTTCTTGCAGATATGTCACTTTGGAGTCGACAAACCACTCCTTTTGCTGTGAGGAGTTGTGAGGAAAGATGGGTGGAGATCGATTGTTATACTAATATATAAAATGAAACCTAAAGAAAATGACAAGATAGAGGAGGGGAGAGCCTAGCTACTAGACCCAAGTGTGCTCTCAGGTGGTTCCTTAATCTGTGCTTATTCACAACTAGAAAATGAAACTACTTCTGTAATGTGATATTACATATAGGGAAAAGGGCAGGTATGCTAGCATAATACCTAGGAATAAGGTATGCTAGCGGGATTTTAACCGTTAGATGAAACATCAAAAATCTCATCCATTCATGTGGTGAGGTCTTACAAAACCTGTCCAATACTGCCGCTTCATGGTACTACTCTCCCTTCTCCGGCCAGTATGCCTGAAGCATCACCGCAGTTGGCAAGTTACACTAATGGAGGCTCCAAAAGTTTGGGTCATAGGGAGAGTCCAGCTTTGAAACATTCCTACAACACCGCAGTTGGTTTATCGTTGAAAACGGCAGAGTCCAGATCGTGATTCCGACCACAACCACTTCTCTGGATCATCAATTCCTTGGCTACAAGGGATTGTGGAGATACAAAATCCGACGATTGCAGAGACGAATCATATGCTTTGGTTTTTAGGTTGATCGCTATTGCAGCAATTCTCACGGCCGTTGTTGGAATTGTTCCAACATCGAAACGATTTCCAAGAAATTTCTTTTTTTCAAATTTGATTTACATTGCCAATTTTGTTGAATTAAAAGATTCGGGAAAAAAGCCCATGTTGATCAGATCTTGAACTCAGTCCCCAGATGATTTCTGCAACAAAACATGAATTTTAACAACTTAGACCATTCATGAAGTGTACAAGAGATTGTTATCGGATCTGCAAATGCAAGATATATTTGATTAATTCTTAAGCAATTGCCGAAAAAAAATTGGGGGAAGAAAAACAGTAACCCTAACTAAACAATCAAGCTGGGCTCGAGGGTGAGAAAGAAAAATCACAATAAAAATGGATATGCTCTGCTTCTCGTGTACTCTTTACTGTTCACACAAAGTTGAAACAGAAAAAACCTGATATGTTCATCTTCTGCCTTGACACACTGATAATTCAACTCTGGCTTTTCTTTACCAAAAAATTGATGGTGCTAGAATTTGATTTCCGATGCTGGAATCGTTCCGGTGACCACCAACCGATTGGGTTTGGCCATCTGGCGATGTCGTTGACCTCCTTGTTCATGGTGGCCAGGAGCTTTGGGTCTTCCAAATGGGGCATCTGCTCCATCAACGGTGGCGGTGGTTGCTCGATATCATGCATGGAGCCAAAACCGGTGTCGGTGTCGGTGCCAGTTCCTGATAAGGGAATTGAGCAGCCAGGGTGATCCGAGACATGAGGAGAGGATTGGAAAGCTCGTCGATGATGGAGCCATGACCAGAGTTCGTTTTCTCCGGTAAAAGGAATGGTTTTTCCAATAAGAAGAGAGAGAAAGAGAGAAGAGGAAAGGTGTAGCAATAATGGATTGAAAATTTGTATATTTTCTCCACATCCAGTGGTTTAAATCAAGTTGATCAAATCCTAAGGTCAAAATTCCTCTAGCATTCCTAATTCCTAGGTACTACGCTAGCATACTTATCCCTCTCCCTTACATATAACGCTCTTTCAACTTCTTCTTCTTCTTCATCATACCTAATTCATCACTATAAGCTTCAGCCAGCAATCCGGTATATTTATCTTATCGTCACAATTTATAAGCTATTGCTATGGATTTTTTTACCTTTTATAACAAAAAAATAAAATTACAGCTATAGGTTTTCTTTTTTTGCAACGTCATTGTTTTTTTCTTTTTTTTCTTTTTAACTTCATTTTAGTTTCATTGTGGCCATATTCTCTAATTCACCTTTCACCCTTTCCGATTTGTATGATTAATTATTTAATTTCTTATATAAGATATGGCTAAGATTATCTATGTTAAAAATAAATAAATAAATAATAATCCAATGCACAAGGCTCCAGTTACTATAGGGTCTGAGTTATCCCTTCTTTTAAAAAAGAGGCTCTTACAATAGTCCAGCTTAACTATTACGCCACAAGCTCACCCACTAGAAGATGATCTATGTTTCCTTGAAATAATTAACATGGATATTGGGTTTGTGGAATATCGGCCCCATGAACAAGATAATCCATCTCAAATTTAATCATTTACCTATTCATGTATTAATATATATATAGAAAATGACAGGTATATGTGCTAGCGTAATACCTAGGAATAAGGTATGACAACGAGATTTTAATCGTTAAATGAAACATAAAAAATCTCATCCGTTCATGTGGCGAGGTCTTACAAAACCTGTCCAATATTGTCGCTCCACGATACTACTCCCCCAACCAAGACCCCTTCTCCGACCAGTGTGCCCGAAGCATCACCACCGCCGGCAAGTTCAAACATTCTTGCAACACCGGCGATGGCTCCAAAAGTTTCAGTCAAAGGGAGTCTGCCAAGATCTAGGCTAGTAGCTAATTTATCGCCGAAAACGACAGAGTCCATATCGCAATTCCGACCACGACCCCTTCTCTGGATCGTCAATTCCATGGAACTTAAACACTATCCAAGAACCTTCTATTTACATATCCATCACTTCTAGCTCCAGAGCCTTTTCTAAGTCATTCTAACTTATACAAGACTGATGGAGAGGAAACCCTTCTAACCGAAGTAGTTGGAATATGATTTTACTAGGTTTAGTTAAGTTAATCTCAAGGGGCTCGTAGAAGGAACATTTGATTTAGAGGATTAAGAGAACTAGAGCTCGATAAAATTTGTTTCAAAGATCATACGCCTGAAAACATGTTAAAGAAGGGTAACCAAGATTCTAGAGAATCCCTCCAGTCCGTCCGATCCACACCCTTGGGGTAAGGTGCCAAGACGATCTCCTCAAGCTGCTTGGAGAGATTGGAATCGATTTCAGAGATCTTGGCCTTGGCAAGAACGACAATGTCATGGTCGGAGCATTCACCCAGGGACTGGAGGACCGATCAGGTCTGGGCAACGTCGGTGACTGCCTTGGTCATGGCGGCCAGGAGCTCTGGGTCTTTCAAACGGGGCATCTGCTCCATCAACGACAACGGTGGTTGCTCAATATCAACATGTTCCGATGCCTGATAAGGGAACTGAGCGGCCAAGGGTGTTCCGAGACGATGGATCCATGACCGCTTTCTCCGACTAAATCTAGTAAATGGAATGGCTTTTCTGAGAAGAAAAGAGAGAAAGAGAGAGAGGAAAGGTGTATCAATAGTGAATTGAAAATTTGTATATCTTTGCTCCATCCAATTGTTTAATTCAAGTTGATTAAATTCTACGGTCAAAATCCTGCTAATATTCCTAATTTCTAAATACTATGCTAGCATTCCTAATTCCTAGGTACATGAGCATGTATGTACACCTCCCCATATAATTAATATACATGCCCATGTATGTCCATCTTCTCATATAATTAGTATGCATGCCAATCATGTCGTTCTCATATAATTAATGGGAAAAAGGTGGGAATGCTAGCAGGTTACCTAGGAATTAGGAATGCTAGCATTTCTTGACCATTAGATTAAAAGGTCTAAATCTAGACCATTAATGAAATATACCTGACATTTGACCTACCAAAATACAGCTGCAAGTACTGACTCTATTGAAAAACTCATATTCTCTCTCTCTCTCTCTCTCTCTCTCTCTCTCTCTCTCTCAACAAAGGAGCTCCATCCCCCTTTCTCTGCTCATCTTCAACCTAGTTTGATTGGAATCGCACCTGATGTTTTGTGCCTCCTAATTCCCTTTTACATGCTCTCTCTCTCTTCATAGATACCTGCAACTGATCTCATCTCGGTTATTCTTGAAATAGCGAGCATGTTCGAATATCATCAAAGCCCCTTGCACCCTTCTTGACGTCTTCAATCTCTGTTCTCTCTCTCCTTCCCTCTTAGACTGGGTCAAGTTTGACTTAAAGCCTCAGCCGCCAAACCCAATCTAGACTTTGAAATCCCAACCTGGGCTCAGCCCACGGGTTTCAAGTCCAACCTAAGCTCTGAAAAATTTAGGTGGATTTTTGGTGGGTTCGGATTCAATGGGCTAAACTTGCATTCTCAATATGGCAGTTCTTAAAGCGAAATAGCAATGCTCTACTCTGGCTTTGCATCAGAATCTAGGTTTTGATATATGGTATTGGTGTCGATATCAATCTTAGCCGATATCGATACCAAAATCCATATGGATTGATCATATCATATCGGATTAGATCATTTTACCTTAAAATTATATTGATTTTATAAAATTTTAAATCATTTTACCCTCAATAATTCCAATTTATATTGGTATCTATCGTTATCGATATGTATCAATTGATATGATATTGATACCTATATTCATGATCAGTACTGCAATATATGTGCAAGTAGTTGGTGTCTTTTATAGTAGAACTAAATCAGAAGTTAATTATATTTAGCATGCACTTTGCAATCATCTCATTAGTCAATTTTCAGCTAAAATTCTAAAGAAAATAATTGTTGAAAGAGAGTAAAGTTTTAGGCAAAAGGTCTCATTAGGAGTAAATGTTAAAGGTATTTTTTTTTTCATAACAAAGTTTCATTAAACTCTGTTATTGTCATTGCCACTTTAATGAGATTAATATATATATATATATATATATATTGATGGAATGAGACTAATATATGACGAGGCAAGGATGTAGACAATGCGCCCATTGAAATGCAAACCTAACTCCGATATTGCATCTTGACCATGGTTAGTAAGTTTGGAAGGGGCAATGATACGGGAGTAGATATGTGAAACGATCAAACGGCAGCATATATGTATTTAGGATTTTAAGCCAAAAATTAATTTAAAAGACCTTCTTTATGATTAGTTGAAATAAATATTAGAGTAAAAAAGCATATAAGGAGTATTCATACATCCCTCTCTGGGTTTGTATTTTCATTTGGGAAGGGATTTTGATTATTTGATTTTTGATTTTTTTTTAATAAAAAATAATGTTAAAATGAATGATACGGAAAAAAATCGGCATCTCTTGACTTATCTGACATTTTATATATAAAAAAGTGGATTTGACAATTAAACATTTAGATACGAAAAAAATACGCATATTTACTAATTATGATCTTGATACATGGACAATGAAATGACCATTTTAACCCCCCCTCCATTGGATGCCTAAGTGCATGCTCCCATTGGCCCCCATGTTGGCACAAGTCATGTGACTTATCTCTCCTTTTTTCTACTTGCTCTTACTTCCACAAGTGTCTTCCAAATAAAATTAAATGCTTTTTTTATGTTATATCACGGATCCAGATCCTCGCCCATAGACTGCCCATAGAATCATGATAGCATGACACGTGGATAGATAACAACTGACGGTAAAAAACAGATCCCCTTTTTCACCCGCTTCAAGCCTCAAGTGGGTATGCTTTCCTGCCTTTGATGAAAATGGATTCCATGGAGGAAATTCAATCTTATTTATTTATTTATTTTTGATAAAGATTGAGGAAATCCAAGTTCATGTTCGTACTTTCGATGGTAATTTGCCTAGGATGAGGAGAAAATATTTGTTTTTCCTTTAATTTAATTCCTTAAGTCAGGTGCTAAGGCAATGGGTTTGATCTCTTGAGGCTTGAAGTGAGTAAAAACGGGATTTGCTTTTTACCGTTGGATGTTATCTATCCACATGTCATGCTGTCATGCTGTCATGGCTCTATGGGTTGTCTATGGGCGATGCCCTCTATGGAGAGGATCCGGATCCAGATCGATTATGTCACTTTATTGAAGTGCTGGTTTATTAACACATTACTCATAATTTTTCTTGCAATAAAGGCCATATTATGTAAATAAAACTAAAACAAACAATAATTATTGAGAAATATAAGGATAAAATTTATGTGTGATGAATCATATGATTTAGATAATACATTAAACTTGAAAAATAAAAATATAAAAAATCAATTTGTTGCAAGTCTATTGAATGATCAATTTGCAAGTCCACCCTTATACCTTTTGAAAAATCAAGTAACTAATGATCTTGAGCGTTCTTGAAGATTCTACGAGTTTAAGAGATTGGGGAAAATAATCTAGAACGAATCATATTTATTAGGTGACGAAAAAAAAATTATATTCGCATCTATATTTGTTCAAGGATATTCTAATTTAATCACATCCAATCTGTATTCGATTTAGTTACATATCTGCTAGAGCTCCCATGTGAATTGACACCTCCACCTTTTAGTTTAAGAGAAAAAAAAGGTACAAAAAGGGTATGCCAGGCTCTCCAAGAGAAAACCACTTTCCTAAAATTTACACCAAAATGCTAAAAATACGTTAATGGTGGAAAAAAATTTTTCCTTGACAATAAAAAAAACATATAGAGAATGTAAATCCAAATTCATGCCTCCTTGGATCCTAACCCAGTAATGAATACAGCCATAGTTTCAAGTATTGATGTCATAATCACCATATCAGCCGTATCGGGTTGATATGGGTTGAGACCAATATTTGCCAACTCATATTGGCGTAATCCAGAAGGACACCCCAAATGACGTGATGCCACACCGCACACCCTGAGGTATGGCCATGTCTATCTGCTCCTAGAACCGGATCAATCGAACGATCAAGTATAGCCTCTGTTGGCTGATAAGAATGGTTCCCCGTTGATTCTTATTACCGAATTTTATGGTCAATTAAATATTCTTAGGTTTATTATAGTCACCGTCTCAGATCAGGAATTCGGAATTCTGAAATCTCTCTATAAATTGGGCTTTCCTTCGGTTGTCAATCTCTCATTCTCTCCTTGAGGTTTGTTACTAGGTTTCGTTTTCCTCTGGTGTTCTCTTTCTCCTCAGATCTAGCATCAACCATCTAGTTCGGTTCTCTTCTTCTCTGTGTTTTTCTTTTTCTCTTGCTATGACGCTTGTTTCTCTCTTCTCTTCTACCTTGGCTCGGTGGAGAAGATCTTCGCCTGTTCTACTTGTTTCAGCGAGTTTATTTGGATTTTGTGGTCGGATCTGCCTTTATTCTCTTTGTGATAGCGTTTCTAGCGGATGAAATTTCGAAGATTTTGATCTCATCTGTTATCGTTGGTGTCGCATGGAGGTTGCGTAGAACGGCGATCAGATCCGGTGATGTTTTGTCGATTCTATTTAATTGAGTGATCGTTTTTCTTTGTTCTTTCGAGATGTTATGGAGGTTGCGCAGAGCGTCAGGGGAGGTGGATTCGTAGAGAGCGCGGATCAGATCCGGTGATGGTTTGTCGATTCTATTTAATGGATTGATCGTTTTTCTTTGTTCTTTCGCGGATTTTCTTTTGCAGGTTCTGCGTTTTCTCGAAGATTGCACCTTTCTTCAGCGATTTCTGGCTTGTGGATGCGGGGCGAGGGTTTTGTTTGAAGTCTGAGAGGGCGGTGAATGATGGTGAAAGTGGTTGTAACTAATCGAAGCTTGATGATATCCGTGGCGAAAGGAAGAGGGAGGTGAGAAAGGTGAGAGAGATTAGTGTGGTGTGATGTATAAGAGATCGTTACAACGCCTCGAGTCATCCGAGGGATATGTGTCGAAACCTCTTGTGTCATCAGACCTTTGCCATGTCAGGTGCGCTTGCATGGCAGGTCACAAAAGTTAATAAAAAAATCATCTTTTTTGGGTTTCTTGGGGAGATCGCACGGGGTTTTTGCCCGGGATCTCCCCACCGTTGCGTCGGCGCTCTGTGTGTGTGTGTGTGTGTTCAGCGTCGCTCCTTCCTGCAATCCGACGATTCGTGCGAACTCACAAGTGCGAACTCACAAGGCAGTCTAAGACATGAACGCTAGATATATATGTCAATCTCCAACAGAAGCAAGTGAGGAACCAACTTCATGCATTCAAAATTCCGAAGGTAAATTCGTGAACACAACAATCTCACTAGTTCTAATTTTTTCAGCCTGATCATATCTGTCGATCAGTTCAGTTCACTTATAGCATTATCGATCAAAATAATATAAGCATGGAATCAAGGTAATAATTCAATTATCGTTTATTATATAACCATGAAATCATAGTTCCTTCCTAACCTTCCACGGGCTGCCTTGAAAATAGTGGACTCCATCTCTGTCTCTGTCTCTGTCTCTGTCTCTGTGTTTGTGTGGATGCATCCATAATCCCATGTCAAAGATACGCTGAGGAATTGGGGTGTGCCAAATATACCTTACGAATGGTTGTTTTGTTTTCCCTTGTAATTTTGTAAGGAATTTATACAGACACTAGTTTGAGCTTGTGGAGTAACTCTGTAAGTGAATGGTCCTACTGGTAATTGGCTTCTTATGGAAGATTTCACGAATTGCTGATTTCTGGTCGTTGGCTCTATCTACCCTTATCAGTATATTGGCTTTAAGGAGCTCTTCCTTGCACACGAAATTGAAGTACTGCTGCCACTGCCCACTTGTTCAGTTCATGTTCCTGACCCAAATTGGTGGAAGATTGCGGCTCTTCAAGCAGACTGTGTCTTGCGGAGAGGAAGTTTACAGGTGAAAGTACGTGAAGGTTCTAAATTCTCTTCATCAGGGTATTATATCCATTCTCACATTCTTTGAATTCCTTTTCAATTAAAAAATTCCAGGCACTCCAAGCTCGTCCGTTATATGTTATTACTTGTTACATGATCACGCATGGATTTTTTTTTTTTTTTTCAGTACGATGTGGTTACTCTAGGCTGTAGAACTTAATTTCTCTTTTCCTTGGCTTGTATTGGTTGAAAATTTTTTATTTCTGGAATATATTCTTGTGGGATGCTTGGGGACTTGTTGCTTAAGAGTTTGCTCTTCTTTTTTATATATATAACGAAAATAAAAATTAAATTACGGAAATAAATCTATATCGTTTGAGAATTAGTGTGTGGCCTTGGTCCCTATTACTCCCTCGAGCTGGAAAAAATTTGTCAGCTAACCGGGTTGCTGCCAAGTTGCAACCCTTGTGGTGGCCAAAGAAATGTTTCTCCTATGGTTCACAAATAATACCCTTTATACACAACCCTTGCTATATATGGGTTGTAGAATGGCGAAGGGAGTACTAGAATTTTGTTACACGTATAACTCTGTTGTAGAACGCTCAAGTTTCAAATTTTCACAGTATATATATAATTATAAAAAGAAATCTTGCAGTTGGCAGTCCAGTTTCTGTCTCTCTCGCGAATCCAATCCAATTCACAGCCTCAAAACTAAAGAAAGTCTCTTTCTGGCTTTTGCTTTATACAGTTTCATATCTTCCTTTCTGCTCCATTTCTTCTTCTCCAATGCCTTTTTCGTCCTCTTCTCCTTTGGAGAACTAGTTAAAAAGCTCTTCAGTCATGGCGGACTCCTTGGATGAGGGTGATTACCTCTTAGCAATTCTCATATGAGACTACTGTTGGGAAGTCGATTCTGTTCACAATATTGGCTTGGGATAATTTCGGCCTCCATTCCAAGCCTACTACTATTGGAGTGGAATTTTCTTATCGGAATATTAAGATCGATGCTAAGATCATCAAAGCTTACATATGGGATACAGCCGGCCAATACACATATGGGATACAGCCGGCCAATAAAGTTAATTTAAATCCATCTCGCCTTATTCTTTCCTCTTTGAATTGAATTCTATTAGGTTGGATGTTTTCCTCTGTGAGAATCTTAGACGTGATCTTATCTTGTTATTCTTGTTTCCATAATCTGGTTTTCTGGGTCTAGACAAAGATTTTCTAGTGATTTTCCAGTGATCTTGAGATGGAAGATGGGTGAAGGGGGAATTCCTTAATCCAATACTTAAATCGATTTGGGTTTGTTAGGTTGAATAACTCATAAGGTCTTTTCATTCAACCATTAATGATAGACTAACACCATTAGGTTTCATGGGGCTTCAAGCAATCTTTTCATTCAACCATTAATGATAGACTAACACCATTAGATTTTCTAGTGATTTTCCAGTGATCTTGAGATGGAAGATGGGTGAAGGGGGAATTCCTTAATCCAATACTTAAATCGATGTGGGTTTGTTAGGTTGAATAACTCATAAGGGTAACATAGTCTTTTCATTCAACCATTTATGATAGATGAACACCATTAGGTTTCATGGGGCTTCAAGCAATCTGTCCAAGTAATTAACCCAAAATATTATTAAGTAGACGTAGGATAGACAACTCAACAGTGGAAGTTTTGGCCCTCCTATCGAGTTAAGCCAAACTACAAGAAGGGTAAACTAAGTGTTTTGGTTTCTTAATTACTGTAAGCCAACTAAACTGTTTAAATGAGGGGAAAGGAATGCTACATGGTTGCATAGAACCTGCACCGGTGTGGGCGCAAATGAACATCATTAAGGGGTGGGTTTTTGGGTTTCACAAGGTTGGAAGCTTAGAGTTTTTCAGTCTTGTTGGTTGGTCAGAAGTACAATGGGGAATATGGATTCCTAAGCTCAAAACGGTAAGAGCGCTCAAACCGAATATGGTTAAGAGGATGGTGGTTCGAATCCACCGGGGTCCGAAGTCAACAGAATTTTTAGGGAACATCTCAATCTGTTGTGTAATTTACTCTTGGGCAAACTTGGGTTTACAGGGCTTGATTGTATATTGAGTGTTCAATCTGTTGTATAATTTTTTTTTTTCTGGCACAAAATCTGTTGTGTAATTTACTCGTGGGCAAACTTGGGTTTACAGGGCTTGATGGTATATTGACTGTAGGCTTGGCTGGAGGTAGCTTGGGCCAAAAAAATTAAAATTTGCGGGGGTTTATATTGATGTAGACAGTGATTAGTTTTGATTTAGACTGGGTGATCAGTTTATCTTATCACTATTTATTTCTTCACCAGACTGTTTTAATCTGAGAAACCAGTCTAGTAGCATACTATAAAAATGTAACCTAATTCTATTCAGATTGATGTTGATAGCCTTACCAAGTCTCGTGGGCTTATCTATCCAAAAAAAAAAAAAATTCCTGGGCTCAAAATAAGGATCCAGTTTC
>NC_056563.1:22789890-22793178 GCF_013358625.1 Macadamia integrifolia | reverse complement strand
ACTCATATTCTCTCTCTCTCTCTCTCTCTCTCTCTCTCTCTCTCTCTCTCACACACACACTCAACCTATGCAACAAAGGAGCTCCATCCCCCTTTCTCTGCTCATCTTCAACCTAGTTTGATTGGAATCGTGTCTGATGCTTTGTGCCTCCTAATTCCCTTTTACATGCTCTCTCTCTCTCTCTTCATAGATACCTACAACTGATCTCATCTCGGTTATTCTTGAAATAGCGAGCGTGTTCGAACATCATCGAAGCCCCTTGCACCCTTCTTGACGTCTTCAATCTCTGTTCTCTGTCTCTCTCCTTCCCTCTTAGACTGGGTCGAGTTTGACTTAAAGCCTCAGCCGCCAAACCCAATCCAGACTTTGAAATCCCAACCTGGGCTCAGCCCACAGGTTTCAAGTCCAACCTAAGCTCCGAAAAATTTAGGTGGATTTTTGGTGGGCTCGGATTCAATGGGTTAAACTTGCATTCTCAATATGGTAGTTCTTAAGGCAACTAGCAATGCTCTATTCTGGCTTTGCATCAGAATCTAGGTTTTGATATATGGTATCGGTGTCGATATCAATCTTAGCCGATATCGATACCAAAATCCATATGGATTGATCATATCATATCGGATTAGATCATTTCACCTTAAAATTATATTGATTTTATAAAATTTTAAATCATTTTACCCTCAATAGTTCCAATTTATATTGGTATCTATCGTTATCCTTATGTATCAATTGATATGATATTGATACCTATATTCATGATCAGAACTGCAATATATGTGCAAGTAGTTGGTGTCTTCTATAGTAGAACCAAATCAGAAGTTAATTATATTTAGCATGCACTTTGCAATCATCTCATTAGTCAATTTTCAGCTAAAATTCTAAAGAAAATAATTGTTGAAAGAGAGTAAGGTTTTAGGCAAAAGGTCTCATTAGGAGTAAATGTTAAAGGTATTTTTTTTTCATAACAAAGTTTCATTAAACTCTGTTATTGTCATTGCCACTTTAATGAGATTAATATATATATATATATATATATATTTTGATGGAATGAGACTAATATATGACGAGGCAAGGATGTAAACAATGTGCCCATTGAATTTAAATGCAAACCTAACTCCGATATGGAAATTATAGTTTGTCTTTATGTTTTTAGATGGAGAAAAGAACGCTTCCAATGCGCTTTTGCATCTTGACCATGGTTAGTAAGTTTGGAAGGGGCAATGATACGGGAGTAGATATGTGAAACGATCAGATGGCAGCATATATTTCACCAAAAAAAAAAAGATGGCAGCATATATGTATTTAGGATTTTAAGCCAAAAAATAATTTAAAAGACCTTCTTTATGATTAGTTGAAATAAATATTAGAGTAAAAAAGCATATAAGGAGTATCCATACATCCCTCTCTGGGTTTGTATTTTCATTTGGGAAGGGATTTTTATTATTTGATTTTTGATTTTTTTTAATAAAAAATAATTTTAAAATGAATGATACGGAAAAAATTCGGCATCTCTTGACTTATCTGACGTTTTATATATAAAAAAACGGATTTGACAATTAAACATTTAGATACAAAAAAAATACGCGTATTTACTAATTATGATCTTGATACATGGACAATGAAATGACCATTTTAACCCCCCTCCATTGGATGCCTAAGTGCATGCTCCCATTGGCCCCCATGTTGGCACAAATCATGTGACTTATCTCTCCTTTTTTCTACTTACTCTTACTTCCACAAGTGTCTTCCAAATAAAATTAAATGGTTTGTTATGTTATATCACGGATCCAGATCCTTGCCCATAGACTGCCCATAGAATCATGATAGCATGACACGTGGATAGATAACAATTGACGGTAAAAAACAGATCCCCTTTTTCACCCGCTTCAAGCCTCAAGTGGGTATGCTTTCCTGCCTTTGATGAAAATGGATTCCATGGAGGAAATCCAATCTTATTTATTTATTTATTTTTGGTAAAGATTGAGGAAATCCAAGTTCATGTTCGTACTTTCGATGGTAATTTGCCTAGGATGAGGAGAAAATATTTGTTTTTCCTTTAATTTAATTCCTTAAGTCAGGTACTAAGGCAATGGGTTTGATCTCTTGAGGCTTGAAGTGGGTAAAAACAGGATTTGCTTTTTACCGTTGGATGTTATCTATCCACATGTCATGCTGTCATGCTGTCATGGCTCTATGGGTTGTCTATGGGCGATGCCCTCTATGGAGAGGATCCGGATCTGGATCGGTTATGTCACTTTATTGAAGTAAGTGCTGGTTTATTAACACATTCCTCATAATTTTTCTTGCAATAAAGGCCATATTATGTAAATAAAACTAAAACAAACAATAATTATTGAGAAATATAAGGATAAAATTTATGTGTGATGAATCATATGATTTAGATAATACATCAAACTTGAAAAATAAAAATATAAAAAATCAATTTGTTGCAAGTCTATTGAATGATGAATTTGCAAATCACTAACCCACTTGTTGATGATGTCCTCTAACATCACATTAGGACCAACTAGTGGTGTGTCTACCCTTATACCTTTTGAAAAATCAAGTAACTAATGATCTTGAGCGTTCTTGAAGATTCTACGAGTTTAAGAGATTGGGGAAAATAATCTAGAATGAATCATATTCATTAGGTGACGAAAGAAAATTTATATTCACATTTATATTTGTTCAAGGATATTCATATTTGATCACATCCAATCTGTATTCGATTTAGCTACATATCTGCTAGAGCTCCCATGTGAATTGACACCTCCACCTTTTAGTTTAGGAGAAAAGAGAGGTACAAAAAGGGTTTGCTAGGCTCTCCAAGAGAAAACCACTTTCCTAAAATTTACACCAAAATGCTAAAAATGCGTTAATGGTGGAAAAAAATTTTCCTTTACAACAAAAAAAAACATAAAGAGAATGTAAATCCAAATTCATGCCTTCTTGGATTCTAACCTAGCAATGAATACAGCCATGGTTTCAAGTATTGATATCATAATCACCATATCAGCCGTATCGGGTTGATATGGGTTGAGACCAATATTTGCCAACTCATATAGGCGTAATCCAGGAGGACACCCCAAATGACGTGATGCCACACCGCACACCCTGAGGTATGGCCCATGTCTATCTGCTCCTAGAACCGGATCAATCGAACGATCAAGTATAGCCTCTGTTGGCTGATAAGAATGGTTTGCCGTTGATTCTTATTACCGAATTTTATGGTCAATTAAATATTCTTAGGTTTATTATAGTCACCGTCTCAGATCAGGAATTCGGAAT
>NC_056563.1:22783633-22789870 GCF_013358625.1 Macadamia integrifolia | reverse complement strand
CTATCCAAAAAAAAAAAAAATTCCTGGGCTCAAAATAAGGATCCAGTTTCTCTCCGATGAATTCACCTATGGTGAAGACAGAATATTCTCACTATAGAGATCTTAAGTGAGGGTATCAATTTATAACTGGAACCGAAATTGAAATAACCCATTTAAAATCAAACCAAAAAAAATTCGGTTCAATATTGGTTTTGAAAAGTTAAATTTTATTCAGTTTGATTTTGATTTTAGGCTGACAACCATATGTTTGAATCAAACTGCATAAAGTTAATCCAGATAAATGGAACCTAATGTACAACTTACTAAACTCTAGAATCATGTGTCCTTGTTGAGTTGTGTGAACTTATCTTGTACAAAAAGTGTTGAAAAATACCATATCTGACATTCTGAGACTGTATTTTCATGTGATTATCATTTTCTTCCCATTTTTATTTGTTTCAGTAGATTATTTTGTACTTAAACCAATTTTATATTAAATTATTGGTACAATGTACAATCCCGAATGCAATGCTTGACTAGGAGAATAGGAAAGACTTGGTACATAATTCGTTCCTTCATTTTGGTTATAATTTTATATAATCATTTTTTTTTTTAAACCTTTTCTTTCACTAAAAGTGATGGTGAGTTTCTCATAATCATGATTCAGGAACATGTTTCGACCAAGGAGTGGGTTCTATAACAGAGACTAGAACCCTAAGTTATGCCAGCTATCACATTAGATAAAGCTGGGATTTTGTAGACAAAATAGAATTGAAGGTCTTTGTGAGAATCATTGGATTCCATCCCCATCCCCATAAAGAAAAAGGAAAATCATCCTCTTAGGAGAAGGAATATTGTTGAGAGCTGCTATTAGATTATGGTCTAGGACTCAAAAATATGACTTAAAAAAATGATCTAATAAAGACTATGTTAACTAAGAAGATGAAGTGCACGTCAAGTTGCATATGGATGAAGGAAGAATATATGATGTTTTGAAAGAATAACGAGTCTCTCTGTTGCCTAAATGGTTTGTTCATTGTGTATACGATATATACAACCTAAAGATTGGAGCTCCAATGCTTGATGGATAAATTTAAAAACAAAGAAGAAGAAGAAGAAGAAGTATAGAAGATTCAAAGAAAGTAGGAAGAAGGAAAGTTTAACCTCACACCCAACTATAAAACCAAGTTAATAAATATTAAATAATAAGTATTAAAAAAAAAATCACTGATATTAATCAAATAATTGGAAGTTAAAATAAACTCTAACCATTATGTAAAAGCCTTAATCCTAGTATAATTAAAGGTGTGAAACAAAGATTAGATCACAGAGAAAACATGAAACTATCAAATGAATAGAGAAGACTTAATCAAATAATTGAGAGTTAAGGAGATGATAAAATGTAAAGAGAAAAAAGTGACCCAAAGGCATGAAAACCTATAACTAAAACCATCAAACAGTGAATAAAAAATAGGAATTTCATAGAACTTAATTAAAATATGTCTAAACAAGGAAATCATAACTTGAAATCGTCTTAGAAATGGATAAAATTGTAAACTAGAAAGCTTGTTGGCATTGTCTAACACAACAATGGTAGTCAACCTTGCTGCCATGACCAAAAACGTAGATTAAATTGGAGAACATATTGGGTTCAGGTTGAGAGGTAAAAACTAACAACAAAGAACAATATTGAAAGAACTCTCTACAAAGGGACTCTCTTGTACACTCTGTACTCTCTTGTGACTCCCTATGTCAACGGTGCGGGATGCACAGTGAATCCATTGATGACATTTTCTTGAACTGCTCATTTGCATGGGCAGATTGGTTTGGCAGTTCCTTGACTTATCGCTTACCAGCTATGGAAGACTCGAAGCTACACCAATGGATTCAAAAAATGGGGTTCATTTGCAGTTTTGGGGAAGAAGATGGCAAAGGAAGCTGCTACCTTGTTCTCGTTCACTTGCTGGCTTATATGGAAACCAAGAAATGACCTTATTTATGGAAGGAACAATTGGAGTCCAGACTAGGTAATTACAGCAGCCCAGAATGCACGTTACGAATTCCTTTCGGCTGGGGCAGCGATTAAAAACTGCCCACATGTACCAGAGATACCACGGAACCAGGTGTGGTCTCCCCCTCCTATTGGGTCCTGTAAACTTAATTGTGATGCAGCACTTACAAAGGATGCAAAACGGAATGGTTTGGATTATGTCCTACGTGACCATATTGGCCTTTCACGAGCTGCTGTCTCTAATCCAGTGGTTTTCTTTAATATACTTGTGTGGGAGGCATTGACAATTAGGGAAGGGATTTTGGAGGCACTATCCGGATGGGACAGACAAGGTCCTTGTGGAAAGTGATAATAAAGAGGTGGTGTCTTATTTGCAGTTGGTTACTCGGGATACCCTATCTTTATTAGACAGGATATTCGACATATCTCTTCATATTTTGTTGATTGTAATGTTGCTTATATTCCAAGGGTTGCAAATTTTGTAGTAGATTCCCTTGCGAGGAGGGCACTGTCATTTACGGATAAGACAGTTTAGCCCAATTCCGATCCCTATGTTTCTAGTGAGGTTGTCTCAAATCACAGGAGTGTAATCCGTTCTTCATGAATAGATTATATTTCCGCCAAAAAAAAAGCAATGCTCCTTTTTTATAGTTTTGGTGGGGGGAAGGGGCTTCCTTGGCCTCTTGGTGTAAGGAATCAAATTTCACCCAAAACCATTGGATTTGGATTGAGATGTTGACGATTTTCCTTGCAATCTCAACAACGTTGAAGATCATCAAGGTGAAATGGACAAAAATATATCTGAAGTATAAACAAGCTTAACAACATTGAAGATCATCAAGGTGAAATGGAAAAAATACATCTGAAGTATAAGCAAGCTTAAAATAAGGTTATCTGACACTAGAATCATTCTAAATGTCCAAAAAAGTATGATTATATATATATACTAGTAAACAAATCCACGTGCAAATGCATGTGTGGCTCTGTGTGTGTGTGTGTGCATGAGAGAGAGAGAGAGAGAGAGAGAGAGAGAGAGAGAGATAAAATGTCCACATAAAGTTAAATGTATTTCAATCATATATGATATCCATTGAAGCAATTAGCAATTTAAATTTCCAACAATGATAGACAATTAAAACAGTTTTTTTTAGATAATCAATGGTAAAATGTTATTCTTAGGCAGAGAGAGAGAGAGAGAGAGAGATGCACTCCTACAAATTTCATTTAAAAAAGTATTATGGTTTTCCTATTTAAAATGATTACTAAATATTATTTTTTAATTGAAATAATGATATACAATTACAACATTTTTTTAGACAATCAGTAGTAAAATGCTATTCTAGGAGAGAGAGAGAGAGAGAGCTTGGAAGAATATCTTTCTTTTTCTTCTTTCTAAGTGATTTAGTTACTATTTACATAGGAGACTTGACTCAAACTCAATTTTATTTCGACTAAACATTGTCATTTTAATCAAGTTTCTAACTTGTCCAAGTGTTGCGTTGACTTGGTCTAACTAATCTTCTTCTTCTTCTTCTTCTTCTTCTTCTTCTTTTTTTGTATGTGTGTGAAGTCTAACTAATTAATTAATATCATGGAAATATTGCCAAAAATCAACCACTTCCCCTCTACATAATTCATTTAAAAATATATTAGGTTTTTTCTATTTAAGAAACCGAGATATTCCCATGACATCACCATTGAGATTAAAATAAAAATATAGATAAGGGACTTGGTGGATTCGAACCACCATCCTCTTAAGGTATGGAACCATTTCCCACACCTCAAGTACTCTACCAATTGAGTTAAAGACCCATACTTAAATTATAAAATCCGTGATAAAAGAAAGAAGAACCCAAGAATGAGACTCATAAGAAAATGATCATACAAATAACAGTTCATCATTTAAACAACACGTCATGAAGAGTATTCATAGTCGTGTCCACTTCTTCTAGAGTTACAAAGCATACAAGCCCAAATCTCTTACAAATTCCTTTCTCATCATGCATTAGTTTAGTAGAAGTGATTGTTCCAGAAAGCATCATGGGAAATTGATAGTCACAGAGTCAGAACCATTCATCATAAAGATGGATTAGTCAGTTTCTTCCTTTTGAAGAAAGAAAATAAATCTTTTGTAGAGCTTGTTGTCCATAAATAACACTATCCTTGCTTGGTAAGCTAAAGTTCAACGTGAGTATATCTACATAGTGAACCTCCTACGAAATAACAAAGAATGAATTAAGTAAATAAGACCAATACATCGAAGAACATGTGGGAACAAGACTAAGTTAACTTACGTTAAATTAATAAAAAAAATACATCGAATCCCTTTATATTTGTAAATTATTTACCATAAACAAATATTAGTACAAATATTTAAACTCGAACAAGAAAAAAGATGGTACCTTTACAAGGGTTGCAAAATGAAGAGGTCTTTGGGATAAATTCCTCTTTGGAAGGAAGATTGATAGGGAAGAGGAAGAAATAATGACCATCCTAGAAGAGCTTAAGGTTTCATCTCATTCTCTATGTTGTTGTCTCTATAGAATCCATTCCAAATACAGAGATAGATAGAGAAAATAAGGAATCAAAATAGGTTAACAGAAAATATTACATGCGATTAATAATTAATAAATTCTTTTATGCTGAAAATAAAAATAGTCATCAATGGTAGATGCATGAGTTATGCATTGTAAGGATTAACACCTGAAACCATGAGCCGAAGCCTCTAATGCAAGGTCCATTTGGATTCCCGATCTCCGTCAACATGTTTTGTCATCAACGTACCTATAGAAGCATCTGACTTTATCCCAAAGCGTTTCTTTCTCATCTTTGACTTTTCCCAACTATCCCAACAATATATAACGTCCAATCTTTTTCTTCAGACCGCACCGCACCGCACCACACCATTATTGGAAAATCGAAATGTTTCTTTATTCTTATCCGTGGCAACCTGATCAAGCCCGCACATCCATCTGCATCAGTTGGGGCAATGAGTGAATCTTCAAATAAGAGCAAGGAAATTTTGAATAAGGGAAGGAGGAATTTTTGGTAATTGATGTGCAATTACCAGAAATTAGAGGGAGTGAATTGGGAATTGAGGGAGTTAAAACAGCATGTCTGCTGTCTATATGGATTTTGGAACTACAGTCCATTCCATGCTGCTTCTTTGGTTATGTAACATTTTTTGTATGGGTAGTCAGTTGCTTGTTTTGGAAAATGCTAACTTTGTAATTCTTGTGCATCGGTTTTAGCCAATTCTTTTTCACATAGAAACTTTACACTTCAAAACTAAAACACATGAATTTGTAACACAATAGAGAAATTTGTGTTGGATCTTGGATGCAAATGAACATCAAAGGTGCAAACATAGCTATCCCTGAGATGAACAAGATTGTTTTCAATTTTTCACAAACAATATCACAAAGCAGAATAAACAAAAACAAAGTACATATTTAAGAACAGTTCAACACATGTATCATGCATCTATGTTAAGATACTTCATGTTCCACAGACATGAAGTTTGACAAGAAGAAGTGTATATAGAGTGAAATAATTCATCTCAGGTCATAGTAAATAAACAATACAAAGACCACATGAAAACACTAAAAAAGCACAAATTGTACAGGTCCAATAACAACTTTAGAAACTCAGATCCTATTTTCTAGAAGATTGAATAGATCTCCAAATCAGCTCTTATCAACTTGGACTTCTGGTCAAAGGTGACAAATAACTACAGGAATTGGGTCTCGAAAGATCAAAGTGATCCAACGGTTAGATACTAAAGTATGCACTGTCCCTTACCTCAAAACAGGGCATCCACAGGCTATGAATGTATGTTTTCATACAAGAAGCAATCCTTTTCTCTTCAGGGAATAGGAACCAACAGATTTAAGAAATTGATTGCTGGTAGGTCTCTTTAATCAATAACAGCCTTCAGAATAGACTAACATATAACAACCCAGAACCTTAAGGGCTCTTAAATCGATAAGAAAACTTACCGATAGCTTTTTCCCAGTAGGATACTTGATGATCAAACAAGAATGGAGACAAAAAGATCAGAACACGATGGGAGGTAAATATTCAAACCTGGAAATTGAGAAACTGAGAAGAAATATGCACGTAATTAAATAAAAACAAAAGACATTTTAAAGTCTCCTTAGACCATCTACGCTTCTGGCGTCTACTCTTCAAAAAGAGGCTGCAACCAGTGCGCTATGCATTGGATCCACTATCAATCATCTTTTACC
>NC_056563.1:22725410-22783533 GCF_013358625.1 Macadamia integrifolia | reverse complement strand
GCTCTACAAACTGAGCTATATTGCCCCGAGCCAAGTGGAGCATGCACGAAGGAGTTAGAGGCTTCTTCTATTCTTTTCCCTGGCGCATCAATTGGACCAACCAATTCATCTTCCCCACCCAGTACGAAAGGGGAAGCCAAACATATACCAGCTACTGAAACATTATCAAACCCAAACTCTATGAAACCTTTAAGTCTAGAAATAAGAGCATATGGGGTCTAAACGAATATTGAAAAAAAATTCCTCCACATACAGCTTTCCAAGCATGTTCTAGGGGAACCCAAAAGCAGAAAGCACATGAGCAACCATCAAAATATTCCCATCATCAGATAAGAAGAACCCGTGACGCAACAAGAAACCATTGATTTCCGTGGGAGGGATTCCAATACTCTCGAAAAAGAACACAATCTCGTTGATGGGATGGTACCTAAGGAACTTTTGGAAATTCCTGAAAAAATTGGAAGTCGAGAATTCAACCATTGAGATAAGTTCAAATGGGGAAACCACAAGGTTCTTGCTAATGTGCTCAGCCAGGGTAAAGGATAAGTATCTTGTGGAATGAAGATACTCAGTTAGTGCTTGTTGGGCTTGTTCGACAGTTTGAGCTCTAAATCTATATGGACTTTCCGAAGCTTTGGAAACTTAGAAAGCGCAAGTGAAGAACTGAAATGGGGTGCGATGAAGCAGCACAGTGAGGCAGAGGATACAGGGACAAAATGCATAATGATGGGTTACCGTAGGATTTACTTTGGACGGTTCCCAAGGAATCGAGAGAGAATGCTCTCATGGAGTCATTGGTTCCTGGCTTTAGCACATTTTGAGCTGTTCGAATTGCAACCTCCCAACTCTTAGTGCGAATAGATAATTTATATTAAAAAATAATAATAATAATAATAAAAGTAAAAATAGATGGCTCAAATTTATCTTTTAGCTTTTGAAAACATCATATTCATTTGTTTCATGGATATTTATCCTTAATAATAAATAAAATTAAAAAGCACACCTTAGAAAGTAGCTTCCATATGAGAAACTTTGGAAGCTTTAGGGGTCTGCTAACATAGTTGCAGTATACAGCCATACAGCTGGAACAATGAGTTGCAAGTTGTAACTCCATTTGATGCCATTTTACTAAAATTTTGAATCAGAGTCTAAACAATTTCCCTTGCTTTCTTTGGACTAAAATTTAGCCATTGAGATGTATGTAGGGTCTTCAATCACGTAAACAAACCAATGTACTACTATGTGGCAAACAGTGAAACGTAATATTTCACTAGGCTAAATATCGCCCACATTCATTACTTTTTGTATGACAAAATGAATGACTAAAGATACAAGAGAAAGATACAATACAAGAAGGATAAATGATTGAGTTATGCTTTTAAGTTTCACATATAGCCAGTCTACACCATATCATTCCTATTCAATTGTTGGACTTGCCAAATCATCTTTCCATGTGGCACACTAATGGTCAATGAATCACAAGAAAATTTACCTTCTGGGCCTCACATTCTCAAACATGGAGTACACTTTTGTGTAATATCCAAAAAGTTCCTTCACAGTTAGTCTTCTAAAGAGGAAAATCTTTCAAATACTGAAAATTGCTAATTCTCAAATTAACCTATCCATACAACTCATAGTCAATATGTTTCATGCCATCTAGCTGAGAAGAAGAACTTCTTCTGAATTACATTTTTCAAATGCTCATGATTCTCCAAGTAGGCAAGAATTGGACACAAGAAAGGATTTAGTTACCTTTAGTCAAGCTGCTTGGTCCAATCAAAAGGCCCCCATTCTCGGCCAAAGCTCGGGACTGCTTGATTTTGTATGTCGACAGAATCATACTTCCGGCTACAATACATGTCTTCTTCTGCCAGATGTAGCATGCCTCTGATAACATTTAGGCCAAGGCTGCTTTTGAATTGTTTTTCATCATCGATCACATGAACTAACCCCTTATTTAGACGAATCTCAACATGGAAGTAAGGGAAATCCTAAGGGATTGAACCACGTAAACCCTTCTCGCTTGTGTCAATAAGCTTAATTGCATTGTGCTGGCTCCAGTCATCTTCAGCTTCATCGATTGCCTGAAATCCAAATAATTGAGAGCCAAGTACACAAAAAACAAACTCATCGAAAATTAATATAAAGCATTTAAACAAAGAAGGTATTCAAAACATAAGAGGATTTCATCAGTAATATGAGAAAAGACGATGTGGTTGATAAAAGGCACAGAAGAAACATCAATAATCAACCATTTCTGGAAGCTTTCTTAATGTTTCTTGTTCTTCTAGTCTAATTGAATTCTTCAAGAACCATTAGTTACAGGAAATTACCTTAAAGTTCAAGTACGAATACTATCAAGAACTTGAAAGCTTCCAAAATCAAAATCTAAAGATGCAATTGAAAAGGATCAAAACAAACCTCGACAAAAATAATCTTTCTATTCGAGTTGAGGGCACAATATTCTTTATCTTTTTCATTTCGAAAAAAGTATTATGTTTTTTTTACCTTATTCAAGTCTCTCCATTTACATAGCCTATCTAGAGCTTATGGACTGCATTCTTTTTTTCAATAAATGAAATGAGTTTTCATCCAAGAAAGGAGTGCGAAGGTGATGCACTACACATATGGCCTCAAATTTGACATTGAATACACTTGTTTTGAACTACCAGGACAACAAAAATTAGTGAAACAAGTTTAAACTAGGCTTGTTCATAAGAGGTGACAAACATTCAATTTATAGTTGTCAAAGCCTCATCACACAAGGCAGATTTAATGCCCAAGGCAACCAGTCAGCTTATGTATCAAGGTGCCAAGACCCAGAAGACGAAGGAACAATAGCTTGAATACGGAAAAAATAGCTGGAATGTGCAACCTGACTTAGTGCCTTGGCTTGCCTTTGGCAAGATGACAACATAATCCAATTGTAACATAATCCTAATCCAGTCTTATGAAGCTTAGAATATTATTTTTCAGTTCACAAACTTTCCAGACTTTTCTTTATTGTTTATTCTTTTGTACAAAGATCCAGCTTCCATATAGTAAACTCCATCCCTTTACATCCTTTCTCCCTTTTGAACTAAACTTTTGTCATTTCAACAAGAAAGAGGAAAGAACAGCAAATTCAGGAAGAAACAAGAAGCAAATTTACATATATATTCTAAGGAAGAAATTCAAGGACATCTATTTACAAACTAAACATATACAATAAGCAGAACTGTGATATACTTAATGATAAATTATAAAGCTGACCTTCTTAAAAATAAAGAGGAGCTTGCCTCACTATATCTTGTGGTAAGGGAATGCACCTCCACCCAATCAATGGCGTCGTTGCTGCACCAATCCCATAACAGTTTCAAGGAAAACTACATCCTTCTCTTGCTTTGCAAACATCATGATGAGGCAATTTTTAAAGTTGCGAATTTCCTCCCACACATTATTGCCAACATTTCTTGTGGCTGATTCATGCTGTATATGGGAAAGATAGTCATCACCGTCCAAATTTTGACGAGTAATAAAAGAGAGGGAGGGACAAACACACAAAATGGAGAGTTTTTCTTGGATAACACAAATATTGACATGTCGTTGGTCAGATGGGGCCAAAAAAATTTCAACAGAAATCCAAACCAAAGGTTCCCTGCTCACATGCTCAGCTTTAGTCCAAATGAGTTGGCCAAGTGACAAAATAGATCTTTCAAAGTCCAAGCATAGAACATGCGCCCGGACAGAGAACATTATCACTAAAGAGTGAACGCATGTTATATATATATATATATTTAATATAGGGGCAGGGGAAGGGGCATCATTTTTAGCATGATTAGTATATAGTATCCTTAGGGCTTGGAAACCTGTCTTCACTCTTTAGTGGGTGGTCAATGTGGCACTAAACCAATACATTGATTGAAAATTTCCATAAACTCTATCTTAGTATGTTATTCATCAAACATGAAAAATGCATGAAAAACAAGGATAAGAAAAGTACAACGCACTAACCAGCACAGGTAAAATGCAGCAATGACCTTGTACAACAGGCTGCCAGGGTGGTAGCATCAAGTATGAAATTTGTTATCAAAACAAGAAGATGTTTTGGTCTTGTTGGGTTCTCCAAAAAAAATTGGCAGCACTCTTGCTGAGTCAAGATGCGACTTGAAATTCTACAATCATTTCGTTTGTGATTAGGCCCCTCTACTCTCTTTTGTTTTCGCTTATGTCTAGGGCCATCATCAAAATCCTATTCATCATCAGCCTGACCAGACACTCGGAATTTTTTGTTCTGCATTATTTTTTGAGCCAAATGTGCATCGGCATCTTCCTCTTTTTTCTTCGTTTAAAGAGAAACATCCCTAAAAAAAACACTTGTAGTTAGATAAAAAAATATATATATTTGGCATCAATTGAGAGTAAAAAATCTCTCATCCCTTTTTTTTTTTTTGGGAGTGGGGAATAAATTAAAGAGGAAAAAATCTGACTGAAACGAAAAGCAAAGGTAAAGGAATATCTGAATTTGGCCAGGAATGGGAAGACATAGACAAAAATATAAAATGTCTGGTAAACCAAATACAATTCCTCAAGAATAATTATTCTTATAAACAACGATACATAAGAGGCAGAACCTATTATTTACTATAAATTAGAATACATATCTACCTTTTTTAAGTTTTGTCAGCTCCCTGGCTAACAAATCCATCTCCACCATCCTGCTTCCCCTTCAGGTTCTCTGATTCTTTCTGCGAAAAGAAAGAAATACTCCAATTAAACTACAAGAATAAGTTGCGACTCTTAGCAACTAAGAAATTCTCTACAATCTATACGTGCATTTGTTTTCCCTACAGTCATACATATGTCAAACTCAAGACTCTTTTCCCCCACCAAATACACAAACTAGACACCATAGTTTCCCACCAAAATATCCAAATCCAAGAACATGTTAGTCCGGAAAAGAAGTTGAAGCTTATAGGCTGTATAAATCATGTGAACCCATTTTCAATGCCACAAAATGAAAGTGGACGAAGTAATTCCTTCTAGTATTCAAGCCAAAAACTCTTTGCACAAAAACATTTAGGCCAAGTGTCGTAAGTACTCAATCAAGAATCTGTTTCAGGTCAACTCCAATAAATTTATTCTGAGACTTCTGTAACAAGATAATTTCCACATTTGACACCCACTGTCCTAAGCTCATCGTGAGCTAGCATCCAGATAATATTTCCTTTAAAAAAGACAAAAGTATAGTTCAATGCAATTCTTGATTTAAATTACAATTGCATCATGGGCCATAACAATTTACTCCTATGATCACACTACTTATTAGCAATTAATAAGAAGTACCTCAATGATAGTACTCTGATTAAAAAGTACCAAAAATTGAGAAAACTACATAAAGAGTCTCATCATTCACCATAAATCTCTCAGCTTCTTCATTCCTTCCTTTCATACGAAGCTGCAATGCCTTGGCTGCCAACTGATTCACACTCAATCCTTGTGTAATAATAGGACCATCTTCACTAGGTATGTCGGTCTTAGACGAAACCACTACTGATTCTGTATACTTATCCCTCTCATAATTTGCATGAGATGAACCCATTGAACCATCATCTTTGTTCTGGTGATGAAAAAATTGAAGAATAAAGTTTCCATCATTTGCAAACTTATTTATGCTAGATGTTGCAGCAGAGTTGAGCGCAGCACCCTCAGTAGACATCTTTTGACCCTTGCTCTTCCTCCAAGATAAGGAATCATTAACTCTAGGCCCCCTCATCTCAGAATGCCAGAGAGAAATATCCTTTAAATACTCTCGGCTCTCTCCAGGTAACTTTTTTGGATTCTTGCTTTGATCATCTGCCACATTTTTATGATTTTTTGCTACCTCTTTTCCTATCTTTTATGGAACCCAAATGAGCACGAGAAGGAGCAGCTGCACGAGATGCTGCAGAAACAACCAGTTGCCAAAGAGATCCCCAGCGTTCTTCAACAACCTGAAAAAATCACATGTATAACCATCATATGGAAATAAACCAATGTACCATAACTTTGCAATGAAAAATAAGTCAATATACCTCATCAATCTTGCACCCTTCCCTAGTTGCTTTCTCTTTTACATGCTTCAAGGCTTTCAGTCGCCAGCTAGCTCCACCATCTCCAACAACTGAAGAAGACGAAAGCTGGTCCCTACCAATATTTGTCCCATTTCCTTTTTCTGGGTAAACACTTCCATTGTCTTTCAAATATGGATTCAGTTCTCTAGGATTGGGTTTCTTTACTTGCCAACCCACAAATGAATGATATGCAACCAACAAAAAAACCTTATGTAAAGTAAACAAAACAGTCCAGCTAACAAGGCATCAGGGTTACATGTTCTATCAAATGCAAAATTGCAACAAGATCCCAATGGAATATCCTGAGCATGAAGAGGCAGCAGTAGTCTTGCTTTCACATTGGGAACTATTCAGGCCACGATTAATCGAAACCCAACCTGACCTCTCGAGTCTTGACTTGGTTTTCCTAGTCTCTAAGGGCTTGGGATGAGCTTCAGCTGATCCCAAGAGCCAAGGTTCACTTGAAATGGGCTCGTGAGGGCTCAAACAAAATAATAATGTGCTCGGTTCAACAGTTTGAGAATTGAGCATAAATGATAGATTCACATGAGTAAAGAACTGATTTTGAATCTTTCAATACTTATTTTTACTTACTTTTAGCTTAGAGAAAAAAGAAAAAAACTATACTTTTGGGCTCAGGTTTGGGCGCCTAATTTTGACTCTTGGGTAGGGTGGGTTCGGTGATGAATTGAGTGTTAAGCTCTTGGGACTGCACTTGAACTGAGCCCCAACTTCACACAATGGCATTACACACTTCTTAATCAAAATCATCCAATATTGATGGTCATTTCTGTATTCATGTACAAAAATAACAACATATCTTGTCTTCAAAGTAAAAAACTTTCAGAAATTGAAGATGCAGCAAAATAAATGGATCTTAGGGTTCTTGGCTTTATAAACAGGTAATAATCCATCCACTACCTCCCAAAGAAACCCAAAGGAAATCCAAATATACCCACTTAGTGATGCGGTTCAGAAGTACACAAGAGGAAGAATTGCATGACAACACTAGAAGAAGATACCAATATTAATAACAGTGAACAAGAGACAAGAAGATGAAGAAGAGAAGGAGAGAGAACTAAGACAGTCGCAGGCAGAGAGAACAGTTAATACACTTCTCGGCAATCACCCCTTGCATATATATATATAAGCCAAGCACTAATTCCAATACCAACTCATAACAAACAGACAAACAATAGACTCAAACTACTAACAATTTCTACTAACAAAACTCCAACAAATGACTAACTATTGACTACTAACAATTGCCACTAACAATATTTCACACAATGGCATTGCACCCTTCTCAATCAAAATCATCCAATATTGATGGTCATTTCTATATGTCTGTACAAAAATAACAACATTTCTCGTCTTCAAAAGTTAAAAACTTACAGAAATTGAAGCATCGGCCGAAAAAATGGATCTTAGGGTTCTTGACTTTATAAACAGGTAGTAATCCATCCACCCCCTCCCAAAAAAACCCAAAGGAAATCCAAATATACCCACTTAGTGATGCGGTTCAGAAGTACACAAGAGGAAGAATTGCAGGACAAGACTAGAAGAAGATACCAATATTAATAACAGTGAACAAGAGAGAAGAAGAGAAGGAGAAAGAACTGAGACAGCCGTAGGCAGAGAGAACAGTTAATAAACCTCTCGGCAATCTCCCCTTGCATATATATGATTCAAACACTAAATACAATACCGACTCTTAACAAACAGAAAAACAATAGAATCAAACTACTAACAATTGCTACTAGCAAAACTCCAACTAATGACTAACAATTGACTACCGCAGGGACTAGACCATAATACTCTTGTAGTATATTACAAAGTACAAACACATAACATTCCCTCTCAAGCTGAAGCATATATATCACCCATGACCAACTTAACATTCCCTCTCAAGGTAAAGCATATAAATCACCCATCCCTAGATTGGAACAACCCTTTTGGAAAGCAGGATAAAACAAAGGCTTTGTAAACATATCACCCAACTGATTTGTGAAAGAAACGAACAGAGCAAAATCAATTTCATCATAAAGTGACAATCAACTTCAATATGTTTCGTCCTTTCATGAATAACGTCTTAATTATCACAAAACTTCTTCATACGTTTAGTAACCGGAAATCCCAACTTTCGAAGAAGTGACTTAAACCACATCAACTCGGCTACAGTATAAGCCATAGCTCTCTACTCCACCTCACACTAGATCTAGCCACAATCATTTACTTCTTGCTTCGCCAGGTGACAAGATTGGCACCAATAAATGTACAATAACCCGTGATAGATCTCCTATCACCGTCAAAACCAGCCCAATCCGCATCAAAATATCCGACCAGATCAATATGTTGGTGAGGATGATAAATGATTCCCTTGCAACAACAAACTTAGCCTTATCCCAATCTAATGGGGTTGGCTACTTGGATCCGGAAAATATATATATATATATATATGTAGAAAACCAAAGATCTTAACCAATAACTTGAGAGAAGAGAGATGGTAATGGAGAGAAGCAGTCTATATGGTCTAGTAGTCTCCCTCCATCATATATTTATAATAAATAGATCCAAGTACAATCATAGATGGAATGAAAAATACAATCCTAGTATAACTCTAATTTAGGAAGGTAAACAACCTAATCTAACTTGGAAATGTAATAAGATAACCATGTCGGGATAGAGACTCTCACCCTATTGTGGACACATATTCCAACACTCTCCCTCAAGCTGGAGTATACATATATCAAAATAAAGCTCCAGGTTGGACCAATGAGAATTGAAAAACAAATGTAACATCAATCTTGAATAACAGTTGTAGACTCCAATGAGAACAAAGGGAACTTCAATCAACCACCATAAAAACCAGTAACAATATCAACTCAAGCACAACAACATCAATAGCATCAATAGATAAAAAATTCTGTGTCGAACCATCAACAACAAACAAAATAGATGGTAGATAATCATCAACATGTGCAGTACATGATCTACAAGAGGATAAGTAATGCAAAAGTTGGTAAGAGATTACTAACTCCCACAATGTTAACCCCAAGTACACAATTAAAAGCTCCACAATAGCCTTAAGGATAGCTGCGGCTGGGAGAGAGAGAGAGAGAGAGAGAGAGAGAGAGGTGCGACTGGCTGTGTGTAGCTCCAATGGGGCTGCACTTCTGGTCGAGTGGAGGTCCTTTGAAGGCAATAATAACCCGTGCATTTGAAAAGATTCTGAAGGTTGAGGTTGAAGATATGGCAGTTCTTGAATTCCAGCCCTAGGAGAGAGAATCTTAACTGATTCTTCAAAACATGCAA
This sequence comes from Macadamia integrifolia, assembly GCF_013358625.1. NCBI lineage: Eukaryota > Viridiplantae > Streptophyta > Magnoliopsida > Proteales > Proteaceae > Macadamia > Macadamia integrifolia. The sequence goes on along the minus strand of NC_056563.1, from coordinate 22,774,126 downwards.
CTGATTGTCTTGAACAGCCTCAGGAAGAGGATCGATTGACCCTTTAGAGTTCTAGAACAATCCCCAACAGTAGTTCTTCAATCAAATTTCAGAATGCCTTAAAGAGAGAAATCGCAGGTCTTCAAAAACACAGGTTCCAATTCTGCCGATTCTGGCTTCTGAGAATTAGTGGCCAGAACTGATATGCTAATGGTAATAACAGTAGACAGGGGAATAAGGGGTGATCGACTGCAAGAATAAAGGAGAAAAAACAGAGATAAAGTGGGGGAGGAGTGGCTGTCTCGGCCAGCGCTTCTCACCCACAACTATCTTAGTTGCTTAAACATAATGACTGCAATTTTCTTTATTCAAATCTGAAAATTAGGGTTACATAAGCTCCTCTATATATAGAGGGCAAGACCTTCCTAATTACAGTCATACTAAGATTAGGAATAATAAACCTATGTGGAAAACAAATAGAGTCCTAAGACAATTTGGACTGGACATACCACTTAATAAAATCGATAGGCCCAATGGACCTTTACTTAATTAAAATAACTAATTAAATACCTCCCCTAGCCGATGGGCCCTTATTTATAACTAATGACTTAGCCACTCAAGTGGACTAAGTAAGGGTCCGATTGGCCTTCTTGGTTGGACCCTTCTTCCTCTCATATCTCCTTCCATAATGTGCATCTACATCAGCTCCCCCTTTCTTAGAATCATTCAACTCCAATGAACGGGTAAGGGACATATAGTGCTCATAGAGATCCGTGTCAAAACGTCGAAAGTCATCAGCATGGATCCAAGTGCAATCTTCTCATGGTCGTCCTTTCCACTTGATGAGGAAGGAGTAGTAACCTTTGCCCCCACGAACTGGGGTGAACTTGTTGTCGAGAACATCTTCAATGATATCATCTTTGGTGTTTGCAAATTGGGGAAGCTTGAGGATGTATTCAATATCACCTTCATCAGAATGGTGTCCCAAGTATATCGTTATATCAGCTACATTGAAGACATTGTTGATCTTCAAAGTAGGAGGTAGCTCTAGCATGTAAGCATTAGTGCCAATGTGCTTCAAGACCTTGTAGGGACCCATGTTCCGAGGACAGAGCTTGTGCACCGTACCAGGAGGAAACCTCTCAAGTGGAATTCGAACCATTACTACATCACTAGGCTGAAATTCCACATAGCGGCGATGTCAATTAGCAGTTGCTTGGCATCCGTCATTGCTAATAGCAATGCGACGACAGACATCAGCATGTACCTCCGTGATGTGTCTAAAGAACTCGTCGGCTTCCACACTAATATGGGCCTGGGGTGACAAAGGTACCAAGTCAACCAGTCGTTGTGGCTGCAGTCCAAGAACAACCTCAAATGGTGTACGACCTGTGGTGTGGTGACGGAACTGTTATAAGCAAATTCAGCAATGTCCAATATAGATGGCCAAGTCTTTTCATAGTCACGAACTAGACATCGAAATAAGTTGCCAAGACTTCTATTCACCACTTCGGTCTGTTCGCCTGTCTGAGGATGCAATGCAGTGGAGAACTTGAGTTTAGTATTAGTTTTCAGCCATAGGGTCTTCCAGAAGTAGCTCATCAACTTGACATCCCTATCTGAAACAATTGTCTGTGGTAGACCATATATGCGCACTATCTCTTTGAAAAAGAGTTTGGCTAAGTGACTTGCATCAAGAGTCTTCTTGTACGGGATAAAATGCACCATCTTGGAGAAACGATCCACTACCACAAATATGGAATCATACATTTCCCATGTAGGTGGTAAGCCTAGGACAAAGCCCATGCTTATGCCTTGCCAAGGTGCGTGTGGAACGGGCAGCGGTGTGTACAATCTTGTATTCTTCTTTTTCTCCTTTAGCAAGTTGACAAGTGTGGCATCTCTGTATCACATGATGTACATCCTTTAAGAGTTTAGGCCAAAAGTATAAGTCTTTCATCATGGAATATGGTTTATCCTTGCCAAAGTGTCCACCCATTCCTCCTCCATATAGCTCTCGAATCAAGTGATGCCCCAAAGAGGTGTTTGGGATGCAAAGGCAAGTGCCTTTGAAAAGATACCCATTATGTATAGCAAATTTGTCATCCCGTCCTCCCCCTTGGAGGTTGTTGAATAATTCTGAAAAATCAGCATCGTCAATGTACTCCTCTTTGAAGTGTTCCACTCCTGCACTTTGTACTATGAAGGTATTCATCATTACCACCTTTCGACTAAGTGCATCAGCCACTTGATTATCTTTTCCAGCTTTATACTTGAGAGAAAAAATATATCCTTGCAAGTATGATATCCATTTGGCGTGCCAATCGCTAATGGTCTTTTGTGAGTGCAAGTATTTGAGTGCTTCATGATCCGAATAGAGTACGAACTCTTTGCCAATTAAGTAATGCCTCCAATGCTTGAGAATTTGAACAACGGCATAGAGTTCTAAGTCATAAGTAGAGTACCTTCTTTTTGCATCATTCAACCTTTCACTGTAGAAGGCAATCGGATGGCCCTCTTGCATAAGCACCCCTCCTATCCCAACATGGGATGCATCAGTAGCCACTTCAAACATAAGATCAAAATTGGGTAGTCTAAGCACTGGTGCTTCTGTCATCTTTTGTTTGATCAAGTTGAAAACTTTAGTAACTACCTAAGTCCATTGAAATTGAACTTTTTCCCCTTTTGTGCATTATGTAATTGGGGCTACAACGGCGCTGAAATTTCGGATGAATCATCGGTAGAACGAGGCAAGACCATGAAAGCTACGAACCTTGGTCAAGGTCTTTGAAATAGGCCAATCAACACCATTTTTTACCTTCTCCGGATCAGCTTCTATGCCTTGTAAAGACACAATAAAGCCTAGGAAGATGACCTTGGGCTGCATAAAGGAACACTTCTTCAAGTTGATGTACAACTTTTCTGCCCGTAGTACTCTCATGACACGTCTCAGATGCTCCAAGTGTTCATTTTGTGCTTTGCTGTATATTAGTATATCATCAAAGTATACTACGAGAAATTTGCCGATGAAGGGTCGTAGTACATGTGTCATCACCCTCATGAAAGTGCTAGGTGCATTGGTGAGACCAAAAGGCATAAACTTCCACTCATACAGGCATTCTTTTGTTTTAAAGGCTGTTTTCCATTCATCCCCTGGACAAATTCAAATTTAATGGTAGCCACTCCGTAGATCAATCTTTGAAAAGATGGAGGCTCCTGTCAACATGTCAAGCATATCATCCAAACGAGGAATAGGAAATCTGTACTTTACCGTGATTTTGTTTACAGCACGGCTGTCAATGCACATATGTCATGATCTATCTTTCTTTGGTGTCAATAGGGCTGGTATTGCACATGGACTCATGCTCTCAACCAAGAACCCTTTCTTTAATAAGTCATCCACTTGTCTCTTGAGCTCGGCATGCTCTGTAGGACTGAGACGGCAAGTGTGCAAGTGGGAAAATTAAGGAGTACTGACCCAGACACAAGGTCAATGGCATGTTGAATATCCCTCATCGGTGGTAGTTTATCAGGCAATTCCTCTGGCACCAAATCTAAAAAATCAGCAAGTAATTGTTTGATCTGTGGGCGATGTTTTACCTATCACCGGTTCAGCAACATTGGTAATAAGAGCTATGATTAGGCCGGTTTCTTCACTAGTGGTCAGGGATTCCCTATGGGGCAGCACGCATAGCTTGTTGTCTAAAGTGTTCTTCTTGCTGAAATTTTCTTTGCATGGTTGCTTCTTTTGCTCAGTGGTTGTTTTGGAAGAGGTCTTAGCAAATTCTTTAAGACAATCAGTTGGACTTTTCTTTCTTCAGCCATGCGGTACCACCGGAAGTAGTCATCAAAGGAAGTTACCCAGTCCTGGTAGTAGAAGGGATCGTGTCTCCCATTGTACTCTTTCAATTCTAACTTGACCTTGAATGTGTCATCATGTTGATAAAGCTGATTGTCACACTCATCATACTCATTCCGAGCTTGGACATTCCTTCTAGGTTGCATAGTGACTCTTCTGGGGACATTACCAACGTAATTAACAGTAGGTTGAACATTAGTTTGGGCAACAATTGGTTATGTGTTAGAGTGAGCAGCAGTACTCTCTTTTAGGTCAGCCAACTGTCGATCATCCTCGTAGACAAGGCTTGGATTGCTTTCATCACATCTTGAATGGTGGGTTGGGGTTATTCTGTCTGAGTCATAGCTCTGATACCACTTAATGCAGAAGTTGGTAAGAGATTACTAACTCCCACAATGTTAACCCCAAGTACAAAATTAACAGCTCCACAATAGCCTTAAGGATAGCTGTGGCTGGGGGAGAGAGAGAGAGGTGTGGCTGGCTGTGTGTAGCTCCAATGGGGTTGCACTTCTGGTCGAGTGGAGGTCCCTTGAAGGCAATAATAACCTGTGAGTTTGAAAAGATTATGACGGTTGAGGTTGAAGATATGGCAGTTCTTGAATTCCAGCCCTAGGAGATGACTCTTCAAAACCAGCAACTGATTGTCTTGAACAGCCTCAAGAAGAGGATCGATTGACCCTTTAGAGTTCTGGAACAATCCCCAACAGTAGTTCTTCAATCAGATTTCAGAATGCCTTAAAGAGAGAAATCGCAGGTCTTCAAAAACCCAGGTTCCAATTCTGTCGATTCTGGTTTCTGAGAATTAGTGGCCAGAACTGATATGCTAACAGTAATAACAGTAGACAGGGAATAAGGGGTGATTGACTGCAAGAATAAAGGAGAAAAAAACGGAGATAAAGTGGGAAAGGAGTGGCTGTCTCGGCCAGGGCTTCTCACCCACAACTATCTCAGTTGCCTAAACATAATTATTGCAATTTTCTTTATTCAAATCTGAAAATTAGGGTTACATAAGCTCCTCTATATATAAAGGGCAGGACCTTCCTAATTACAGTCATACTAAGACTAGGAATAATAAACCTATGTGAAAAACAAATAAAGTCCCAAGACAATTTGGACTGGGCATACCACTTAATAAAATCGATAGGCCCAACGGGCCTCTACATAATTAAAATAACAAATTAAATACCTCCCCTAGCCGATGGGCCCAATGGGCCTTTATTTATAACTAATGACTTAGCCACTCAAGTGGACTAAGGGTCCGATTGGCCTTCTTGGTTGGACCCTTCTTCCTCTCATATCTCCTTCCATAACGTGCATCTACATCAATGAGGCTTGATCTTCAATGTCTGAGGAAGACTCAATCTCCAAAATGCAGAATCAAAAATTGTAGAAATGGTAGATATCATCAACCGCAATCCAAAATAACATAGCAGCAGATAAGTTACAATGACAGATGCACTCCTATAATTTCGGAATTTGATTTCCAATAGGGAAAGACCTGATCTTCAATATAAGGGAAGAACTCAATCTTCAAAGAAAAAAATCAATTCAATCGCACAAGATGGACAGTCAATCTTCAAAACACCATATCATGCTTTAAAAAAGGTAAATATGGAAGACAACAACTTAGATCCTTAAGAGATCACCTCATCTTAAAAAATCGCCTTCATTACTGTTGCCCTTCAAAAGCTAAAACTATTACTGAAGACACGAATTGATATTTAATCTTCACTGATAAAAATCTCCAATTGATGAATTGTGCAAAGCAGATAATATCCCCAATCTCCCCCCCCCCGCCATATGTAGCATTACACGTGAACAAGGAATTCCAATAGTCAACATCCTAATGCATCTTATAACTAAAAGCATTAAATAAAATAATGTCTAATCTCCTCCTCACGACAATAAGACAGAACAAACTCCAATGACCATGACATGCCAATACCAGTGCCAAAGACATTATCAATCCCAAAGATTTGATTTCAGTCCCACTAAAGCAATAATTTGGTACATGTAAATGCCCAAGAGCAATATTATGGCATATGCGCCATATATATTGTCAGGCAGTCTGCCTCTAATATCACGTAGAAAACCAAAAATCTTAACCAGTAACTTTAGAGAAGACAGATGAGGAAGAAGAAGAGAGATGACAAGGGTGAGGAGTAGCCTATATATTGTCTAGCAGCCTCCCTCCATCATATATTTATAATAAACAGATCCAAGTACAATCATAGATGGAATGGGAAATACAATCTTAATATAACTCTAATTTAGGAAACTAGTGATCTAATCTAACTAGGAAGATAAACAACCTAATCTAACTTGGAAAGGTAATAAGCTAACCATGTCACCTATCCCAATATCAAGGACACATATTCCAACAATATATGATAATCCAAACAGAATTGGGGGAAGGAAGAGATGAAAAGATGAGACATTAGATAAAAAAAAGATGACAATAGATAGACGAGAGTAAGAAGAATGAGGCATATCCCAACAAGTTAGGAGAATCTCAACTAAATGGGAATCCAATGTAATACTTGGGACAAAACCGAGACCATGCATGCCATTCTTCCCCACTTCGCCAATAGTCATTTTACGTCTGCCCCTAGCTCTACTACTCCTTACTAAAGCATCCTCAGGCATCCTTTGAACATGGCCATACCACCTCAAACGACTTTCACGAAACTTGTCGTTGATCAAGGCAACTCTCAAATCAGCTTTAATATTCTCATTTCCTTTAACCTTCTTAGTTATGCACATACAGCTTAACATCCTAATCTCAGCTACACATAGCTTCTCTATCTGACACTACTAACTGCCCAACATTCTGCCCCATACATCATGGTTGGTCGCACAACAGTCCTATTGAATTTTCCTCTAAGCTTTAAAGGGGTATATTAAGTCTTGTACAATTAAAGTTTCCCAACTAGTCTCCTATACCAATCCTTATCATCAAATTCCTCATCATCACTTGTCCCAAACTTCCAGTGTGGATCTATAAGAGTATCAACTAGTTTGTTGGCAAGCATACCAATCTCAGACAATAGGCCTAGCGCATATTTTCTTTGTGATAGATTGATACCTTTCTTCTTCTATAGCACTTCAATACCAAGAAAATATCCAAGGATACACATATCTTTCATTTGAAAATGTTGATGTAGATAAGATTTTACCTTTGCAATTCCGGATGCATCATCTCCAGATATTATAATATCATTGACATACACAACTAAAACTCACTCTAAGATCTCGACGACAAAAAAAAAAAAAACAAAGTGATCAAAATAACATTGTAAGATTCCACACCAAGTAACAATTGAATTGAACTTGCTGAACCAGACTCTAGGTGATTGTTTTAAGCAACAAATTGCCTTGTGTATCTTACAAACTTTGTAAGAATTCACACCTTAAGCAACATAACTTGGAGGATGCACCATATACACCTCCTCATGTAGATCACCATATAAGAAAGCATTCTTGATATCCAATTGATATAAAGGCTAGTTTAAATTCACAACTAAGGAGACAAGTAAATTGACCAAATTTAGATGGGCAAGTAGGGAGAACGTCTCAAAATAATGGTCTTAGTAGAAACCTTTCACAATCAACCAGGCCTTGATCCGTTCAACTGAGCCATCTGGATTGTACTTTATTGTGTACACCCAACTGATGTCGGACTAATTACCAAGGTAACCGGTCCCAATAGGAACCATCATAAACTCCAACAAGAACAGATCTGAAAATAGACTCATTCTCTCCCATCTGATATTAGTGTTGCATCATTCGGGACGACAAAGCGGGATTACCAATCTTTAGAATGTAATTTTTCCTCTTGGATGTTTTTCATTCGGGTTTCATGAGAGACAGAGTGATTTGTATCTCTAAAAAAAAATGAGATCTGGTGATTGAATTAAAATGAAACTTTTGGTAATTTTTGATATCTCGAGATTGCAACCTCCAATGATCCTCAAATTTTGATTAAAGGTTCTTTGCATGATGTCTAAATATCCTTCAAAATCTAAGACTCAATGGATGGCTGATTAGGGATTTACTCCCACGTAATGGAAAAGGAAACTTTCTCGACAGTATGCAGGAACAGCAAATACAGGCCTTGGTTGGCCATCAAATTCTGGTCAAACCTCTCTCCTAAGGTGATAAACAAAACCCCAAAGGGGCAATTTCATCTGGCTACATATCTGGGAGCAACAGCAGATCAAAATTTCCACTTTGGTAGGACCCGATCTGGGTAGCAAGGGTGTGTTCTGATCTCTGAGATGTTGATGTTATCGGCTCATTCAATCTCACTGTTAGAGCAATGAAATAGAAAATAAAGAAGGAAGAAGGTTAGGGAATTGATGGAGGGAAGAATGGGGGACGGGGATGGCAATCTCAGCCTGGGTCTCTCACCCTCAACTCTCTCAGTTGATGAACAAACCTCTCTCAAGTCAAGACAATAAGCATAAGCTCACAACATATCTTTTTTAATAAATCTTTGTAGCTATTACATCAATTGGGCCTTTATATAGCTAAAGCCTAGGTTCACAAAATAGAAACTACAAGAAAAAGGAGAAGTTTTCTTCCTTGGACAAGAAGAAAATCAAAAGGAAACTTCCAACAACTAAACTTTCCTAAAACTAAAAATCTGAAAATTAGTCAATAACAAACACATAGAAAAGGAAATAAAAATCCAACAACAAAAAATGAAACAAATAATGCTATCTTATGCTGAAATCGATGGAGACTATCTGAAGTCTTCTAGAAGCTCAAATCCTTGCTCTAATGGTCCATATGGAGTTCACACAGTAACTCATGAACAGTAATTCCTGGTCTTCAGTCTAGCACTCTTCTTCCCCATGCTTTGATCTACATCAAGTAGGTTGTAAATGGGTGTTCAATGTAAAATAAAAGCCAAATGGAACTATTGAGAGATACTGATAGAGGGCCGGTAGGGGTAGGGAAGAATTCCCTAAGATGAGTCTCAGAGTTGCAGGGGAGAGGGAAAATCGCACTAAGAAAGAGGGGGGGGGAAGGAGAATCGCACACACACCCGCAGGCTTCACAAACACTCAACTCAATTCATCTTTTCTTCAATCTAACTTGTCTATTGGTTACAACCAATTTAAAGGAAAATAAAAGACATAAAATAGAAACTCAACTGAATAAGAAACTATCCAAAACAAGGAAACAAATTGAAAATCGGCTATCTAAATCCTACGTGAATCTAACTTTGCTGAAATAAAGTGAATAAAATAAAATCAAAGACAATCTTCCTAAATAAAGTAAATTTCTAAAATCCTACTAGACCCAAAACCAATATGGATCTGGTTCATCCCCATCCGGGAACCCATATGGGTATGAACTACTCCACGGGTGCGTATCTGCATCAATTCCCCCGGCGTTGAGAAAAACTCGTCCACGAGTTTTGCAGAACGGGAGAATCAACACCAATCGATCAGTATCCATCCTTGCATGTATAAAGTCACCATCGAAACCATGATCGAATGCTATGAAATCCACGACGCGAAGTTCATTGATGAAGTAGGGACTCGGGAAAATAAATCGATCGGTTCACTGAAGAGATCAACTGATTTTAAATTTTCCACAAGTGGATCTTCAACTTCCAATGGGGCCATCTCATCTTCTACCACTAGTGATTCATCTTCTGGTTCATCTACCTATTGTTCAACAGCTGAGATCACATAGTTGAAGGTAGAGTGCGTTAAGGTTTTGATGTCCGTGCAACGTCATTGAGCCTCATCGAGCTTCTCTATTATCAATTGCATTTGTTGACGGATATCCAATAAAAGATTGAGATCCATTGTCTAGGTTTGTATTCAGAATTTTTTTTATGGACTCACTATGGCAAGAGAACACTTAAAGCAAAGGGTGAATGGCAAAAGAGTAATTAAATGGAAGTTTAGAACAAGGTGGCAAAAGTGTAAATATTTTGAAGTTCAATTTAAACCACAAGGATATCACGTGTGGGTCGAGGTTTAATTAGAAGTGAGAAGAAAATATGGGATAAAAGAATTAAAGAGAAACAGAGGGGCAAAATTGGGAAATCAGAAAAGGGATTAGGAGAAAATAAAAATAAAATAAAAAAAGTATCGTGGGTTGTGGGGTTTTAATACTTCCACCTTGGACTGCAACGAGGAGTCGCCTGCGATGAGGGAACTGAACTAGATTCCCGGAGTGCATGGATCTACTGGTGACGACGGAAAAGCTAGGTACTTTCTTCTCTCTCTACTCTTTTCGGCACTGCCCCCTTTTTTCTTTTTTTTTTTTTACTCGACAGAACCCTAAATCAGGGAAGGGCGTCAAAGGATTTTTTTTTTCCGGAATCCTTGATCGAAGGCAAAAGAAAACAGCAGGCAGGGGTTTCCAGTAGGGTTGAAGTGATGGGGTGGGTGTGGCAACGGTGGGGTTTTTTTTTTAAGAAAAAGAGGGTTGGGTCTCAACTAGGGATGTCAAAAAAGCCCGTTCAACCCGAACCAACCCTAGCCCGCCCTGAGCCCAAACAGGGCTTGGGCTGAGATTTCAGCCCATAAGGTGGGTTAGGGTTGAGATTTTCAGGCCCGAGGCAGGGTTAGGTTGGGCTTGGGTTGAGGTCTCAACCCAACCCAACCCAACCCAACCATGTTTATTAAGTATATAATCATATAAATATGTTAATAATTATTAATGGGTACTTAAAGAAAAAGGTCTTTCGTTTTCCACAATCTACACATGTAAGAAAACTTTGGTCTTTAGCCTCTTCAATGCATCAAGATCAAGCAACCAAGTAACCGATAGTATTGGGTTGGATTGGATTGGGTTAAACCCGGTCCAATCAAGGTTCATCAGGGCTAGGTTGGGTTGGGCTTGGGTTAAGTTAAGAGACCTTAAGGTTGGGCTGGGTTTTGTGGGTTTTAAAACCCAGCCCAACCTGGCCCATTGACACCCCTAATCACAAGTCACAACAGGTTGAATTTTTTTTTTTTCAGTTTTTGGCAGAACTGGGCACGCCAAGGGAAAGAAAGAGAACAGAGGGAAGAAGAGATTAATGGGGAAGAAGGATGGGATCCCTTGTCTCTGATACCAATTGATGGAGGGCCGGTAGGGGTAGGGAAGAATTCCCTGAGATGAGTCTCAGAGTTGCAGGGGAGAGGGAAAATCGCACTAAAAAAGGGGGGAAGGAGAATCGCACATGCCCGCAGGCTTTACAAACACTCAACTCAATTCATCTTTTCTTCAATCTGACTTGTCTATTGGTTACAGCTAATTCAAAGGAAAATAAAAGACATAAAATAGAAACTCAACTGAATAAGAAACTATCCTAAACAAGGAAACAAATTGAAAACTGACTCTCTAAATCCTACGTGAATCTAACTTTGCTGAAATCAAGTGAATAAAATAAAATCAAAGACAATCTTCCTAAATAAAGAAAGAAAGAAAAAAAGGTCGTTACCCAATGCACAAAGGCTTCCTACACTTAAGCAGGGTTCTGAGAGGGTATATAGGTAGATAGCCTTACACCCTTTACAGAGAGGCTGGTTCCCAGGACTCGAACTCGCACCACTGCGCAGGCGGAAAGAGCCCTTTTCCATTGCTCCAAGCAACGACCCCTATCCAGAAACCCAGACGGGTATGGACTGCTCCACGGGTGTGTATCTGCATCAGATACAAAGCAAGACCGATTGCCAAGGGCTTCACCCAAACCTATGCAATTGCCTATCAGGACACATTTGCACCAGTTTAAAAAATGAATTATATTCAAACATTGCTATCCTGCACAACAAACTTGGATGGAATCTCCAAGAACTTGATGTAAACAAAGCTTTCCATAATAATGATTTTGAAGAAGAGGTATACATAAATATCCCTCTAGGATTTGCATCATCTTCTCCAACTGGCAAGGTGTGTAGACTACTAAAGTCCTTCTATGGCCTAAGAATTCGCCAAGCTTGGTTTGGCAAGTTCTTATACAACATTTTACGTATAACTAGAGCCATGTTGATCATACATTCTTTGTCAAACACAAGGATGGAAAGGTTAATGCCCTTATCGTCTATGTTGACGAGTGATAACAGAGAATGATGATGCAGAAATCTCCTAGTCGAAATCCCAATTGTCTACGGAGTTCGATAACAAAAAGCAACCAACGATATCCAAATCCAGTGCAGAAGTAGAGTATCGAGCTATAGCAAAGGGTGTTACTTGGTGATTTGGGGGTAACATCTGAAGAACCTATTAGGTTCTATTGTGATAATAAGGTAGCAATCAGTATAACCCATAACCTAGTCCAACATGAAAAAACCCACAAATATTGAGATTGACAGACACTTCATCAAGGAGAAACTTGAGCAAGGTTCAAGGGGATATCTATGCACCAACTTGAGGTGGAGTGTTATGTATAAGTGCTGCCTAGACGACTAGACCATCTAGGTTCATTGTATTCTAAGATAAGGCTTGTGACTCAACCTTACCTAACATACTTTATTTGTATTTGCTATAAATGGCGTACCAGTGCTGATGCAGATCAAGCCTACAAAAGAAGGGTTCCATAAAACCAGACCAGCCAACCCCAACGTTGGCCCAGCAAGCCAACTCAACCAGAGTGTACTGTTCACGTGAACAGTAATTTGGTCCCTTTTTGTGTTAACAAGTAGCCAAAATCAGTTTTAGTACTCTAGAATAGTCCTTCATTGACTCACATTTGTTTATTAAAGTACAAGTCAATAGTTAGTCACTAAAATTCATTAGTTTCTATTTTCTGTTAGTTTCTATTTTTAGTTTCTTTCTAATTTGTAAGGTTGTGCTAGCCTATTTAAGAGAGACCATTGTAATCAATTAAAACAAGTTAATGAAGTTTATTATGAGATGTCTTATGTTGTTCTGCTGTGGGATACAGTTGGGTGAGATGCCTAAACTTGAGGGGTGAGATGCCCAAAACCCAACCTTCTTCCTCCTCAATTCTCCATCAGTTTCTCTTTTTTTCATTCTTATTTCTGTTTTAGCCTTCGTCAGAGAGTGCTTGAGAGTTATTTGAAGATTTGAAGTTCAACCTACAAATCAGTTCAAGCACAACCAAAGAAATTAGATTCGATTGCAGCCATTGTGAGGGTTTTGGGAACTTGGATCGAAATCTAGATCTCCCAAACCAGCCAACAGTTCAAACTCATCTTGTAGACAGGTTACAAGGGATCGTAATTTCAATTTTGAGGATCGTCCAATGCTAGGTACCCTAGTTTCTGAAAGAGCGGTAAGAAAATTCCTAATTCATGTCAAAAACTCAACTCCCAATTCAACCATCAGAATTGTCTCATCTTTTGAGGGTTTGTTTAGCACCACAAGAGGAGTACTCGATCAAAATTTGAGCTCCATCAGAGACTCCCACAGCCAACCGTAGGCTTCCTCTTATTTCATCCAGATTTGGACTTATGTCCGAAATCTGATTTCAGATTTGAACTTGCGAGATCCTAATTGGGATTGGGTAGTTCCTACCTAGCCTTACATCAAGTACACAAGGTTCCCACCACTATTCTGGGGAGGGTCATAATGTACACACCTTAAGACTGCTAGGTCGCAATAGAGAAACTTCACTGTTATGCCTACTTACTGTTGCGCCGAGGTCCACCCTCTACCTTGTTTGTATTTGCTATCCTCTCTAAATAAAAAATGACCTATATCATTCAAGACAAGCCAATCTACTCTCTCAATCTCTTCTTCTCAACTGTAACTGTCCCCATTCTAGCTGATCTTCTCCCAAATGGTCGATGATCCAATATCTCCTATCATTTTTCATAGTTGTATGAAAATTCCATAATCATCCAAAATAAATGGGGCCAACATTGGAGATGAATCTGTTTCCTCAATAACATGCAGCATATGTACAAAGTTCAAACCATAATATTAATCACCAAAAAACTTTTAGACTATGAACTACCCTAGAATACATTTTGAATATGCATCTCAGATCAATGTACCAAAAATGAGATAGAGAGATAGAGAGAATAGAAAAACAAATTAATAGACTAAATTTTATTTCTGTGAAAACAATGAGACAATGTGTACAATAATAATAAGGAAAACATGAAGAAGCTTCTAGTATATAACATATAGATTTTTCAATGCCCAATTACTTGATGATTAAATTCTATTTACCCTGACCATGATAAATTATTAATCCAATTAAATTCAAAAACAGAAAATCCTGCTCAAAGCAATTATTTAAACTCTTATATAATACTTCAGCTGAATTGTACGGTAAATGCTATTGCAATTGCTAAATTAAAGAGAATTCATAAAATCATGTTACATAAGGGCATACCTCTTCACACTTAGGCTCCTCTATCCGGTCATTAGCTTGTGTAGACGTTCTCTCTGCTATTTGTACAGGTTTAAGCATCCACTCTAGCCCCATCTCTTTCCTTGCTAGTTCCCGTCTATTGAGGTAGAATTTTTGCCATCACAAGAGAGAAAAAATGCAAATAGTAAAAACCTTAAATCAAGCTAGTCAATATCACACTAGGAACCACATAAGAAATACTTGACAACTCTCCAAGAGCTTGTTTAACTTTTTTTTCTTAGTCTTCTCACTTCCATATTTCCTTACTAAACTTTTCTTTCCCATCAGAAGAATGGTTAACACCTTCCCTTCCAAATCCAGATTCTGGTTTCCTCGCTGAATAACTTTTTCTACTTCTTTTTTACCTCTTCTTTGTTCTATCACTAACTTCTTCAGATGAACTCTCATCATATTTCTTTTTTTTTTTTTTGTCCTCTTCTGATGTTTCCTATCATCATAATCAGAACCACTCACACTTCTAGACAGAGAAGAGGATGAATATTCATTTGAAGAATACCAATGCTTCTTCCTATCAAAACTTTTACTAAGTTTTTAATCTCCTCATCATCAGAACTAGAATAACTAAAGCTCTTTTCCTTCCGATGTTTTTCCTTCATATTTCCAGATTTCTTTTTTAACAGAAGAATTAAATGCCTTGTCTGGTTTTACCTAAAACAAATAACAGATATCAAACATAAAACCAGTCAAGTTACCAGAAAAGAGAATTCAAAAGAGGATAAACAAATTGAGAAAACATGTAAATCTAAAAATGGCTTACTACATCAACTTGATCACGAGATATATACCGGAATCCAGCAAACATGTTTTCTTTTCTAGTAACATAAAAATCAGTATTACCAGAAAAGAATACATGTTTGCTAGAGTCAAGTATATACCTCGGGATCAGGATAATGTAGTCAGCCGTTTTTAGATTTACATGTTCTCTCAATTTATCTATCCCCTTTTGAATTCTCTTTTCTAGTAACTTAATTGATTTTGTGCTTGACATCTGTCGTTTATTCTAGGTAGAACCAGACAAGGCACTGAATTCTTCTGTTAAGAAAAAAAATTCTGGAAATAGAAAGGAAAAACATCGGAGGGAAAATAGCTCTAGTTATTCTAAATCTGATTATGAGAAGATTAAAAAACTTAATAAAAGTTTTGGTAGGAAGAAGCATTGGTATTCCTCAAATGAATATTCATCATCTTCTCTGTCTAGAAGTGAGAGTGGTTTTGATTATGATGATAGGAAACATCAAAAGAGGAGAAAAAATAAGAAATATGATGAGAGTTCATCTGATGAAATTAGTGATAGAACAAATAAGAGGTCAAAAAGAAGTAGAAAAGGTTATTCAGCGGGAAAACTAGAATCTGGATTTGAAAGGGAAGGTGTTAACCATTCTTCTGATGGGAAAGAAAAATCTAGTAAGGAAATACGGAATGTGAGAAGACTAAGAAAAGAAAAGATAAACAAGCTATTGGAGAGTTGTCAAATATTTCTTATGTGGTTGCTAGTACGACATTGACTGACTTGATTTTAGATTTTGACTATATGAAATTTTTCTCATTAATAGATAATGACAAAAATTCTCCCTCTATAAACAAGCTATTGGAGAGTTTTCTCATTTTTCAAGCTTGGATGATTATAGAATTTTCATACAACTATGAAAAAGGATAGGAGATGTCTGATCATCGACCATTTTTCCTGTTTGTTGAAAGTTAAAACACACACCACAATTATTATATATTAACAAAACAGGTTTACGCAAAAAAAAAAAAAAAAAAAAAACCCCTAATATGGTAAGCTAATCAAACATTCCAACACATGCATAAAAACATTTTTCAATACATGTTAGTTAAGAAATTATGAAGGAAAAAATAGAAAAAAATAAAGTGGGCAACATAAATCTCTCCATGTAAATTATTTCTTACTAAGTAATGAACTACAACTACCGAAATGTCAAATACTCATTGAAAGCAAATCAAAACATCCATCAAAGCATAATCTACCAGCAACTATCTAAGTAATGTATGTGAATGGCTAATCAAAGGCCTTACTACAATATCATACTACTATTAAAAGTACGTACTTCACTTCTCTGGTATACTTAAAAAAAAAAAAGAATATTACCTTTTACAAAATAAAAATAAAAAATAAAACTTTTCAAATGATGCCAATCTGGGTTCCAAAACCCGAATCGGATCGCTTATGGGCCCAACCAATCAACAAATAGTGCAATTCTAATAACCAATGGCAATCTCGTAATAAAACAGAATTTTCAATTTATTAAGTTTAAATTAAAGAGCAAAGGATATGGAAGGGTTTATGAATTATTGACCAGGGGTAGTCTTGGAAGCCATTATTAGGCATGGGTAAGTAATAAATAAGGAGGTAATGAGGAGTAGTACAGAAAGCGAGCAATCAAAATTAAAAGGAAGTGAATCGTGCCTCTCAAGTTATTGTCTCCTTCCTCTAGCACAAACCCGAGGTGGAAACTAGTTGCGGCTTCGATGAAGAGTACTACGTCCCTAGGGCTCTGTTGGATCTCATATTTAAAGGCAAGGTTCCCAAGTCAAAGGCCTCTTGGGTGCAGTCAAGGATCACCAATGTCTGAACTCTTAACTGACGGCAAAACCAAACCCAGAACTGGTTCCAAGTAAGAAAACACACCTAAGAAGAGGATTTGGAGGTCGATACTCCTGGGTTTAGGTCACCCTCGAGTGGTAAACCAACCCTAGAAATCCCAGGTCAGATTGATGCCCCACTTGAAAGTATGAAGCAATTCTTAAAGGATTGCTATTACAGCCTTTTACAAGAAAAGGAAATGAAGAAGAAAGAGAGAAATAGAGAGAAGGAAAGTTCGCACAAGGGGGGAGAAGGTCACACGACCATTCAAAACCACCAAGGTTTCAACCAAATAACCAATTCATCATTCAACACTGCAATCCCCATCAGTTACATTGGTATAAATAATGAAAGAAAACCCACCATGAAAGAAAACCTACTCTAATCGGAAACTAAATCCTAACAGCTATCTCCTACTTAAGTAAACAAAATAAAATATTCCATGTAATCCCAAAATAGAAGTAAATAAATCCTAAAGATCTTAATAGTTTTGGTTCCAAATAAGCAACTTTCATCACATATTGGCTTTGATTCATCTCCATCTGGATACCCATATGGATTTAGATCGGTCCAAGACTGTGCAACTGCATCATCAAAAACCCCCTTCCAAATGGAAGAAAAAAAAACATGGCACATATTAACGCACAAAAGGGGGAGTTTAAAAAAAACCCTAATAATTAGGAATCAAGGAATCAAATCGTGGGACCACTATTTGTGGATTGGAAACCTCCTCCAAATGGAGGGGAAAAAACATGGGCACATAATAACGCACAAAAGGAGGTTTTAAAAAAAATCCCAAATAATTAGGAATAAAGGAATCAAATCGTGGGATCATTATTTGGGGATTGGAAAATAAGAAGGACCGTTATGAAAGCCTTAATCCACTTGCCACCTCACCTTGTGGTCACCCCTCATAACTTTATTTCCGAAAATATTTTATTATTATTTTATATGGAAACTTATCGAAAATATTTATTATTATTCTTTTATATGAAAACTAAATATTTAAATTTAATGTTAGCATTCGTAGAGAAAGTGTAAAAAATCGATTTTATCTTGTCCCTTAATTTATTATTATTATAACCATAAATCAATCTCATCTATTTCTATCCATTTTTGCTTTCACGGATGCCTACTCAAGAGGAAAAGAAGCAGGATAAGAAAGGTCTCTCTCGTGCGCGGTGTTCCCAACCGTTCCAAACGGATCCTTGCTCTAGGAGGGAAGACGATAGAAGAAGAAAGGTCTCTCTCGTGAGTAATGTTCCTAACCATCGTTTGCAACCCAAAAGCCTCCTAGAAGGTAGACCACCAAAAGACACAACACGACTACAATCCTCCAAGAAGGGAGACCACCGAACGATCCTCACTCACTCGCTCTCTCTTTCTCACACATTTTTCTAGCTCTCAACAATCGATCCTATCTCCCTC
Source organism: Macadamia integrifolia (assembly GCF_013358625.1). Classification (NCBI taxonomy): domain Eukaryota; kingdom Viridiplantae; phylum Streptophyta; class Magnoliopsida; order Proteales; family Proteaceae; genus Macadamia; species Macadamia integrifolia. The sequence goes on along the minus strand of NC_056563.1, from coordinate 22,755,904 downwards.
GTGCGCGGTGTTGCCAATTGTCATTTGCAAGCCAAAAGCCTCTAGAACTTCGCCAGTTCTCTACCTCAAGGTAAGATTCTTCTCTCTTTGCTTGGGGGGAAGAGGATTTTAGGCCGAAGAAGCACTTATTTTGTTCTTCTTGCTTAACTGATTGAAATATTAATTGAGAAACCAAATAGGTTCCATCTTCGTTAACTCTCCCTTGGCCCTTACAGAAAAGAGACGACATGAGATGAGACAAGACAAGGCATGAGAGGCCGAAGGATCCTTTCTTCTGAAATCGGTTTTTTCGAAGAAACCTTTCTTACATCTCGTTTTCACATCAAGGTAAGCAACTGGATGATCTAACCTGAATTCATCCTTCAGTAATTTCCTATGTTGTTCTAGGTTATTATTTGAGTTTGATTTCTTTATATTTCCATAGTTCTTTCATTTTTTTTATTTTTTTAATTGAAAGGTCCATGCACTGATTTGTTTTGCAGAATCTGCAAGCAGAAATTTTAGTATTTTATAGATCATTCTTTTGGAGTTTGATTTCTGTAATTTCCAATTTTTTTAATTGAAATTCCATGGGCGGTGTAGATATATGAATATGGTTATTCATTTCCCTTGCTTTCAACTTGATTCAGTAGGCCTTGTACTTTGCATCTCTCTTCACCAACTATTTCACTGTCGTGTTCGATAACTAAACAGAGAATATGGCCAATTTAAAGACTTCCTATCTTAACCAGTGTCGCGGTCTTTGCCACTTAAATTATATATTTTCTAATTTGAAATTTATCAAAATAATCTATATTCCATCTTGGTTTCTATTAGAAGGTCTAATTCACTTTCCATCTTGTCATGTAGCATCATGCATTCGACCTATTCCAAGAGGACTTGAAAGGATAAAGATAAGCACCTAAAAGAGAGAACTCAATCATGTCCTCAATTGCATCTCAAACATGACCTCACACTCCTCCATCCAAAAGATTAATTCTTTAAAGGTATTTTGATCACTTATTATTGCGGGGAGGAAGTTTACAAGAGTCAATCACTTTGAACAATATGAATTTCTATTTGGATATCAAAACTAATTAAAAACCATTTCCTCAATGAACCTTCTTAAAATTCCGAAGTCTTTTGAGTTTCTTTACCCTTCAATTAAAATCATATGATATAAATTAGGAATCAAGGGAACTGTTTAAGATCAAAGACTGCCATAGATTTGTGGTAAATGTGCCTCTCATCAAGGGAGGAATCTCCTTGGCAACCTCTCCACTGCTATGTTCAATCCCTTATTCCTCCTCTACATGCATGAGACAGCATTTAATAAACAACTCACACCATGATTAGATGTTCCTTTCTATTTTCTTTATTGCCAACTTTAGGATTGCTCTTGCTAGGCCCCAGGCCTGCATGCCTTACAATTAAGCTTTTCTTAAAGCATAAACAAAACAAAGATTTAAGTAGCTAAGCATTTTAATATATCAAACCCTTTCTGGGTTTTTGTCATTCCTTAAGGATGCAGCTTCTTCCCTGATGCTATGGTTAGTAAGTGAAAAAAAAAAAAAAAAAAAAGGCTAAACCCTGTATGACACCTAACAGATCTGAGAAAAAATCAGTAGTTAGGGAGCCCAGTCTAAAATGCTTCGCTCGATCAAGCACCGTGGATGCAAGACAATGCAGTACTATCATTTCACTTCTAGATTTTGCTTAAAACATAAGATATTGATGTGAAGGCAAAAAGATTTTCTATAAAAGGAAGTAGAAAGCAGAATAAGTAGACCCTCTTCATGGAAGGTCCCAAACAAAGTCAAGAAATCTCTAAACCACCACAAGGTATAGTGGGAGGGAGGGGGGCATCCTCTCATGCTTTCAATTGCACTACCACCTGCTTTCATTATGGCAGTGTTGCTTTGATCAATCTCAAAATTTAAAAATAAAATAAAATAACATTCTGGTGGCATTGGTCTATGTTTCTAACAAGCACACACTTCAATTGCGATTTTAAGGGTTATATTAGCTAATGTTTTCTCTGATTAGTGACTTCTGTTCCCTTTATACTAGCCCTATATTTTCCCAAACTCCCAATGGAAAAGCTTGGCATCTAGCATCAGGAAAAGCTTTGAAAAACAACTTCTAATAAATCTGGTTCTTCTTATAATTTCAACTTGAGGTCACTTTCGGTTACACTTTAGTACTGGTAATTCTCCCATTTTGTAGAATCCATCCAAAAACCCTGTAACCTTGCATTGGGTTATAGCCTAGAATCCATTGTACATTAACCTAAATTTTTTTCCAGTACATGTTTAGGAAAGTTGGTTTGGTGGTGGAAGCTGGTTGTCAATTATCTATAAGGGAGAGACCATAAATTTGTCTACTCTTTAATCTTTGGGTGGAATGGAAAAGGGAATGAGAAGATTGGTTTGGGTTGGTAGTTGCTTGCAGATATGTGGACAGAGAGCCATTAAAACATATAGTCATATAGGACATAGTTACTTTTTTTTTTTTTTTGGTAGAAACATAGTTTCTGTTTTTAGCGTATACAAGTAGAGGCTTCAAGGGTCTTAAGGGATATCATTGGCTAATGAAACATTGAAACAGGGCTCGCTGGCTTTATCTTTTCTTTATTTTATTTGGTTGGCAAGTGACGAAAAAGGGTATGGCAGAGAAGAACTGAAGAACTCGTGAACCCCCTACAAAGGTTAAACAAGGAGAGAAGTGTGAAAAATATATATATTAATTATAAATCAACCAAAGGAAAAGAGACACCACAAAAGCAAAAGCAAAAGCAAAAGCAAAGGAAAGCTGTCAATCTCTCCCTATCTATTAAATACATAACAAAAGGAACCACCAACTCCAAAGAACTCAAGTCCTCAAAAACCATACTAGGTAGTCAAAGCAAGCAGAAAGTGGAAGCCTAAAAGAGAGAAGGGGTGAAGGAGGAGAAGAAGAGACACGAGGAGGAGGCAAAGGGGCTCCTCCCACAGACCTCTTGGTATGTTTTCCCTCAAGAGCCCATCTAAGCCTTATGCTCAAGGCCACCTGCAGCCCAGCTCATCCTTCTGAACCTACCAGGCGGCGCCGATCAACAACATCTAATTTTAGATAGGATACTCTCAATGTACTTTTGGGAGTCAACATCTAATTTTAAGCTTCCTTATAGTCCAATTTTTTTTTTCCAGGTTATGCAAGGGAGAAGTACTTTTGGTGGTGAAAGGTCGATCTTACAATTTTATACTCAGAAATCACCGCTATCTAATGTACTCGAGAATGAAAGATGCCACGGTTGTCATGATTCAGATTCTAATCGTTGTTTCATTCATCATCTTCAACGTGTGGTTCACCGTGACCTCAAGCTAGAGGTACTTGCCGATAGCTTGAATTTTTAGCTTATCCAAATAATTATTCATAATTATAGCCGCCACAAGTAACAATATTTTTAAGATATCATTACAGAAAATGTTTTCAAAAGGGAAAATAGTGAATAAATCAGAGCCAAAACCTTACTATCTCAACTGAATAATGCCCAAAAGGAGAACAAGAAAAAGAGAGAGAGAGAAAACCAAATCTGAATTTTAGCTAATCCAACGATATGAAGGAGAGAAAGAGGTATCCCTTCACCCTCATTCGTATCCCGCTTTGAAGAAGATGAACCAAATCCAACGATCCCAGTATGAACTTTCAAACCAGAATGAGAAGAATGCTGCTCTCCAATCTTCCGCTTGGCATACCCTATTTATCTGGCTACCTGGGGTTTGATTCGTTTGAAAAGATTCAGAGGGGGAAGAGAGAGGGTTAAGGTAAGTACGAAAACCCGATTAGACCCGACCTGACCGGTTGACACCCTAGGGTTGTCCGCAAGAGAAGTGTATGAAAGAGTTTACATGTTACACCAATAAGGGATTGAAGAATAGTGTCATTCATAGGTCATATGGTCCATATGGTCAGAATATTGGGGAGTGTCAATGAGTCACTCTCATTACATTGTCTATTATGTGAGAATGGTATAAACGAATCTACTGAAGAGTAAGAGTGACATTTTTTTTTTTTTAAACATTTGTTCAATAGAGAGGTAATATAGGTATTTCAAAAGTAGGAAAAACGAAAGGTACAATGCTGGAGTGTAGATTCTAGATGTGCACCTTCACACTTAATAAGATGTAGGATCTACACTAACATGATCCTCTACTTTTGGGATATTTTACATTATCCACAAACTAATCATCTCAAGGCTATATACTGAATGCTAAGGAAAGGGGGTTTTATTCACTAATAATAGCAATTTGAAGTTCGAATGCTCTACCAAAGTGATTGGGCTAGTGCCATTAAAGATTGGCCCACTACTTTAGGATATTTTACATTCTTTGGAGGAAAATCTTGTTACCTAGGCTCCGTTTGTTTCCGCGTAAAATTTTACATGTAAATTTTTCCATGTAAAATAAAATTTTCCTTGTTGATATATTTTCCAACGTTTGTTTCTAGGAGGTAAAATATCAATGTAAAAATTTCCAATGTTTGTTTGCCATTTTACGTGGTAAAATTATTTAGCATAATTACATAATTAAGATCCCATTATAAATTTGAATTAGACAACTGTAAAAATCATGTATCGACATGGAACCCATAAAATATATAGGACTTATGTGATTCAGGATAACAAAAAATACAACCAATGTGGGACAGACATTTCCATGCGATTGTAGGATCAATATGGGCACGCGAGATTAGTCAGGCCGAAAGCTTAGATACCCGTTATTTAAAAAAATAAAAAAACCCTCTCTGTAATAGACCATAAATACATACATAATACAATACCTCAACTCGGGGAATTTAGGCCAAATCTGAGAATTATTAAAACTCACTAACCAAAGCCCAAGAGGGGCTTACATCCTGGTCAAAGGAAGTTTAGGATGACCTTAGAAAATCCTTCATATTTGGGACTGAACTGATGGATGGTTGCAGAAATCAACAAATCCTTGGAAACTAGATCAGAATATGAAGATTATTTTTCCAAAGATTAGCAATCAGTTACTGAGCTTTTTGGTGCTTAAGGACAGTTCTAGATGCTTTGAATTGAACCCTTAAGTCGCCATGTTTAATGTCTCTGTTGAGTGTAGGGTGATCTGAAGATTGAACATGGAATGCTCTACTCAAGCCACCAAATTGAATATTATATTGTACAGATTTTGGATGTTATTTGCGAAGAGGGAAATTATGCCAGTTTGAAAGACATAGAAGGGCAAGGTAAAGAGGAAAATAAGTCCAGAGACAGATCCCGGTCTGCTTTAGACTAGAAATCTTACCAGCGAGGATCGAACTCTAAGAGAGAGAGAGAGACGGACCTTCCAACTAAGAGATATGTAATGAAACCTCAATCTCTTTCAGATTGAGCAGGTTTTGTAGCAGATCCAATAGATTTTGTTGCAGATCGAGAAGATTAAGATTCTCTGTTGCAGATCGAGAGGATCAAGATTCTCTGTTGCAAATCGAGAAGTCTATTGTACATCGATCAAGCTTCTCTGTTGCAGATCGATCAAGCAGATTGATCTTCTTCAACTTTCTTCTAGATGCTCACAGGTTCTTCGAAAACTCACTATGGTAGATGGAGATTGAGGAGGATGAGAAATCTAGGAGAAGAGGAGAATGAAGCTCGATCAATTCTTCTTTGCAATGAGAAATCCACAAACGTTCTCAAAACCCGATGGTTTTCCGGCAGCAATGAGTGAAAATTTTACCGACAAAATGGAAAGTAAATTTGTCAGGCTCTTTTCCGGTAAATGCAAGGGTTTGGGTAAAATTTTACTTGATATAAAATTTAAGAAGTTCTAAACAAACAAAGGAAAGTCTTATTTTACCGTAAAATTTTACGGGCAAAATTTTCCAGGCCAAAACAAACAAAGCCCTAGTGAAACAAAAGGTAACCAACAGTATCCAAATCTAGTACAAAAGCAGAGTATCGAGCTATGGCACAAGGTGTGTGTGAACTTATCTGGCTCAAGGTGTTACTTGATGATTTGAGGATAACACCTAAATAACCTATTAGGTTCTATTGTGATAATAAGGTAGCAATCAGTATAACCCATAACCTAGTCCAACATAACAAAACCACGCATGTGGGTACCATGGACCTTTGCGGATCGTGATACGAGTGTAGCATAGACACATGCTAGGGTTCGGCCCTAAGATGATGGATAGGTACCCCTGGTCCTCAAAAATGCCAAGAAGGGGATACATGATATGAGTACAAGAGAGTCACCACCTAAAAAGGGTCTAGAACCCATAAATGTCTTCCCCAATTAAGGGAGAAAGACTAATGACTTGATGGATAAGGCTGGTTTGCACCAAGATTCTAGACAAGTGTCAAGTGACAAACTGGAAAAGTGTTAAGCACCCAGTCTGCCCCCCCCTTAAGGGCTTTAAGGCCGATCTTTTTCTATTTGACCAAAGTTTGTTTGTCCCCAACTAACTAGTCCTAAATCTAGGTCATCGAAAACCATAAACTAGGTATCTGAGTATGACATGTGAAAACCTTAAGCCAAGTATCTAGATTATGCTAATCTATGTTATAATGTGAGTAATGAAAACATTACACTAATTAAAACCTACAACCCTAAATGATTTAGTTAATGTGTTATAAATCTTAGATTACGCTACTTAGGTAAACTAGACCTAGGATTAGTTGAACAACTTATAAAACCTTAAATTAAACTAATTCTATTAATTGAGCCTAACCTGAATGGATGATTAATGAATTTATGAAACCCTTAATTGTATTAAGTTGGCAAAATCCATTTAAATTAATTAAGATTTAATTATCTAAAAGAGGGGAAGTGAATTACATTAAATGAGTACATTCCAATAACCTAATTGATGTAATTTATAAAAATTACAATAAACTTAATGTGTAAATAGAGGTGATGTGATTTCCTAATTTAGCTAATTATGTCCACATTAAACTAGCCTAGAATAAGTTAAACATTTTTCAAAACCCTAATCAATTTAAATGAGAAAATTATTTTAGATTAAATAAAAACGATGGTAAATATCTATAGATTACATATGATTAGAAATTATTCCACGCCATGCCTATATTATGTTAAAGAATCTAAAAATTATATTAATTGAACTAATTAGAGAATAAAACAACTAATTAATTTTAAAAAAGGAAAGCCACCAAGGGAAATGATACATGGGTTTAAATAATTAAGCCAATCAAATAAGCTAAATGAAATGATTAAAGAAAGCTAAACAAACTGAAAAAAGGGAAAACTACATGAGTTAGAATACAAACATATTAACTGAAGAAGTTTTAAAAAAATAATAATAAAAATAAAAACACTCTTTAAATAAGATTCAATTTTTTATTGCATTTAAAGAAACAGGATGAAGAGCCCTACAAAAAAGATATGATAACACAAACTCAATCCCCAAATGCGGCCTAATGCTACTGGCCAGTTTGAGGGGCTACCACACCTATACTAATCTACGTCCTAAACTACGTCTCACATATTACTAAGAAGGGAAAAAAAGTCATTTGAAATTTGAATCAAGAGAAAGTAAACTGAATTAGACTATTTGGAATGAATGAAATTTGATAACATGAGCAATCTAGTTTACTTGATTAAAGTTAAATTTTGATTTAAGTATATTATTAAACCTAATTAGACTGATTAAAAATATTTCAGACTAATTCTAAAAGATGAGTTGAAGTGTTGAACATATCATAAGGCCCCAAATGAATTAATGAGCTAAAGACTATTGATTAACTTAATTTATTTTAGACTAACTACATTAACATAAAGCAAATTAATGAAACAATCTATAACAAAATGGGAGTTGATCAAATTAACATAAACAAGTAAATCAAGTTATGTTGGAAGACAAAATCAAAAGAAAATCTAATTAAACTAGAAGAAACTAATTAAATATGAAAAGAATGCCTTAAGTTAAGAGAAAAGCTTAATGTTGAAATTAAAGCTAAATGGATTGATGTGTAATATCCTTCTTAATAATCGGGAAACCAAGGTGATTAGAATATATCTTTTAATTCATTAAATACTTCACACGCATCACTTGAATTACAATGATTTTTGCTCCTTGAATCCAGAAACTGACATGGTTGGGCTGGAATATTTCACAGCAACTAGCTTAAGAGCCTAGAGAAGATTCAACAATGAGAGATCGAAGCAGCTTATATGTGAGTGATTTCACTTCTCAGCATCATACAACATAGTCAATGGAGTTCGGATTTCCGCAAAGGGAAGGAGGGAGAGAGCTGAAGGAGAAGAGGTGGAGATTGTTCGTCCAAGTCAAGGGAGAGGGAAGAGAAGAAGATGGAAGAGGTTCGTCCATGTCAAGAGAGAGGGAAGAGTTCAGGTTCGGCTAAGGAAAAGAGAAGGGAAGGAGTTCAGGTTCGGTTAAGGAAAAAGAAAGGAAGGAGAAGGGGTGGAGATGATTTGGCCATGGCAATAGTGAGAGAAGAGAAGAAGGGGGGTTGGGGGATAGTTCGGCCAAGGTAAGGAAAGAAAAAGGAGGGGGCTAGGTTATTTGGAGAAGAAAAGAAGAAGAGATAGAGAAGGGGGAGAAAGGATTAGGGTTGATTGATGGGAGAAAGGAAGATTCGGTGGCTGCTGGAAAGGGTGGTTTCGGTTGCAGGAGAAGAAGGAAAGGGGTAGTTCGGTGGGTTGAAGAAGAAGAGATCGATAGAGAAGATAGAGGAAAGGATAATGAGATTTCAGGCTTGGAAGATCTAATGTAAGGGAAGGGATGTAGGAGAATTTTTATTTATGTAGTCTTATGTGAGCTGTAGGTACTTTTGGGTCTGTAGATCTGGTTTTCGATGTTGAGGTCGTTATGGCAGATCTAAGTGGAGTTTTCGCTAGATTGCTTAATTTCTTCTCAAGATCTTAATTTCTGTTGTATATAAGCTTGTCCAGTAGAGGCTTTGGGAGATTTCTTCAGTTAAATCTTGGGCTCCGTCTCTTCTACCCCGTTTACCTGTTAGGGTTTTTGGGTGACGAAGCCCAGTTGTCGGTGCTTAGATTCCTTCCAGCAGGTCATATTCTTCGAATCTATTTCGTTTTTTTCTTTCAATTGAAAGATGACTTGATTTATTTCCTCGAAGAGGTCGTAGAGCACATGTTTGATTTCCTTTCGTCGCATCGTGATCGAAATGCGGTGTCTTTGGTCTGCAAGTCTTGGTATAGGTTGGAGAGATGGAGCAAAGAGAGGGTTTTTGTAGGGAATTGTTATGCCATTAGTCCAGAGAGATTAATTGCAAGGTTTCCCAGAGTTAAAGCTCTTACGTTGAAAGGAAAGCCACATTTTGCTGACTTCAATCTGGTTCCTCATGATTGGGGTGGTTTCGTGCATCCATGGATCGAGGCCTAAGCGTTGAAAAGAATTTTTTTTTTTGGGTAGAAATTGGAGAAGAAAATAAGAAGACAGAGAAAGTGGGAGAAGGGATTATGGTTCTGAATCCTAATCTAAGGTCCAGGTCAAAGGAAATCTAACACTTAAAATTATTCAATGAATTAAAACAGACCTATAATTGACCAAATAATCTAATTGAACCTAATTAAACCTTAGTCAATCTAATTGAATCAAATTACACCCAAAAGAATCAATTAAATTAAAATCAAACCAGTCAGATTAAATATACATGAACCAAACATTAATAAATTAAAATTCAATCTATTAAATTGCTTAAACTAGTTCTAAATTGCCATTGAGAGAAAAAAATTACCTCAATCCCGCCTTTAATCAAGAAACAACAAACTTTTAGACTTGGAGAATATTTGGTTTTAAAAAGAAGAGGTTAGCCAAACTTTGAAGAGGCCATCATCTCTCCTAATTTCCCAATTTTTCTCTCATTTTAGAAGAGGGAAGGGTTATATTTATAGCTTTGGGATTTGAGAGAATCCTCTTTTGTTTCCAATGTGGGAATAAAAAACTAGAAATGATTGTTTTGCTCTAAATGGAATTTAACCCCAAATTTTGGAGTCAACTTCCGGGGGTCATATATTTCAAACAGTTAGTCAGAATTCGACGTGTAATATGTCGCTGTAAAGCTCATGCTGAGCACTATTCAATGATATGAGGCACGAATGCAATCTCGACTAGGAATATTTGCGAAAATATGCATAAAGTAAGGACACGAATCATGTAGTAAAAGAGGGATTCGCATCATTCTCGTATCAAAGTGTAGTGCCCAACTTGAGGGAACAAGCAGCACTAATCTACAACGTCAAATTCCACTTTTTGAAAACATTTTATCTTGAAAATTTATAGGGGCAAAATTGTCATTTTCTACCCTAAACTCGAAAATTCTCTAAGTCTACAATGTCCAACAAGTAATTCTTCTTGTGTCATCATTGACGAGGGTGACAAAATTAGGTGTCTACGACGCATATTGAGATTGACAAACACTTCATCAAGGAGAAACTTGAGGAAGGCTCAAGGGATATCCATGCACCAACTTGAGGTGGAGTGATATGTATGAGTGTTGCCTAGACGACTAGACCATCTAGGTTCATTCTATTATAGGATAAGGCTTGTGACTCAACCTTACCTAACATACTTTCATTGTATTCTAAGATAAGGCTTGTGATTCAACCTTACCTAACAAACTTTATTTGTATTTGCTACAAATGGCATACCGGTGCTGATGTATATCGAACTTATAAAAGAAGGGTTCCATCGAACCAGACCAGCCAACCCAACGTTGGCCCATCAAGTCAACTCAACCAGAATCTACTGTTCATGTGAACAGTACCCGTGAATGGAATGATATCCAAAGCGTGTCTCGTCATCTCGTGACCTTATTCAATCAGTAGATCAGCACTTGGATGGGCTGTAAGCCTGCAGCAACCAAGCCGGGCAATCCAGTTACCTGAGACATGCACATTGTTCCTGTGGTTAACCATTAAATTCAGGCTTAATATAAAGTTGGTATGATATTTCAAGGACTTGAGGTATATTCTTATATATGCATGTGGAAGCACAGTCTTTTTTTTTTTGGTAAATCATGTGGAAGCACTTTCTGTGTATCAATGAAGGTGTAGGTCTTTGGTGTCCTGCTTATTGGCCAACAAATTGTTTCGGAAAGGAAGCCTTCCAGAGTGTCATCAAGAAATCAGTGGTTGGAGGTTGATCATGATCAGCTGTTAGAGAGCCAAGTCTTTCTGATTTTTGTATTGTACATTCTAGTATTTCTCTTAATAAAATTTCCTGCTTTGCCTTGTACCCCAACCCCAACCCTAAATCCCCACACTCTCCCCACCCCCAACCCCCCCAAAAAAAAAAAAATCCAGATTGCTTAGAGAATTACTTATTCACTATACTTATGTTGTACTTGAAGCTCAATAATTTTGCCTATATGATTTCAGTTATCAAGTTGTGGAGAGTCTGAGGTTAGGCATGGAACCCAAGCTTGCTGCCAAGGATGCAATGTCGCGGTTTGCGAAAAAATATCCAGATTTTGTTGGAGCTGTCTTTGCTGTTGACAAGAATGGCTTGCATGCAGGAGCTTGCCATGGATGGACCTTCCAATACTCTGTGACAAGCCCAGACATGGAGTATGTGCAAGTATTCACTGTTCTTCCTTGACATTGCAATAAAAAAAGGCTTAATGATGCTTCCACTGTTCCAAATCTGAAGCTTTACTTCAATTACATTCATTTTACCTTTCCAGATTTTCGGTTACATAAGCATTCAAGCTTGTAAGTTCTCTTTGGCATTGTTCCTTCGCACGCTTGGAATTTCAAACCGTATTCTATTGGATATTTTATTTTGATAAGATATTATGTGGGATGTTAATAGACCAATTGGCGGCGATTTGAAAGAACAGCTGCATCTGCTATCCAGCATTCCAGCCAATCAACAACTGAATTTGGCATTTGAGATCAATTTTCCCATGCTCCTTCAAAATTTCCCATACCCAAAGGATTCTGGTGGTGGTGACTAAAGACCATTGGATGCACTACTGGTACACGAGCCGAGGATAACCTGAGATTTGTGGTAGTTGATGCAGTTACCCAACTGGAGATGGCATTGGATGCCTTACTGCTTTAGTGAAATTTGATGTTGGAGATCCAATTTCTTTTAGTGAGGAATGGAGCATTTTGCTTGTTTAGTTGGTTGGATTTTCATGCCATGAAAGATATGGTCTTTCCAAAATTTCATTTTGCTTGAACATATTGGGCAGGGCTCCCCTAGGTTGAAACTCTTAAGACAATCATTCTATCTCAAATTTAGATAAACCTAGGATTGGGAAGTTAAGGCCTCTGCCGAGATACAGTTATCTTGGTCACTCTTTCCCGGTATGACTCTATCTATAATGTTAGAACTACGAAATACATCAGCTCTGCATGCATTTTATAGTGTTGGTTGAAAGATAGGTGACCTGTCCAATATAACTTGTTCTGGTGCAACTATCGATTGCAGTGAGATTAAACCAATAACCTAATTATCAGTGGCACCTGCTACTTCTCATTTGTTAAAAAGAGCATCATGGAGGTGAAGGTTCTGTTGACTGGTAAAGCCTGCAGACTGTCATCCTTCAGGCAAGAGTTTGAACCCCACCTTAGATCCAACTTGTGAGCTGATATAATTTTTTGATGACCTGCTCTTTGGATGAAACCAAAGCGTTCCTCCTCAGTGCCAATTCTCTTCAACAGAAGTGAAGCTCAAGCTTTTACAACATTAACAAAGAGTGACCATACCTACAAACAGTGGATAGACTCTGTTTCATGCTCTCTAATTTTCAGGTGAAACCCATGCAGAAGGCAAACTTTCAGGTAATGTGAAGAACCTTGGATCCACTTGTATGGATATATACAAGAGGACAGACTTGGTAATGTGAAGAACCAGAGTCCACAGATCTGTCAAATAGCTCAATGACCAGCTAAAGGATAGATGATTCTTTATTTTATTTTCTCGGTAGAGAAGGATAGATGATTCTGATAGCATAGAAATGTCTGCAAGTAGAAGTAAGTAATATAGCTAGAAATAAGTCATAACCCCCTACGGATTCATTAGATCATGGAAACATGCAGTATCTATGTTCCTTTACAGTATCATTCCCTTTAAGTGGTCAATGAATTAGAAGAAATACCTTCCAGGCCTCATATTCTAAAACATGGAACAAACTTCTGTGTAATATCCAAAAAGTTACTTTACAGTTGGTCTTCTAAAGAGGAAAATCATTCAAATACGGAAAAATGCTAATTCTCAAATTAGCCCATCCATACCACTCATTGTCAATGTGTTTCATGCCATCTAGCTGAGAAGCAGACCCAATATCAGACCTTACTTTGTACAAGTTCTTCTGAATTACATTTTTCAAATGCGTAAGATTCTCCAAGTAGGCAAGAATCGGACGCAAGAAAGGATTTAGTTACCTTTAATCAAGCTGCTTGGTCCAATCAAAAGGCCCCCATTCTCGGGCAAAGCTTGAGACTGCTTGATTTTGTATGTCGACAGAATCATACTTCCGGTGACGGTACATGTCTTCTTCTGGCAGACCTAGCATGCCTCTGATAACATTCAGGCCAAGGCTGCTTTGGAATTGTTTTTCATCATCGATCACATGAACAAACCCCTTATTTAGACCAAACTCAACATGGAAGTAAGGGAAATCCTTAGGGATTGAACCACGTAAACCCTTCTTGCTTGTGTCAATAAGCTTCTTTGCATTGTGCTGGCTCCACTCATCTTCAGCTTCATCGATTGCCTGAAATCCAAATAATTGAGAGACAAGTACACAAACAACAAACTCATCAAAAAATAATATAAAACATTTAATCAAAGAAGGTATTCAAAACATAAGAGGGTTTCATCAGTAATATGAGAAAAGACGATGTGGTTGACAAAAGGCATAGAAGAAACATCAATAATCCACCATTTCTGGGAGCTTTCTTAATGTTTCCTGTCATCTAGTCTAATTGAATTCTTCAAAAACCATTACTTACGGGAAATTATCTTAAAGTTCAAGTACGACTACTATCAAGAACTTCGAAGCTTCCAAAATCAAAATCTTTCACAAAAGATGCAATTGAAAATGATCAAAACAAACCTCAGCAGAAATAATCTTTCTATTCGAGTTGAAGCCACAGTATTCTTTATCTTTTTTCATTTTAAAAAAAGTAGATGTTTTTTTTTTTACCTTATTCAGGCCTCTCCATTTACATAGCCTATCTAGAGCTTTTGGATTGCATTCTTCTTTTCAATTCATGAAATGAGTTTTCGTCCAAGAAAGGAGAGCTAAAGTGATGCACTACACATATTGCCTCGAATTTGACATTAAATACACTTGTTTTGAACTACCAGGACAACAAAAATTAGTGAATCAAGTTTAAACTAGGCTTGTTCAGAAGAGGTGACAAACATTCAATTTATAGTTGTCAAAGCATCATCACACAAGGCAGATCTATTGCCCAAGGCAACCAGTCAGCTTATGTATCGAGGTGCCAAGACCCAGAAGACGAAGCAACAATAGCTTGAATATGGAAAATATAGCTGGAATGTGCAACCCGACTTAGTGCCTTGGCTTGCCTTTGGCAAGATGACAACATAATCCAATTGTAACATAATCTTAAACCAGTCTGATGAAGCTTACAATTAGCCTTTTCAGTTCACAAACTTTTCTTTATAGCATATTCTTTTGTACAAAGATCCACCTTCCATATACTAAACACCATCCCTTTACAGCCTTTCCCCATTTTCAACTAAACTTTGTCATTTCATCAAGAAAAAGTAAAGAACAGCAAATTCAGGAAGAAACAAGAAGCAAATTTGCAATATATTCTAAGGAAGAAATTCAAGGACATCTATTTACAAACTAAACATATAAAATAAGCAGAACTGTGATATACTTAATGATAAATTATAAAGCTGACCTTCTTAAAATAAAGTGGAGCCTGCCTCGCCATATCTTGCGGTAAAGGAATGCACTCCACCAAGCAATGGCGTCGTTGCTGCGCCAATCCCATAACAGTTTCAAGGAACACAACGTCCTTCTCTTGCTTTGCAAACATCATGATGAGACACTTTTTGAAGTTGCGAATTTCCTCCCACACATTATTATCAACATTTCTTGTGCTTGATTCATGCTGTATATGGGAAAGATAATCATCATTGTCCAAATTTTGACGAGTAAAGAGATTGAGAGAGAGGGGGGGCAAACAAACAAAAGGGAGAGTGTTTCTTGGGTAACATAAATATCTAACATGTGGCTGGTCGGATGGGGCCAAATTTTTTCAATAGAACTACAAACCAAAGGTTCCCTGCTCACATGCTCAGCTTTAGTCCAAATGAGTTGGCCAAGTGACAAAATAGATCTTTCAAAGTCCAGGCATAGAGCATGCTCCCGGACAGAGAACATTACCACTAAAGAGTGAAGGCATGTTTTATATATATATAAATAATAGGGGTAGGGGAAGGGGCTTTATCTTTAGTCTGATTAGTAAATAGTATCCTTGGGGCTTGGAAACCCGTCTTCACTCTTTAGTGGATGGCAAATGTGGCAATAAACCAATATATTGATTGAAAAGTTGCATAAATTTTCTCTCAATATGTTATTCAACAAACATGAAAAAAGCATGAAAATCAAAGATAAGGAAAGTAGAATGCACTAACCAGTATGGGTAAAATATAGCAATGACCTTGCACAACAGGTTGCCAGGGTGGTAGCATCAAGTATGTGAAATTTGCTACCGAAACAAGAAGATGTTTTGGCCTTGGGTTCTCAAAACAAAATTGGCAGCATTCTTGTTGAGTCAAGATGCGACATGAAATTCTACTCTCATCTGGTTTGTGATTAGGCTCCTCTCCTCTCTTTTGTTTTCGCTTACGTCTAGGGCCATCATCAAAATCATATTCATCATCAGCCTGAACAGACACTCTGAATTGTTTGTTCTGCATTATTTTTTGAGCCAAATGTGCATTGGCATCCTCCTCTTTTGTCTTCTTTGGAAAAGAAACATCCCTCAAAAAACACCTGTAGTTAGATAATTTGGCCAGGAGGAGGAAGACACAGACAAGAATATAAAATGTTGGTAAACCAAATACAATTCCACAAAAATAATTATGTTTATAAACAATGATACATAAGAGGCATAACCGATTATTTACTATAAATTAGTATACACATCTACCTTTTTGAAGTTTCATCAGCTCTCTGGGTAACAAATCTATCTCCACCATCCTGCTTCCCCTTCAGGTTCTCTGCTTCTTTCTGCAAAATGAAAGAAATACTCCAATCAAACTGAAGGAATAAATTGCGACTCTTAGCAACTAAGGAATTTACAATCTATTCATGCATTTGTTTTCACTACAGTCATACTTATGTCAAATTCAAGACTCTTTTCCCCCACCAAATACACAAACACTAGACGCCCTAATTTCCTACCAAAATATCCAAATCCAGAACGAGGCATGCACTTTGTCCAAGAACATGCTGGTTTGGAAAAGAAGTTGAAGTTTATAGGCTGTATAAATCATGCGAACCCATTTTCACAAAATGAAAGTGGACAAAGTAATTGCTTCTAAGATCCAAGTCAAAAACTCTTTGCACAAAAACAGTTAGGCCAAGATGTTGTGAGTACTCAATCAAGAATCTGTTTCTGGTCAACTCCAATAAGTTTATTCTGATATTTCTGTAACAAGATAATTTCCACATTTGACACCCACTATCCCAACCTTATTAAGCTAGCATCAGGATAATATTTCCTTAAAAAGAGACAGAAATATAGTTTAATGTAATACTTGATCTTAAAATTACCATTGCATCATGGGCCATAACAATTTACTCCCACTACTTATTAGCAATTAATAAGAATTTTCTCAATGATAGTACTCCGAGTAAAAAGTACTAAAAATTGAAAAAACTACATAAAGAGTCATCACTCACCATAAGTCTCTCGGCTTCTTCATTCTTTCCTTTCATACGAAGCTGCAACGCCTTGGCTGCTAATTGATTCACACTCAATCCTTGTGTAACAACAGGACTATCTTCACTATGCTTGTCGGTCTTAGACGAAACCACTACTGATTTTGTATACTTATCCCTCTCATAATTTGCATGAGATGAACCCATTGAACCATCATCTTTCTTCTGGTGATGAGAAAATTCGAGAATAAAGCTTCCATCATTTGCAAAAGTATTTAGGCTAGATGCTGCAACAGAGATGAGCCCAACACCCTCAGTGGACATCTTTTGACTCTTGCTCTTCCTCCAAGATAAGGAATCATGAACTCTAGGCGTTTTCATCTTAGAATGCCGGAGAGAAATATCCTTTGAATACTCTTGGCTCTCTCCAGGTAACTTTTCTGGATTCTTGCTTTGATCATCTGCCACATTATGTTTTTTTGCTACCTCTCTCTTCCTATCTTTTATGGCACCCAAATGAGCATGAGAAGGAGCAGATGCACGAGATGCTGCAGAAACAACCAGTTGCCCAAGAGATCCCCAGCGTTCTTCAACAACCTGAAAAAATCACAAGCATAATCATCAAAAGGAAATAAACCAATGTACTAGAACTTTGCAATGAAAGGTAAGTCAATGTACCTCTTCAAGCTTGCGTCCTTCCCTAGTTGCTTGCTCTTTTGCACGCTTCAAGGCTTTCAGTCGCCAGCTGGCTCCACCATCTCCAACAACTGAAGAAGACAAAAGCTGGTCCCTACCAATATTTGTCCCATTTCCTTTTTCTGGGAAACCACTTCCATTGTCTTTCAGATATGGATTCAGTTCTATAGGATTGGGTTTCTTTACCTGCCAACCCACAAATGAATGATATGCAACCAACAAAAAATCATTATGTAAAGTAAACAAAACAGTCCAGCTAACAAGGCATCAGTATTACAAGATCTATCAAATTCAAAATTGCAACAAAGGTTTAAGTAGAGCTAATCATTCTAATATATCAGGCCCTTTTTGGGTTTTTGTCATTCCTTAAGGATGCAGCTTCTTCCCTAATGCTAGGGTTAGTAAGTGAAGAAAAAAAAGCCTAAACCCTATATAACACCTAACAGACCTGAGAAAAATTCAGTAGTTAGGGAGCTAAGTACTAAAATGCTTCGCTTGAACAAGCACCGTGAATGCAAGATATTGCAGTTCTATCATTTCACTTACTAGATTTTGCTTAGAACATAAGATATTGATGTAAAGGCAAAAAGATTTTCTATAAAAGGAAGCAGAAAGCAGAATAAAGTAAAAATACTATTCTCATCTTCTATTTAATTCATGGATGGAGTAATAAGTAGACCCTCTCCATGGAAGGTCCCAAACAAAGTCAAGAAGTCTCTAAACCACCACAAGGTATAGTGGGGAAGGAGGGGGGGGGGCATCCTCTCATGCTTTCAACCTGCTTTCATTATGGCATTGTTGCTTTGATCGATCTCAAAATTTAAAAATAAAATAAAATAACTTTCTGGTGGCATTGGTCTATGTTTATAACAAACAAACACAAAAGGAAGTATTAATTAGCGACTTCTGTTCCCTTTATACATGCCCTGTATTTTCCCAAACTCCCAATGGAAAAGCTTGGCACCTAGCATCAAGAAAAGCTTTGAAAAACAACTTCTCATAAATCTTGTTCTGGTTATAATTTCAACTTGAGGTCACTTTTGGTTACACTTTAGTACTAGTTCTTCTCCCATTTTGTAGAATCCATCCAAAAACCCTGTAACCTTGAATTGGGTTATAGCCTAGAATCCATATTACATTAACCTAACTTACTTTTCAGTACATGTTTAGGAAAGTTTGCTTGGTGGTGGACTGGTTGTCAATTATCTGTAAGGGAGAGACCATTAATTTGATTTTCTACTCTTTAATCTTTGGGTGGAATGGAAAAGGGAATGAGAATATTGGTCTGGGTTGGTAGTTGCTAGCAGATATGTGGGCAGAGAGCCATTAAGATATATAGTCATATAGGACATAGTTACTTTTTTTTTTTGGTAGAAACATAGTTTCTGTTTTTAGCGTATACAAGTAGAGGCTTCAAGGGTCTTAAGGGATATCATTGGCTAATGAAACATTGAAACAGGGCTCGCTGGCTTTATCTTTTCTTTATTTTATTTGGTTGGCAAGTGACGAAAAAGGGTATGGCAGAGAAGAACTGAAGAACTCGTGAACCTCCTACAAAGGTTAAACAAGAAGAGAAGTGTGAAAATATATATATATATATATATTAATTGCAAATCAATCAAAGGAAAAGAGACACCATGAAAGCAAAAGCAAAGGAAAGCTGTCAATCTCTCCCTATCTATTAAATACATAACAAAAGGAACCACCAACTACATAGAGAATATTGGTCTGGGTTGGTAGTTGCTAGCAGTTATGTGGGCAGAGAGCCATTAAGATATATAGTCATATAGGACATAGTTACTTTTTTTTGGTAGAAACATAGTTACTGTTTTTAGCGTATACAAGTAGAGGCTTCAAGGGTCTTAAGGGATATCATTGGATAATGAAACGTTGAAACAGGGCTCGCTGGGTTTATCTTTTCTTTATTTTATTTAGTTGGCAAGAGACGAAAAAGGGTATGGCAGAGAAGAACTGAAGAACTCGTGAACCTCCTACAAAGGTTAAACAAGGAGAGAAGTGTGAAAAATATATATATAGAGAGAGAGAGAGAGAGACACCATGAAAGCAAAAGCATAGGAAAGCTGTCAATCTCTCCCTATCTATTAAATACATAACAAAAGGAACCACCAACTACAAAGAGCTCAAGTCCTCAAAAACCATACTAGGTAGTCAGAGCAAGCAGAAAGTGGAAGCCTAAAGGAGAGAAGGGGTGGAGGAGGAGAAGAAGAGACATGAGAAGGAGGCAAAGGGGCTCCTCCCACAGACCTCTTGGTATGATTTCCTTCAAAAGCCCATCAAAGCCTTATGCTCAAGGCCATCTGCAGCACAGCTCGTCCTTCTGAACCTACCAAGCGGCACCGCAAGCACCAAATTCGTCTCTCAAGATCAAGCAACAACATCTAATTTTAGATAGAATACTCTCAATGTACTTTTGGGAGTCAACATCTAATTTTAAGCTTCCGTATAGTCCAATATTTTTCAGGTTATGCACGGGAGAAGCACTTTTGGTTCTGAAAGGTTGATCTCACGTTTTTATAATCAGAAATCACCACTGTCTAATGTACTCGAGAATGAAAGATGCCAATGTTGTCATGATTCAGATTCTAAGCGTTGTTTCATTCATCATCTGACCTCAAGCTAGATGTAATTGCCGATAGCTTGAATTTTTAGCTTATACAAATAATTATTCATAATTATAGCTGCCACAAGTAACAATGTTTTTAAGATATCATTACAGAGTTGCAACTAAAATTTTCGGTTCTATAGCTTAAAACAACACAGGTGAAAGAATCCCGCAAAGCCCTACTACAAATTGTAAAGGGAAACCAAGAAAAAATAAGTCTACAAATCATGAAAATTAGATTTCCTTCACAAACTCCAACAACATAATCAATAAACCAAAATAAAAACAATTCCCACCAATAGTGAATAAATCAGAGCCAAAACCTTACTATCTCAACTGAATAATGCCCAAAAGGAAAACAGGAATGAGAGAGAAAGAGAAAACCAAACCTGAATTTCGGCTAATCCAGCGATATGATAGAGTGAAAGAGGTGTCGCTTCACCCTGATTCGTATCCCTCTTTGAAGAAGATGAACCAAATCCAACGATCACAGTTTGAAGTTTCAAACCAGAACGAAGGACGCTGCTCTCCGATTCTCCGCTTATCATGTCCTATCTTATCTGGTTACCTGGTTTGATTCGTTTGAAGAGATTCAGAGGAGGAAGGGAGAGGGTTAAGGTAAGTAGGAAAAGAAGAGGGTTAGGGTAAGGAGACGGTTTTGTTTTCGTTAACAACCCTCGACGATTGTGTGCGTAGAATTAATGCAAGTTCGTATTTGACGGAGCGGTAAAGAAGGATACTTTTCCCACCAAAAAAACGGTAAAGGAAACCTCAAGAGGGAGTGGGGGCGGAGAAAATAGAAGGATACCTCTATGTTGTATGCTGATCTTTGTGGATCGTTGTTCCCTCGATAATAAAGGTTTCTGCTTCGTTTTAAAAAAAAAAAAAACTCAAGGGTATAGTTGTAAGTTCATATTAAGTTATTTTAACTACATGACCAATATATTATGAACTCATAATCATAATATTTAACCCACCAAAAAAAAAAAAAAATCATAATATTTAACCCACCAAAAAAAGAAAAATCATAATATTTAATTAAGCTTTACCCAAAAAAAAATTCTTAATATTTAGTTGGGTAGAATATCTCTACCCAAAAAAGGAAAAAGTTGGGTAGAACCGTATTAGGATTATTCATTCATTTATTTATTTTTATTTGTAGAATTAGGATTATCTAAGTGTGTGATAGATCATCCCAAATGTATAAATAAGAAAAAAAAAAAAGGATGGTTTCCTAAGTCCTGGGCATTTAACCCATTTAAGAAAAAAAATTTAAGATAGGCATATGTTTAAAGCCTGTTTAGACTTAAAGAAGTCCATAGTCTACCTAGTTAAGGCCCGTTTAAGAAAGCCCAATTAAAGCCTGACACCGACCAGTTCGATTATAAATTGTAATATGCCCCCCAAAGCCAAGCTCGTTTACTTAAATGCGCATTCATGGAACAGGGCTTCCAAGTGATCAAACCCAAATAGGCCTGATTGAGACCCGCCAAGACCCGATCAATTTACACTCCTAGGGTAATGGTGTCAATTTCAAACCAAAACCGAAACCAAGCCTAATTAATCGAATTGAACCGAACTGAATAAATTCGGTTCATATTCGATCTGGTTATTTGAGTATGCTATTCGGTTCGTTTTCGATTTAGGATGTTAAAATTGTCGGTTCGAAACTGAAACCGAACTGAATTACTCATAATAGCTTTTAAAAAAAAAAAAAACCCTACTATTAGTAAGACTTAAGAGGGATTTTCCATATTCCCTTTTGAGTTTTGACAATTTTGGAGTTAGCAATGGCCATAAGGCCCATAACTTGAGCCCATTCCTTTGGTCCATCACAATCATGGTTCAAAAGTGGAACATTTTTTTATAACTGAATTAAAACCGAAGTACAAAACTGAATTAAAACCGAATATCAGAACCGAATTATAACAGAAACCGAATCAACCAAATTGAATCGGTTTGAGTATCTAAATACGGAACCAAGTTTGTTCTCAGCTCAGTTATGATCCACCATATCGTCATTTGAAACCGAGCCAAAACCGAACTGATTGACACTCTTACCCTAGGGTTTACCTAGAGGAGAAGTGTATGAACAAGTTTACATGTTACACCAATAAGGGATTGAAGAATAGTGTCATTCATATGGGGTCATATGGTCCATATGGATAGAATATGGGAGAGTGTTCAAGTGAGTCATACTCTCGTTAGAGTGTGGATCATGTCCTCATACGAGAATGATTTTCGTACGGTGCTTGGTTCACATTTGGAATCCATTGAAAATAAAAACTAATCAAAAGAAGAGAGAGATTAAGTGGAATCCAAGTGTGGATCAAATATCTTAGGAGAATAATTCTTGTATGAGTACCTAATCTGGACTCCTCTTATTACATTGTCTATTATGTAATAATGGTATAAACAAATCTATACAAGAGTAAGAGCGACAATTCCTCTTTTTTTTTTAAATCATTCGTTTAATGGAGAGGTAATCTAGGAATTTTAAAAGTAGGAAAAAAGAAAGGTCGAATAGATGTATGATCTACCCTAACATTGTCACTCCTAGCACATGTAGACCCTAAGTAAATGATACCATTTTCTGAACTACCATTGGTGTTGGGGAGATCTCTCTTTTTTTTTTTTTTAAGAAAATTGGGGAGATCGCTCACTCTTGGGGAACCTCTCTCCTGTCTTTAAGAGAGAGAAAGGTATAAAATTGTTTTTTTTTGGGTAAGGGTATAAAATTGTTATTATGGGGGGAAATCGGTGAGCTTCTTAGCAAATATGGGGTTTGAATAATACAGAAATTTGTCCTAAACCCTTTATCCGTTTCTTTACTAGATTGATTGTGAAAGGCTTAAGAGTTTTTCGTCTGTTCCCTTGGAAGTTGGAACTTGGAACGCGGCTTGCAACGATGGTCCAAGAAGCTGAAGAGCAGAGAAGCTCCGCTACAGTTACGGAGGAGAGAGGAGATGAATCCGATAGAGGTACGAAGCGTTGCCGTGATGATGAACCGAACGCCGGTGCCGTTAGCGAAGCTCATCCAGATTCGGCGGCGGATCACCAGTCGCTAAAGCGTATCGCGAAAGCTCAGGATGTGTTGTTCAGGATAGTCGTCCCTACGGGGCAGATAGGGAAAGTGATTGGTAGAGGAGGTTGTCGAATCCAAAAAGTCAGAGAAGAGACTGGGGCCATGATTAAGATTGCAGATGCTATTCCTGTGAGTTTCAGTTTCTCCTCTTTTCTTCACCCTATATATTTTACCTTGCGAAGTATACTTTTTTCTTTATTTCTTTCTTTATTACCTTAATTAAGTCTACATTAATTAAGGATACATTGGGACGTGGAAGTTCATGTATGCGAACAATTTTTGGGCATTCTTTTCAAAATATGCATCATGTAGTCCTAGTATGATTGCGAGTATTTCTTATATGAGTGTTCTGATTTCTGCTTCTCAGTTCTATCTGCAATGAAAGTTTCTTCCCTTGATGCTGTAAAATTAGCCAAGCATTAACAACTGCATTGACTATTACATTTAACAGCGAGGAATGTTTAAAAGAAGCATGTAATCTTAAGGAATCCTTTCTCAAGTGGCTTATAGAAAGCCAAAACGCATGAAATGAATGACTGAACCTACTGAAAGAAAAGAAGCAAAAATCATGAAAGAGTAGGAAATCCTTCCCATAGAGTGACTACCTAGTACCCATACATAAGATTCGTTGCAATACTTAGTCTGAACCATCCTTATCAAATGTGGCAACACCCATGATTTAACCTAGTTTCTCAAAATCCCATCGCATACCAATTTTCAATCCCCTGTTGCCACCAATGCTTTTGATTCCACTCTCCAGAATCCTGCTTAAGTGCTTAATCAAAAGAAAAAAAAGAGCCCCTCGACTCAGTTTTGACTGGACTTGAGAATACAAAGACTCTGTTGCGTAATGATGAAATCTGTATGCCAAGTTCTGGTTGTTGCTATGACGATGGGTATAAACTGATGTACGATATGGGGTGGTTTCAAGATCCTACATTTGAGGGTAACGGGCTCAAAGAAAATGATACCTGCCTTCACAAATCAAGACGAGTTTGTTAGTGGTTAGGGTTGAATTTAAGTAATGTAATATTGTTTTAGGGAACGAAAATAGTACCAAAATAGAATTGAAAAAAGAGAAGTAAATGAGCGGATTGTGGAGAAAATTAATTGAACCAGATCGGGTGTTCAGATCAGAACAGAACCTTGTATTAGGAGCAGGACAGTGTAACTACTTCTTACTTAGGAGCGGTAAGTGAAGTGTGGACAGAGGAGGGCGCACCGTAGAGTAGCGAAGGGGCTAAAGGCAAAAAGGAAAAGTCTCTCCAGGAGTTTCAGGGTCGAGTACTCTTTTAATTGGGTATAATATGTGCTGAAATTTTCTACTTGATCGAACGGTTGGATCTGAAATTTGGATCAATCATAGGGATTCTAGAAGGTTATAATAGTCAAACCACAAATCAGATTAGTAATCGGAAACAGAATTATAATATTAGTCAAACTGATATTATAATTTAGGGCAAAAGATCATGTGCGGATTCCTTGGTATGCCCTCTCACATAATTGAGGGCCCCACACTCTCTCCTTCAAGAACCTCCATATTTGAAGATTCGTATTGGGGGTTTTCCATACGCCCGAATTAATACTTGGGCGTCGTGGGAAACACTCTTCCTATAATATAAATCTCAGCAATAACAATCCAACAGAATAGGTAACTCGATTCCAGCACCTAGAATTGAAAGGAAATAAATTCTGGACACAAAGGGCAGAATCGGGAGGTAGTATTTATCTCCAGATCAGCAACAACAGGTCTGGGAAAGTATTCTCTATTATGATGAAGAACTCCTTAAAAAATGAGAATGATCTGCTGGTCACTCCTTATCAGCCAATATCAAAGTTAATGCGACAAAAAAACACTTGCATATAAAATCCTTGGATAGAATATGATAGTTGCAGAGTAAAAGCTTTTACTTACTGGATCAATGGAGGAAAATAAGAAGGAAAGATGAACAAGAATAAGGGAAAGAGGAGGGCACCCGGGCTTCCTGCTGCAAGGTGTTTGGATGGATCAAACACCAACTAGCCTTGATCAAACACAAGGAGCCTTCTTGCAGGAAGAGAGAGCTTCAGTTTTTGGTTATTAAAATCGTGGGCTAAGAATGTTCCCCATGCATGGTATCTATAAAAACTAGAAACCCAAAGTGGAGTTTGAGTTGGAGTCGGCTTGGGAGATCCCTAGTCGAATCTTCATTGCAAAACACAACCCCTTTTAAAAGTCTATTTGGACTTTAAAAGAGATATGGACTCAAATAAAGACTTAAAACTAGAAATAAACCAAAACAACTTAAAAGAACTAAATATTAAGGTAAAGTGCTATGCTAGGCCTGGCCTTAATTATTATTCCTCCTGTGTTATGTCTTCAATACTTCTGTCTTGAATACTGCATCACTAAGGGATAAAGACTTAGTGCTGCAGGAAGAATAAGTAAAGACTCAAAACTGCAGGAAAGTTAAACCAAAGAACAACCAATAACCACTCAACAGTAAACAGCAATAACAGTCCAATACTAATCAGTCAACAGTCCTTAAAACAACCAGAATCATCAGATCCAGAATCTGGAATGTCGGAAAGCAGAACTTGCGCCAACAAATAGAATATCCAGCAACAGAAATAAAGTATGGAATAAGGTACGACCAGAATCAGAACATCACAGGAATAGATACACCAATCAGAACTCGAATCTGGGACAGTAGGTTCTGACTTCTGAGATCTGGCAATTGATCACAACAACTTCAGAAACTTCAACAGAGCAGTATTAAAGAACTAATAAACACATCTAACCACTGATTGGAAGTTCCAGTCCATTGGAGAACAAAGGCAGCAGTCAACTTCAACACAGAAATAAAAAAACATAGATCAATTCTGGGCAGAGAACACTATCGGCCAGAATTAAGAAACTCAGAAACAGACCAGCCCATGGTCTGATCAGCACCAAACTTGGATCGAGTCCTCCTCTGGATGATCCTGACAATCGACCAGAATTACAAGGCCATCGGGTGGCCAGAACCCCAAATAGAACAGGTCGACAGAATAGGTAAACCGAGATCCAGAACCCAGAAAAATTCTGCAGAAGGTTCAGTTACTTACCTGTTCTGCTGGAGAAGATAACCCAATAAAGAAAACTAGAAAATAATAGGAACCCACTCGGACTTCTCACCGTAGAGTGTCGATTGGATCAAACACCAATCCCTAGGCCTTGATCAAACACAATGAGTAGTCATTGAAGCCAGCGGCAGCAACAAGAGTATTTTTTTTTTTTTTTTAAATGTAAATTCTGGGGCTTAATGGGAGCCCTCTCCTTTATTTATAATAATGATGGGGTTACAAGAAAATAGAAACTAATTCTAGTTTCCAAAAACTGAAATAGGAAACTAAAGAAAATAGAAACTCTTATAGTTACTAAATCTGGAAATAGAAACTAGGAATTACAAGTACTGAAATTAGAAGCTAACTAAGTACTGAATTTGAAAACTAAATAATGCTGGAATTAGAAACTAAATAAACCCCATCTAGCCGACCTAAAAGGGAAACTAACTAGTAATCTCGTACTCAATCTTAGAGCCCCTCTTTTGGACCCATAAAAGTGGCCCAATACAATCAAAACACATACGATCAAAGGCCCAGCATGTATGGAACCCAAGCCTAGGCTTATTCCTAATAAAATAAGCCTAGGATTATTCCTAATAAAATAAGCCTAGGCTTATTCCTAATAAAATAAGCCTATTTTGGTGATTAATTTGCATCAACTCTCCCCAACTTGAAAAAATTCATCCTCGAATTTTGCAGTGATGGGGGGCAACAACATGTGACTAGCAGCTTTGACCATCCCCAAACAAAATTCTGGTTGTCTGTAAACTTTCAGAATGTAGCTTTCAAGGCGTCGAGTTTTCTCTTCAAAGAACCATGATGACATAACAAAATTTGTATGTTCGACCTCTGAATCGACACCAACTGTGAATGTTGTATGCATAGAGTCATCAATGTTGGTAACCTTCTCATCAAGGATAGGGGAAACAAGCTCTTATTTTCCATCATGAATCCCAAAGACTTGTTGTGGAGTGCTTTCAATCACTACCTCATCTTCCACAGCTTTAGTCTTGTTTACTAGGCTCTCTTCAATGTAGAATCCTTTAGTGGAGTCTTGTTCTATGGTTTCAACCACCAAAACATTACTAATCACATGAATGCCATAAGTGCCATCATCATTAGTATCTTCCTAGTCATAGTCATACCTACCATCGTCATCATCGTCCTCCAAGGGATATGGATAAAGAGTTGACTCATCTTCCCCATCGGGTTCTTCAATTTTAGCCACTGCATTAACTCTCTGCTTATGTGGGCAAGACTTAGCAAAGTGTCCTAACTTTTGGCAATAAAAACACTGTACTTTGTTGTTACTTGTCATAGGTGCTTTTCCTTTGTAATCAGCCCATGGAGGAAAGGTAGCCTTTGGGGGTGTTGAACTATTAGGTTTAGTGGCTGAAAAATTCTTCGTGACCTCTCCAGCTTGATAATCAAACCTTCTACCAGCCTGTGCTATAAGCTCCTCTGCTCGTAGGGCCTTGTCAAAGCAATCCGTCATTGAGTACACATCAAAAACACGAATTCCCCTGTTGATTTCAGCTCGCAATCCCAGTCGAAACTGAGATAATAGTTGTCTTTCATTCCCCCTTATGCCTATATAAGAATAAAATGCATCAAACCTGTTCATGTACTTTGCAACAGACATAGTCCCTTGACGAAGAGGATTCAACTGGTCTTGTATGTGAGATCTAAAGTTGCGTGGCAAGTATTTGTCAGATAGCTCAAGCTTCATCTCCTCCCAACTAGTAGGTTCTCTACCATGATCTTCCAGTTCATGCTCATAGGTCCTCCACCAATCACGAGCAGCCTCAATTAGCTTAGCATGAGCTAGTTTCATCTTCCGTTCCTCAGGTAAATCATAATAGTCAAAATAGTCGTCCAGTGCCACTACCCAATCATAAAATAGTTGGGGGTCATGTCTTCCATCAAACTCCTTCAGATCGAGCTTGACCTTTTGTGAATCTCCAGAGTACCTCTGATATGTGGGACATTTAGTCTCAAAGTAACCCCTTACATGTTCTTCAAAAGTAGGTTGCACTACAGGAACCCTTTGTGGTGCTCTCAGATTAAGGTTTGCTCTCCTGTTAACCAACTGAGCAGCTACATTCAATGGGGCTTCCACTTCGGGTGTTGTACGTGAATCTCTAGTAGGCTGTTGTGGTGGGGTCTCTACAGTCAACAACCTTGTATTCAGTTCTGCCTTCAATTCAGTCCACAAAGCTTATTGTTCAGCCTTCATCTCAGTCCTCATATTCTGTAACGTCTCCATAAGAGAAGCTAGGGTGGGGGTGTTGTTCTGAGCCATGCTTTGATACCACTTAATGTAGGACTAAGTTTGAAAACTAAAACTAATCCAACTGCAGGAACTTTTAGTCAAAAGAACAACCACTAAGCACCCCAAAAGTAAACAATGAACAATAGTCCAGACATAGGAATCGAACAGCCCTTTGTAAATCAGAAATTTCAACTCAGAACTTAGATTTTCAGAAATTAGATATCACACCAACTGAGGACAATTCAATAGCAGAAAATAGACTATTAAAACAGACCATACTCAGTAACAACACCACAGGGATAGAACAACCAAAACAAAACTCAGTTATGTGCAGAAGCACAATCGACCAGAATCAGAGAACGAACCAGACCAGGCCATCCCCTGGTCTGATGGGCATGAAATTAGGATCGAACCTCCCTTCCAGCAAGGGGGACACTCGATCCAAAGGGGAGCTCAATCCGATGGCTAGATAGCCCAGTAAGTGTAGTCAATACCTGGAGAATTCTGGAAAAAACTCAGATCTGAACTTAACAGTAGATTAGTTCTCTTACCTGAGTTGCAGAACAATAACAGCAGCAATAAGTCTTGCCCACATTAAACAACAATAACACTATAAAGAAAACCAGAAAATAATAGCAACCCACTCGGATTTCTGGCCGTAGAGTGTCGATTGGATCAAACACCAATCCCTAGGCCTTGATCAAACACAAGGAGTAATCATTGAAGCCAGCGGCAGCAACAAGAGTCTTTTTTTTTAAAACATAAATCGTGGGGCTTAATGGGAGCCCTCTCCTTTATTTATAATAATGATAGGGTTACAAGAAAATTGAAACTAACTCTAGTTTCCAAAAACTGAAATAGGAAACTAAAGAAAATAAAAACTATTTTAGTTACTAAAACTGGAAATAGAAACTAGGAATTACAAGTACTGAAATTAGAAGCTAACTAAGTACTGAATTTGGAAACTAAATGATGCTGAAATTAGAAACTAAATAAACCCCATCAAGCCAACCTAAAAGGGAAACTAACTAGTAATCCCGTACTCAATCTTAGAGCCCCTCTTTTGGACCCATAAAAGTGGCCCAATACAATCAAAACACATGGGATCAAAGGCCCAACATTTATGGAACCCAACCCTAGGCTTATTCCTAACAAAATAAGCCTATTTTGGTGATTAATCTGCATTAGCATCACTAAGGGATAAAGAAGGTTACAATTGAGAAGAAAGAATCTCCAGGGAAAAAGGTAAAATTGAAATCGGGGTTTAAGATGAGATGGGACAAAACAAGGTTTATATAAAGTGGAGATTCTGATCACACATAGATTAAGGTTAGTTATCAAAATTTGAACTTTATTACGGTATTTTTCCTTGCCTCTATTTATATTGGTGTGGGGATAATAAAAAAATCTTTATCTCATCTCTTGGCTACCTGCCCTTATACGTCCATTAATTGTCATCATAAATGTTTTTTACGTTAGTATTTATTTTTATGAAATATTGGCAGGAATTGGAATTTGAGCCCAAGATTATGTTATAGATCTAAAATAGTGGTATTTCTGACTTTGCTTTGCAATTTTGCAGCCATATGAAGAGCGTGTAATCATTATCAGTTCTGTGGACAATGATAGCCAGGTTTCTGATGCAGAAAATGCACTTCATCATATAGGCAGGGTTATTCTCATGGTAATGTGATTCTTTATTACACCATTTTAGTTACATAAGCGATTATTTTATCATGTTTACTCCCCCCCGGTAGGTCATTGGTATATCACATTCTCTTAAAGAGCATGGTTTGTTAGAAATGTCACTTCTCTTTTCTCTCACCCCCACCCCCACCCCCACCCCCACCCCCCAAAA
>NC_056563.1:22672841-22725390 GCF_013358625.1 Macadamia integrifolia | reverse complement strand
AAAAAAAAACCAAAAAAAAAAAATACTGAATTTAACTTGAGAACATTCCTGCTCATTATGTTCATCATATTTCCCAGGAATCTTGGTGTTTCCAGAAAGAACTTGTTTTTTTATTTTTTCGATTGGAAACAAAAGAAATATATGTCAACGATGAAGGAAGAAAGAGATAGAAAGCAGGGCAAGTGAACAGAACCACAATTGAAAGAAAAAGCACAGATTTTGCAGCATTGCCATGCTGCACCTCAGCAAATTCCCCTAGCTTTCAACCACAAACAACCACCAGATCATAAATCCGAACAGCCTAACCTTCCCAGACTCCCAGTACCTCTCAAGGACTAAGACAGGCCTGAGAAAAAAGGAAGAAAGAGAGAAAGAATAGAGGAAAATAATATTCTAGTTTAATTGCATTAGCCATGATGGGTATAATAATCTTAGGGGCAGGGAGAACTTGAAATAATTAGGTTATGGCAGGTTTCGGTGTTAGCAGTCTTGAAGCATTCAAGTTTAGCTGCCCAATCTGTAGCTTATGCATGTGATTTTGAAAATGAAGTACCCTTATCACAAAACTGGAATGAAGATTACAGCATCTCTTGGGGCTATCACCTAGTTACTGAGTTCTTGGTTGTCTCACATGGTCGTATTATTAGGTAATGGTGCTGAAATTGTGTTTCAAGTTGTAATCAATAAACTTGAAGCTTTAATTTCTGAGCATAAAATGAGTCTGTCTTAGGGTCTGGGTTTTTCCTTGTATGGTCATGCACTGATGGAATTATTATTTCCTATTCTAAATTAACAGGATGATGATGTCAGTGTTGTTGCATCAGTTGGTGTAGGACCGGTTGCTGTCAAAATGATTCGGTTGCTGATTGCAGGGTCACAAGTAGGTTCTGTGATTGGGATATCTGGACAGAATATAGAGAAATTAAGGAATTCATCTGGCACCAATATCATGATTTTTGCTCAAAATCAGTTCCCCTTATGTGCTTCTAATGAATCTGATCGCTTGGTGCAGGTGAGCTTGTCTTTGCTAGAGTTAGTTATATTGTGGGGATAATTTTTTTTCCCAGCATCGTTGATTGAATCTTAATTTATAGACCATGATCTTCTTCTCTCTTGTTTTTTTTTTTTTTTTTCTTGTATTTGCTTTGTCTTCGGTTGTCATTGTTGTTTCTTGAGGTGAAACTTAACTAAGCAGTGGTGAGTTTGAACCTAGAATATAGGCAGTCAACAACTATTTGATAAATTCTGCTCCTTAAAAATGTGAAGGGATCACCCGCACATTTCCAGGTATTACTGGTCTCCCGTCTTGAAATTGATTGAACCATGCTTGACATATTGTACAGTTAGAATTGATTGCTGATTGAGCCACCTTGGCTATTGACAAGTGATGTGGATCCGGGTTTCAAAAGATTGAAATCGGATCACTTAGGGCCCACAAAAATGATAAAATATCTCAATTTAAAGGTTGAGAGGCAATCTTGCAAATTCAAGAATATTCAAGCACTTAAAAGAGTGGAAAATAACTAAGAAGGTCAAGCTGGAATAGAAAAGTAAAAGAGGGGGCGTATTCTGGAATTTACCAAGGAGAAAGGGGAATATTAGAACACATATTTAGAGAAGAAAGGGTTCAATGTAAATATACCTAATTAGGGGACTTAAGAATAAAAGAAGAAGGTCATCTTCTTTCTTCCTCACGCTGCTAAGCCAGATGGCGGAAACCTTGTTGGTTCTGTTGATGGAACTCAGCCGATAGGCCTCGGTTTGGCCTTCCAAACGAAGAGTCGCAATGATAGGACGGCAAGGACTCCAGCACCAGCAAACCTCGACAGTTCAGATCTGAACGTGTATTAAACCTACAACTGGGCTTGGCGATGGCAGAACTCAGACCTGATTCTGGTTTGGGTTTCTTCACAGCAATTTCAAGCTTTGGAGGAGAACTTCTAGGATTGATGTCGCCTAGGGGAGGGTTACCTTCGATCAAAGTCTTGGCCAAAACAGATCTCTCATGAAAGAGATCGTACCACTTCCTGTGGACTGCAACTACCGCCCAGAACAGGGTAAAAGAAAATCAGAATAACAGAGAGGAAGAAAAGAAGAATATCAGAGAAGGAGAAG
Source organism: Macadamia integrifolia (assembly GCF_013358625.1). NCBI lineage: Eukaryota > Viridiplantae > Streptophyta > Magnoliopsida > Proteales > Proteaceae > Macadamia > Macadamia integrifolia. The sequence continues at coordinate 22,723,275 of NC_056563.1, read as the reverse complement.
AGGAAGAAAATATAAGAGAAAACCAGAAGAGAGAGAGATGGGGGTCACGGCAACCACTGTTCAGCCAAGCATAAACATTCAATTTCAAACTTCAATTCTTCAAATCTCAATATCAGTTTTCTTCCATTACATGGCTATTTAAAGAGAATAAAAAATATAAAATTGGTAGTTTATTAAAATTAGAAACTATCCTAATTGACAACTGAAAATAAAAATTCAATCTAAATAAAAATACTACCAACTAATTCTAGCTCTAAAAGGAAAGAAAAATGAATCAAATCAAAGGCTATCTCAAGCCCAACGCCCAACTGCGTCAACAAGGAAATGGTATAGGAGGAAATCTTCCATTTTATGTTATTTGTTGTGGAATATTGAAGGTTATGTTTTTCAACATTGAAAGCATTTTAAAGCTTCATGTGTATGAAGAAATTTACAATAGTTTTTGTTAGTTTGTGTGGTATTCTTCTTCTTGACTGTTGGAAGCATGGGTTATCTAGGCATCGTCTAGGCGTCCAGGCTCTTTCTTGGGTCCAAAGTGACAGCACGCCTTGTTAACACTTTCACGAGTTTACGTTGATTTATGTTTATTTCTTTGTTTTTTGACGAATATGCTTATATTATATCCTATACGTTGTTTATGATATGTTGATTTTCTCATATTAGGTCATTACTAGCATAATTATAACATATTGCATTGATATGACTTCTATGATGCATATAAGAATCGTTATTTAATATCATCAGTGCCATATTACATATAGTCACATACTGCACACTTAGGGTGCCTAAGAAACGCCGAATCGGTTGCCTTGTTGCCTTATCTCCCTTCCAATGCCTTGGGTCACCTAGTCGCCCTGACAACTTGTTGGGAGATTGTGCTTCTTCTTTACCTTACTTGGAACTATTTGTTTTACTTCTGGTCTTGCTTAATAACTATTATAAAACCAGATAACAGGTGATGTTGCAGGAGTACTGAAGGCCTTGGTGGAAATTGGCTGTCTATTGAGGTCATTCCATCTCTATTCGTTCAGTTAGTCAATGTTTTTATCAGCTTGCTTTCTTATTTATTGAAATTTCGTATTATGCAGGGCAAATCCACCCAGAAGAGTTGTTTCAGCCAGACCGGCGTACAACTTTAACTCAAATCAACCGTATATGGCCCCAGCTTCAGGTTTTTTTGTGCTACTCAGATCAAAACAACCAGATTATCCATATGAAACATTCTGCAAGTGAAACATTCTACAATGTTTTATCTTATAACAAAATCATCTATAGGACTCCCACTTGCAGCTGATTATGTAACCTTGGAGATGATGGTTCCGGAGACGATGGTTGGTGGTTTGATCGGCAAGTGTGGCTGCAACATTTCAAAGATCAGAACTGAGTCTGGAGCAACGATCAAGGTATGTAGTTTGAAGTTTTGGTTCGTGGAAAGTAGTAGTTAATTTCACACCCAGAGTGTCACAATTTTGCAGAAGGAACCAAAGCAATTTTTTCTAATTGGGATGGATGGGAGGAACTGCTCTGTTTATTGTTTGTAAATGTGGCTCAGGCCCTGAGTGACCTGGCTTTTCCTGTCGTTGGATTCCAGAACTCCCTGGGTTCAATTGGAAGAATGCAGCTGTTCCTTTTAACTTGAAAACTGGTTTAAGTCTTCTGCACCTGGAAGAGTTCATAAAAATGAATTCACCCATAAAAGAGGGGGCTGCATTAAGAAAGACACATAAAAGAGGGGGCTGCATTAAGAAAGACAAAGAGTTAATTTAGTTTTATGATAAAAATGAACTTGATATTGTAATGTGCTGAAATAATAATTGCAAGTTCATGTGGTGGAAACATTTTTATTTAGGGTAATTTACAGCGCCACCCCTTGAAGCATGCCAATATTAGAGGGACACCCCCTCTCTTTCACCAAATTGGACTCGGACCCCTTGCCGTCAGTCATCGTTACAAAATATATAAAAAATGCTGACATCAGCAATTCAAAATTTTCTTAAATACCATTTTGCCCTTAAAATAGGAAAATACCAAAATTGCCCTTAATGGTTGTATTCTCAAAATCGATTGAAGATCCCTTCCGCCACCGCCGCCTCTGCTCCATGTCCGCCACGTGAGTCACTGAGTTGGAGAAGAAAGTCGGAGTAGTCGATCGGCGGCTGCAACCCCTTCCGGTGAAGGCGCCAAACCTTTTCCCTCACGTCCTCCTTCTCCACTGCCGCTGCCGCCGCCGCCGCCGCCGCCGCCGCTTCATATCCACTGCCGACAGATCCGGCCTAAATGCTTTGATGATTATACAGAAGCAGTGCGATGCGCGATGGGACAAGAAACAATGGCTCATCGAGAATTTTGTAGCGGTTCAGGCACCGACAATAACGACGCAATAAGGCTTTATTTTCTATTTTTTTAAATCCTCTTTTTGGTCAGCGGTTCAGGTCCGGCAATAAGGCTTTATTTTTTGTTTTTTAAATCCTCTCTTCTTCTTCTCTAGCTCTTCTTCTTCTTCAGGTCAGCGGGACGGTAGCAGCTGTGAGCCGTGTTCTTTTTTTAGGAAGCTTGAAGATTTTGGAGCCCGAGGCTTCAGAAGAATCACAATAGGGTAGGGAAGAGAGGAGTCCCGCTGCCGCCTCTGCTCCATATCCGCCACCGACAGATCCGACCTCATCGATCCAAATACCGGCGATGGAGATCCGGCCACAACTACTGACCCCATGACCAAAGCCGTCGCCGAGTTTGGGAGAGCGAGAGAGAAGAGGGAAGAGAGGAGTCCCGCCGCCGCCTCTGCTCCATATCCGCCACCGACAGATCGGGCCTCATCGATCCAAATACCGGCGATGGAGATCTGGCGGAGAAGATAATCGAAGGTTGCGTTTTTTCTCCTTTTTTTCCTTCAATCTGTTCGGAATCTGCAGTGTGTGGTGGTCTTGGTTGGAAATCCGGCAAATTATGGCTGAAATCTGTGGTTCTCTGCATTTGAAAGCTTCACTGTAATGTAAAAATATGAGTTTTTCAATAGCAAGGGTATAATGGTCATTTTAAGTCGACACTTAACAGTGACTGACGATAAGGGGTCCGAGTCCAATTTGGTGAAAGAGAGGGGGTGTCCCTCTAATATTGGCATTCTTCAGGGGGTGGCGCTGTAAATTACCCTTTTATTTATTATTTCTCACTTATTGGTGATTTCTATTCATTTGGGTACTCTCTACGTCACTTGGCTTCTGGTCATTAATATGTTAGTATCATATATTCATAGCTTTTCCTTTTTAACTTCACTTGGGAGTTGGTGTCACTTTTGAGGTTTGTAAATGCAAAGTAATGGGCGGAACTTCTTGGTTAATTATTTAAACAAGATAATAATCATTGAAGAAAGGATGAATCAATGGAGGACAAGAATTGTTATTCCAATTTATACAAAAATGTGAGATTCAATCAAAACTCATGAGGCAGGTAGGCTTTGATATTGGAAACTACAAACCAGAACATTGTTTGCTGTGACACAATTACTGTAGTATGAGCAACATCGTTAACTACTTGAGAAACATTGGAGGCTTAGCAAAAGGGAAATTCAACATAAGAGCTTGAACATTCAGTAAAACATAGAACTGCCCCCGCGGCCAATCTCTGAAGTCCATAGCGTTCAAGCGCTTAAGCCACGTTGCTTGCATCAATCTCTACTTCTATCTCCTTCAATGCCATCATTATCTTGGCCTGGTGCAGCATTCAATGGATTAAGCTGTCTAGGACTGCTTCCTTTCTGAAGCTCTCATCTCTGCTTGTTTGTATATCCCTGCTGTGCCTCTGATCCATTGCCCATGACAGGATTTCCTGCTAACAATTTTCCTTCGAAGTTTTTAAAACTTTTTCAACTCTGATCACATGCTAGCCCCAGTGGATAATCCATACTTGTCAAGGTGTTGCCCAGGCAGCAAAGTGCCTAGACATGTCCAAGTTGACTAGGTTCCCATATCTGTTTTAGTCCAAAAACTGAGGGGAAATAAGAGAGGGGGTGGGGGGGGGGGAAAGAAGAAGAAGAAAGAGGAAGCGGAGAAAAGAAGAAAAAGAATAAGAAAACACATTTAGGAGGAAAATCAGCACACAGAATGGGGCACATTTTCCTCAAATAAGGTTCTCGCCTTGGGGCCTTGGCCTAGCCTTGGCACCTGACAACTGCCATGGCTTGCCTTGGTGTCTTGACACCTCCATTTCAAAATCAGTCTCCACAATTACATTCCTATTACTGCCTTCCCTCCATTGAAATGTCCCTCCCTCCCTCCCTCCCTCTGTTTATTTGAAATCTTACTTTGTAGAGTCATCACCTCTCTCCTCCAATCCTTCATGACCAAGTATAAGTTCTTCCAGGGTTTATCTTTCTTAAGATGAATAAGGGAGGACAAATGATTGCTGACATATCAATGAAATTTTGTGACAAAATAATTAGTTGAGACATAATAATTGTGGTATATCAAGGAATGAAACTATTGTTTTCTCATTCATCTGGGTGCTGTCTTTAAAAAATTTACCAACCTATTGTTTTCCATAAAGAAAAATTTCATTCCAAATTAAAAGAGGGCATACCCAGTGCATGAGGCTCGCGCCACTGCAGGGTCTGGGGAGGGTCATAATGTATGCAGCCTTACCCCCACTTCACGGAGGGGCTGTTTCTGACTCGAACCTTCGACCACTAGGTCGCAATTGAGCAACCTTACTGTTGTGCTGAGGTCTTCCCTCTAAGCATATCATTCCAAATATCTACTGTTCTTCATTTTCACTTTTCTGTTTTAACAGGTTGCTGGTGCAAGGGGTGAACAAGCTCAGAGGTTAATCCAACTCGCTGGTAGTGCACAACAGGTAAATCTTCTTCCGTGGCTGATTATGGTTGATGTCAGTGAGTAATAATTGGTCTAAGGCAATGGAGACTGACTTAGGTCTCATCAATGAGTGATATTGGTGACACTGTTGTTATGATTGAGTAAACATGACACTGGAACCTGTAAGGGCCTATTTGGTAATATTTCGAAAAACAAAGTAAAACTTTTTTTTGGGTATAAGAAACATGTTTGATAGCACCGTTTTGTTGATAAACAGTTTTGTAAAGATATGTTTTCTAGTAAGAATTTTGTCCTGTTTCTCCAGAAAAAAGGGTTTGAGACAAAGTTTTCTGCTTCTGCTGTAGAGTTATAAGTAAAGCAGTTTACGCAGTGGTGTTGTTTTTATTTAAAAATTAAAACATAAAATCACCCTAAAACTTTTCTCCTCACCCAACTCCCAATGCCATAATCAACCCCCTCATCGTCCTCCTCCTCCTCCTCTCTCTCTCTCTCTCTCTCTCTCTCTCTAACCACCTATCTCCCCCTGGGCCCACCCCCTGTCACATCTCTCTAGTGTCTTTCCCCTCCCCTACATGCTAGTTACCTCCCTCTACATCCCCCTAAATCCACCCTCCGTGGAACGCCTCTCTCTCAAATATTATTTGAGTTTTGCTAACCCCAACATGTGAGGACACCGGTTACATTTTCAGTGCAAATATGCCATACAAGATCTTTTGGCATTGATAAATAGGGGGGTTGGGAAATATACATGATTTATCCAACAGTTGATTGTCCAAGTGACATCACATATATTGATGTTAGCATTTTTTTGTATTATTTTGATTTTTTAAGTTTTGATAATATTTTTCTTTTTTCACTAAATTTATATTTTTATAAAATTTGAAGTGTGAACATGTGCATGCACCCCACTAGAATATGATCTCTCTCTCAACTCAGCTCCATCTCTCCTTCATCATTCTCCATAATCTCTCTCTCTCATTCTTTTGGCCAAGCCTAGGCTTCAGTTGTGTTCGACATGCTGGTTTCAGGCTTTAAAATACCAATCTAGGGGATGGGCCAGGGTGGGCTGGTATAATTGACCCTAATGTTTGGGCTGAGCTGGGTTTTCAAAATTTAGAATAATATCAAATTTTAAGTTGTTATTAAACATGTTTTTTTTAATGGTAAGAAAGACAAGGACAAATAACCGAAGGGCTAATTACTATCACTCCCCTATACTCTCCCTATATTTACTCAAACTCCCCTACCCCAAATTTCTTTTCAGATCCCCAGAAAAGCAATTCTACCTCTTTTTTCCCCTGGTAATTCAAAATCCTTAAATTACCCATAGTCCCCTCCACTGCCCTCCCACAGATTCCTCCTGTGCCCATCTCCCACACCCGCCCCTGCCCCCTCCTTCTGCCTCCCGCCTCCTCACTATGCCCTCCCCCTCCCCCTCCCCCTCCCTGTCCACATCTCCCTCCCTCCTGCATCTCATTCCAAGGGTAACATTGATGCTGAGATATAATCCCTCTTGCCAGTAATCTGATGGTTTGAGAAGGTTCCCTCACGGTTCATGCGTGGAAGCAGGCAGGCATTATAAATGAGGAAGGAAAGAAAAAGTGAAGAAATTTCTAGAGAGCAGAGAGGGGGGTACCTCTTTTACTCCATGCCTGCATGTGTCTTATTCTTATTACTCTCACCATTGCTCTCGTCATGGCCTTGGCCTGCATCGGTAACAGTGACCCAAGAAGACAAAAAGATCGATCCTGCCCCTGAGGAGCATTGCAGAGGGCCAGAGGCATTACCCTGAGGGAGGTAGCTGCAAGTCTTTAATAGCTTGGAAATTGAAAGTTTCAAAGGGTATGTATCCCAAGGTTCCTTGTGTGCTTTCGTTACTCTATCCTCAACTGAACTTCAATTTGAGGGTTTCTTTCCCCATTTTATACACTTGGATAGAGCGAGACTCTCCTAAAGCCGTTGGTGGCTTGCCACATGGCAAACAAGGAAGACATTGGCTCATCCTTCCTTTGCTGTTATGCAACACCAAAATATTATATGGGAAGGGAGATGCGAGTGGGGAGGAGGGAGGGTGATACGGGCTGGGGGTGTGGGTGGGGAATGGCGTGGAAGGGGAGGGGAGGGGGAACCAGGGGTAATGTAGGGATTTTTGATTACCAGGGGAAAAAGAGGGAGGTGGAAGTTTGCTTTCTGGGGAAATCAGAAAAGAAGTTTGGGGTAGGAAATTTTGAGTAATTATAGGTCAAGTATAGGGGAGTGATAGTAATTGCACATAGCAAAATACAGTTTCTGTTTATTTATTTTTTCTGTAAAGAAAACTGTAATTATCAATTGGGCCTCAATATTGATTGTAGTAATTTTTCACCAATTTTGTTTGATTCGAGGTTCTCAGGTTTTGAAGTTTGTTTGTGTAAAAACAGGTAGCGTGGGCGAAGAAGTTGATTGATGAATACATCTATTCACAAGCATTATTACAGCTGAGACGTCAATAATGCCTTTGTTTTTCTCTCGATTGGTTGCTCACTCATTTCTTTTGTGTTTTCATTTCTAGTAGCCTTTTTTGATTAATGTCTTGTAGCTTATACTAGATCACAACCATACCGATAGAAACCATACACTTATTGATCATCTTTCTGTCTGGCAGTTGACAGGGTTTTCGAGTTTATATGTAATTCGGCAGACAACAGATGTTATCACTCAACTGTTTCTGAGAATCTTGTTGCTGATTGTAAATATTTTCACATTCTTATGATTTGCACTGTTTTGAGTCTCGAACCTGATCAAGGTTTAGGTTTAAATGTATTCTCTTACAGCTATTCAATAAGCCATAGACCTCTATAATTCTATATACCTGTGAAAATTCCAGTTCTGTTAATTTTCACCTTATTGGTCAGTTTTCTATGTCTGTAAATATCTAATACAATACCTAATGCATAATCATGGAGTTACTACCTTCTAGGTGAAATTTGCTGAAATTGACCAAAATGAATAGTTTGAGAGACCTATTTTGTTTTGGTTGAAAGGCTGAAATCTAATAAGTCTGTCTGGTGTGGTGGCTATGTTGTATTATGCAAATTGATGTTGTGGTCATTCTAACCACAGTTGATAGAATTATAGAAATGAAACCTAAAGTAGGGCCAATATCAAATTTGGTAATCTATCTCAATGAAAAGGTATATTTATATATATGAAATCTTAAGGAGGGCCTCTAGTTCAAGGGAGACCAAGAGAGTAATTAGGGCCATAATTAGGCCCTTACTCCCAAGTTAGCCTGTACCCAGAGTAGGCAATGCCTTCAATCCTGACTCTTTTGTGAGGGTCTTCAACGGGCTGGTATCTCTTTTTATCATGTTTTTGTATTGATAGTTGACATAACAATGACAGAACAACGACCTTACATGACTGCATTTATTAATCACATTTGAAGTCTGACCAAGTGTCACTCTACATACCCGAAGGGCAAATTTTTTGTTCACAAGGGCCCACAAGTCTCATATGCAAATTTATATTCCAGCCCATAAATCCCAAACAGGGTTGGGGAAAAACAAAAAGACAAAAAGGACTTGGCAAGAAAAGCACTCTGAAAATCCATTAAAATTTATTTATTTTTAATTAATGAAAAAGATTGTAAATATCAAAAAGAATTTGGGATAATTGACTTTTGCTTTAGGAATTTGACATGTTTAAATAGACCATACCGGGAAGAAAAGTGAAATTAAATATAAGCCCAAAAAGAAATTTTTTTTTAATCTAACTTGACTGCATAACTAATTCCAAATTATTTCAAATGTAGTTACTAAATTTTGTTTACTATGCAATTACATCACTTGACTGCATAACTAACTCCAAATTATTTCAAATGTAGTAACTAAATTTTGTTTTACTATGTAATTACATCCCTCAGATTTAAAAAGTAAAACAAAAATTCGAAGAGGGATTGCTATGTTGTGAGAGTATAGTTTCCCACAAATGAAAACGTGGGAAATCATGTTGTTCAATAGGGAGTTTAATGAAGAAACTACATGGTCATGAGAGTCGTGAGAGAGAACATGCACAAGAATCTACATGGTGATATCATGATATTTTTCAATAAAATTACAATTGAAAAATATGATCACTAAATACAGTAACGATTCTAAGAAAGTTATACAATCAACTTAGATAACGTTACAAATATTTTTTTTTCCTTTACTAAAACCAATCTCACTTTTTTTCCCCCCCCACTTACTTGCAATTAGGGATCCAATTCTGTTGTCAACTGCTTAGCATAGTTTGGTTGATGAATACGAATCTTGCCCTAGCAAGGTCTAGGGCTTGAGACTCCTGTTCCACATCGGGCCCGTTTGATAACGTTTCTGCCGTTTCTGTTTCAAGAAACGGTAAAAAACATAAATTTTCGTTTCTAGAAACAGAAACGGAATTGAAGGTGTTTGATAAGTCATGTTTTTAGAAGTCGATAGTAATCAGTGAAAGAATGGCCACAAGTCGTTTTCAGAAACGGCAAAACAAGTTCAACTTGTTTCGCCTGAGTCTTTTCTTGAATCATAAATAAGTAAAAATTTCTATTTCTATTTCTGAAAATAAGTGAAATGAAACAGTTTTATCAAACGCTTTTTGCTCCGTTTCTACTGTTTCTGGAAATAGAAACGGCAGAAACGCGTTTATTGAAACGTTATCAAATGGCCCCTAGTTCCAACCTCCCCCACTTATATTTAAAAAAAAAAAAAAGAGTCAAATTCTTTTCTTTACATGGCACAAAAAGGTGGACGGGCTAGGAAAATAATCCTCTGTTTTTCTCATTCCTGTTTTTCCTTGTTTTGCTACCTGCAGAACGCAACACGTGGATAACTTTAAGAGCAACGCACCGGATGTAATAATCCTCATCCAATCTTGACCGTTGGTCTCTTTGTTGTTCATGTGTCGCGTTCTGTAGGTAGCAAAACAAGGAAAAATATGGATGAGAAAAACAAAGGATTTTGATTCGACGGGCTAGGGGCATATTAGTTACTAAGACAGACTTAGGTGGGTTGTCTGTATTTGGTAACGGACTTGGGTGGATTATGAAACCTATTGCTGAGGGGCAAATCCATGCATCTAATGGAAGAGCATAATGGAAGAGCAGCCTTTGCCCATTTCGGCATGAAGGAGCCGAACGATTGGTGATCGAAATCATCTTCAGAGGAGATGGTTAGAAACTTAGAATCATTGGCTATAATGAAGCCGTTTATTCTGTTTTAGGCCGGCTTCCTTTTTGCCTCTGATTCTGAGCTACGATGAAGCCACTCTGTCTCTCTCTGTCTCTCCTAGAATCATCAATAGCCTAATGCGTATTTCACACCGTTTTTGACTGGCACCTGAGGCATCAAGCGAGGAAGTTTCAATCTGGTGACCGGACTGGAATCATTTCAATTTGTTCTGGGTATCTGTTAGAATCTCCCCAGGAGCATGGGATGCGTGAATTTTCGCTGATTCTTGAGATTTTACTCTGCAAATCCGGATTTTTTTTGGTTATCACTGTCATCCATGGATGGAACTAATGATGGATTTTTGAGAAATGAATCTCGCAACAGAGGAGAAGAGTCCATCTTGAGGTCGAATCTCTTCTTGGATCATTTTGGGGAGGTCGTTGTCACTCTCAATTCAGATGGGTTGTCGTGGAAATTATTGGAAGCCGCCAATAACGTGAGTTAAAATATGATTTATGTTGTGAAATTATGAATTCGGGAATTTAATCTCTGGCTAAGTAGAGATTAAATTCAGTTCATTGGAATATATTATGAATTCGGGAATTTATGTTTTCCTTGTCTTCTCACCTTGGAATCAAATGCATTCAAACATTCATCCATGCATATACATTCTACTTTGCTATTGGGGGCATAATGGAACTCACTTTAGTGATTTTCTTTCTCACTTTTCTCCTGTCAAGAAACCGTTCAATTGTTGTTGAGTTTGACAATCTTTGTGTATTTTGTTCAATATGCAATTTAGAAATGGATAATCTGCAATTATTTATCTATATGTTCTCTCTCTTTCTTCTTTTTTCTTGGGTGGGGGTTTGGTGAGTATTGATTGATATACTTTTCTGTGGTAATTTCTATTTGTTTAGTTTAGTTCGGGAATATATATGAGGAAAAGAAAAAAGCGAGGGGAAGATGCATAGGTTAATAAGCCATAAGTTTACCATGGTAAAGTGTTGGTGGAGAATTTTAGTTTTTGATACTTTAATCTATTGAATCTGGTGCCTGATTCTTCAATTTTCAAAAAAATTCCAAAGAAAAGAGCTGGATTTTTCAAGTAACTACACGGAAATTCTCATAGTGGTTCCTCTGTTGGAATGTTGGGTTGACTGATTGCATTGGGTTAGTGCAGGTTTTCATATGGTTTTTTTTAATACTACTTACAGCTGCTTAGATGACAGTTTCTGATGGATTTTTAATGTCTTCCAGAAGATGGATAGATCTTCGTGTTGGGTTACCAGTCATGGTTCAAAAATTGAAAATGCTATCAAGTTCTCTGATATTTACGCCGTTGAGTTCATCAATTGGTGTTTGATTCATGAGTCAATTCTCCCGAAATCTGGAGGATTCCCTGTGGGTCATGACTCTGAGGTTTTAATCCCTTCCTTTGTTGACTTTGTTCTTTATCCATTGGTAGATGGCTGGTTGATTGTGGGTCTAATTGGATAAAATTCTCTTTTCTGATGCAGATGTTTTGTTTTATGGTGCATGGGTTCCAAAGATCGAAGACCCAGCGTTCTCTTTGGATCCTGACTACTTACACCTTTGGTCACAAGGATCTGCAGATATGCCAAACATGGGTGAATCAAATTAATGCATCTATGGAAGAAATGCAAGCTGACAGACCCAAAAGCCTTTTAGTACGTTTAATTATTCATTTGATGTATGGTTTTCTGGGTTAATTTGCCAAACCAGGATAAAGTTATTCTCTGTATCTTATTTGAGTCACTTCCTAATTGGCTAGGTTTTTATTCATCCATTGAGTGGGAAAAGGAATGGCTGCAGAACTTGGGAAACTGTGGCTCCTATATTTTCTCGTGCTAATGTGAAAACAAAGGTAATTTCTGGGCATACTACACAAGGCTCTTTCCATATCCTTCTTCTGAAATTATGTAAGACCATTATGTGAATGGCATACATAGACTTAGAACAATGAGTTCCAGTAGCACATTCTGGGGCTTCTATTTCTCTTATCAATCGAATGCTAATTTATACAAGATGAGTTTATATATGTGATTGTCATAGAGGTGCTCTATTATGGACGACAGTCAAGCAAAAAACTGTTATACTCATCCAGGGATCCCCTACCTGTGGAATTTATAACTTTTTATCTGCCTGTCCAAATGTTAAACCAGCCAAAATTCCCACCATATCGATGATCCTACTTCCTAGCATCTTACAAAAGCCTTTATGACAGATTTTCCTGATGTTTGTGATTCTGAACCTTCAAAAAGTTTGGTGGCCACAATGGCGCAGTTTGTGCACATTTCTCAGAAGCCTTCTTGATGTTCATTGTATTCCATGCTCTAGAGCTCTCTGCTGCTGGGAACACCTGGAATGCTTCTGAGGAATGTTCTCAAAGAGCCACTAAGTTTATCCACACCCTGTCTCATAAGAACAGTCGATCCTAACCATTGGATCAAAGGCTTTGATTTGCATAAGATCTGATATCATGTCATTGACAGATCACTTTCAGGATTTATTAGGGATTTGTTGATTTTGCCATGTGGAAAATACAGAATTGACACCATTAGATGGTTCAGAACTGCTGATTAATAGTATTATCAATTATGGTACTCTCTGTCAAGCCCATTACATAGATCATTTATCTTGAGCTAAGCAGTTTCAATCAGCTTATCCACACAAAGCGGAAAAAGTTCATGAAACATGATTAATTTTTTTTTTTCCATTGAAAGCTGATATATCGGCTAATCATAATGCAGATAAGCTTGCCTAGTTGGGTGTAATTAGGCACCTAGGCCTATGGTAGGTTGTGTTAATGTATACATGGTCGCTGCCCTTTCCTAACAGTTCGATATTTTAGGTGAAATGGTAGCGAACATGGTATCAGAGCAGGGAAATCAAGTGTTCGACCCGTGGGAAGTGCAAAAATCGGGTAAGGGCTGACACTTCTTCTCCCTCGGTGCCATGTGAAGAAATGTTGAGTGAGCTCCACTTGCAAGGACCATGGGATCTTGGCCTGCACGTGCAGGAGAGTGTTAATGTATACATTGATGCTATCCTTCCTTTATAGCTTGAGCTTTTAGCCTTTTGATGGTAGCGAACATGTGGATTTTCTAGTATATTGTAGCTTTTAATCTGTGGGTAATGGAACCCTTTATCTTTATTATCTGTATTGTTGTTTCCTTATTATTATTATTTTTTTTTTCGTGGCGTTTTTAGTATGCCTTTTATATTTTTATTCTCCTTAACTAAAACCTATTTATTTACTTAATAGAAGGAAACACTATTATTTCTTAATTCAGTGGTTTTGTTTTGCAATTAATGTCCATATATCAGTCGAGTGGAAAAAGGAAAATAATTTTCCCCACTTTGAGTGAGATGTTTAATAATATTCAGGTTAGTAATCGTGCTCAACCTTCTTGATTAGGTAACTGTTACAGAGAGGGCGGGGCATGCATTTGATGTGATATCATCTATGAAAGATGAGGAACTCAAATCCCATGATGGTGTTGTTGCTATAGTAAGTTATTAGCTTCTATTGACATTCTTCTTTTGTTTGAGTTCTCACAATATGGGCTTGATTTTTCGTTCATCAAATGACATGTTCTTATCAAGCTAGGTCTAGTGGAGGTACTTCATAAGCTCACATAAGTAGGCTAGAATTCAAAGTGGTATTTCTGGGGGCAGCTAACAGATAGGAAAATAACTGGATGATCCAGGTCTGATTATCAACACTAGCCAACTAGCACCACTGATAGAGACGCTCAATAGAGAAAACAATTACCAGATTTTTTTCATTGAATCCCGACGTGATCTTTGACCTTCTTCTTTCTTCTTTGAGCAGAATAAATGAATGTAGAACACTAGAATTACCAAATGGACTGGTTGTTTGCAAACACCCATGAGTCTGTTGAAGGTAGAGGAACAAGTTGTGCCCACACTGCACTTGACAATTTAGGAAAGGTAGTTGTAATGTTCAATGATGAGACTAGCTTACTTAGCGAGGTCATATTTTAATTTTTGTAAGCTTAGATGATTTGAATTTTCTTACTAGCATATACACATGAACTAAACATACAGTCCACATTTAGGAATTTAGAATCATGGTGTTAAACTGCTTGATTCAGTTCCAGGAACAGATACTTTGCTGGATAGGTTCAATTGATGCTAGTGGGTACCAAGGTTCCATCTAGAAAGAAGAAACAAGTCAGTTTTGAGAATTGTTCTTAACTTTCTCTTAGAGAAGCAGGATGAGGCAAAGATAAGGATCCTCTCTGGGACTCTCAGCACAAATCTAGATGGAAGGTCTAATTTTAAATGTCAAAAGTCATCCTCTAGGTTTGATGTGTATGCCTCTGTCTCCTCTTTCTCTTGTTAATGTAATATTTTTTAATTAATAATCAAAACAGTACCAAACAGAATCGAATCCCTGAGAATACAAAACCAGATTAAGGAGAAATGTACAAAACAAAATTAGAAGCTCAGATGGTCTCTAAACTCAGGTCGAGGTCAGCAAACAAGGGTTAGGACACTCGCTGAAATTCTTAGCTCAATCCGAGGGCTGGATAAGAAGTTATGAGTCAATCCTAATAACACTAGTATAGGATTATATCAGTAAAATGACAGTTCAGTTTGTTAAACAAAGACCAGAACTATAATACTGAATCGAATCTGATGTTAGTAATTAGATTTTAGCAACAATAACCCAACGGAGTAATGAAATTGATACAGCAATCAAAATTGCAAAAAAAATCAAAATCTGGATATAAAGGGCAGAATTGGAATAATAAATAACTCCAGATCAGCAGGTATGATTGGTGAGAGTTTCTATATGAGTTCTTCCTTTAGGATAATCTGATGGTCATATTTCCTCAACTGTAATTCATATAAAAAAAAAAACCCATGCATATGAATCCCAGATCAGAATAGGAATTGCAGAAAATTCTAAGGAGCACTTATTTGGTTAATGGAGACAAAATAGAGGAAGAAGAATAATAACAAAGAAAAACTCCTGGGCTTCGCACCACAAGTTGTTTGGAAGGATCAAACTAATGTAAGACTTAGTAGCAACACCCATATAAACTCCAAACACCCTGCTGCTAGGATTGATAACATTACTGTGATGATCCCCAAAACAGTGGCTAATTACCCAAGTATCAACCAATCGGCTAGGGTAGAATCCAGCAACTAAGTGACAGGTACACTACCAATATCCAGACAGAAACTTGGACTCTAATGACACTCAAAATAAGCTCTGGTAATGTTGAGATCGAACCCCAATAACAGTGTGAAAAAGGTAGACAGAATACCTTAGATATGAAAAAAAATTAAGTTAAACCTGAGAAATTCAAGAACTTCCAGAATACTGCCCAGGAAAGGTTAAAATTTGATCAAAGGAGGCTTGAAGGGACCTTAATGGAACCCCAAGATTGTAGCTTGAGAAGATGGCCAAATGTTCAGAACAGTAGATTCTTGAATTAGGTCAAGAATGAGAGATTTCTTGGCATAACAGCATACAGATCTCTGATAGGCAAGAAATCCTGATCCAGTGGCCTATTGGGGGTGCTTAGTGGACCTTCAAAAGATGGGCTGCAAAGGTCCTCAGATATGAGAGAGATAGGAAGTTGATCTCTGCCCAGAAAAAAAAATCTCCAATACCCTATCGCAGGCTGTGCAATTGTATTCTCCGATCAGAGCAGCAGTAGAGGATGTTTCAGTCTTTTAGTTGTCCTTCAAACACTCTTACACATAGCTGATATGACTCAGAAAACAACAGAAGTAATGAAGGAGAGAGAGAGAAGGGAGATCGATAGGAAGAGGAAGAGAGGGTATAGGGTTGGCTATCTCAGCCTGGGCCTCTCACTCTTGACTCTCAGAGTCATCAGCCTCTCACAGGACCATATACTTGCACAAGGCAAAGCTCAAACTATTTTTCAAATCATGTAGGATCACTAAGGGTCATGTACAATATATAGGCATGAGTAACTTGCCTCCCAAGGTAGTGGAAAAATAGAAAAAGAACTGGAAAGGAAACTGTCTTCATGTCCTTGGACAAGTTACATTTAAAAAAAAAGAAAGAAAGAAAGAAAAGAAATTAATAATAAAAGAAAGTCTCTAGAAGATCTTCCTTGTACAAGAAGAATCAACTCAAGAAAGGAAACTCCAAGCAATCTTCTAGAATTATTCATAACCCATCCCCCTTGCTTTTCTTGCTGGCCAAGGCATGACAGAAACTTCACAAAATTGAAATCGGTAGAGCTCTTATAAGGCCCTTCAGCTGTCGTCCTAAATTGGGACTGGTTGGACTAGCCTTAGATCGATTGGGGCTGGTTAGACCAGTCTTTCTGCCGCTGTATTTTCTACCATAAAATTGATCTACATCAAAAACACTAACCAGCCTTAATCAAACACAAGGGACTCTTCACACAAGAAGAGAAGAGCAGTAAAACCGAGGCTTTTCAACAACGTCCAAAACCTTATTCCAACCTAATGGGGTTGGCTACATGGAGATTCCAAGAAAGGACGGGTGCAAGGATCCATGAATCAAAATTCATGTACAATGCTGAACCCCTTTGCAAACTTATATAAAAAACTCAAAAGGAAAGACCTAACCCAATCCTTAACTAATTAGGTAATATAACTAATTAAGAAACTGAAATAATAAGGAAATTGACTCAAAACAAGACTAGACTTATAGATTCGTAATTTAGCCTACAATTGGAACACTTAATAACAATTAAATTATAGAAATGAAGACATTTATCTAACTAATCCCATATGCCTAGCCTCTATTCATGTTATAAGCCCATTAAAAAGTGACCCATTACAAAGAAAACCCATTGGACTAAAGGCCCGACACATATATGAAAAAACCAAGGCTTTTTTTTGATAAAACAAGCCAATTTGTATGATTTATTTGCATCAATTCTCCCCAGCTTGAAACAAATTAGACCTTGAATTTTGCAGTGACGGGGGAAACATGTGAGTAGAAGCTTTGACCATTCCCAAACAAAACTCTAGTGATGTAAAGACTTTAGGAATAAGTTTTCAACCTTGGGAATTTTCTCTTCAAAGTAGTGAGGTGGAATGACAAACTCAATAAATTCTTGACGGTAAGAATTACATCAGTGGTGGTGACAGCTTAACACGGAGGGTACTCGAAGTCTTCCTTAATCACAACCTCATCTGATACTATTGCTTTAACCATGTCTTCGTCAACCTTTGTAATGCAATCCTCCACATTAGCAGCCTTTGGTTGTTGGTCATCCGTCTTAAAGTCTTTAAGTATTTCCTCTTCGTTGTCATTGCAAGCTTCTTTGATTTCTTCATCTTGATCTTCAAATGTAGGCTCTAGTCCTTGAAGTAAAGGAAAATCTTATACTTTGCAAAGAATTTGGATTTCACCTTGAATCATTAATTCTTCTACATTTTCTGTCTCCTTGCCTTCATAATGCAAATCAAACTTTTGTAGAAAAATTGGATTCTCTTTCGCCGGATCATCCAAAGTGATAAGCTCTTTCACTTTAACTATTTCCTTCATTTCTTCCTTTGACGTTGCAAACTGGCGCTCAACCTGTGCTTTAACATTGTTGGTGTCAGACTTCCAACAGTCCTCAACTTGAACTGAATTTCATTGATGGATGCTTGAAGTTTTGGTTAGCTTTGAAAGCCTTTTGGTGGTACTCTTGTTGAATAGAACTTCCTTTGGATATGCTCTGGTAGGTACTTTTGTTTCAGTTTTTCCTTCATCTCCTGCCACGTAGTGGGCTCTTGACCATGACTCTCAAGCTTTCTTTTATAAGTTCTCCACCATTCAAGTGCTGCACCAATCAATTTTATTTGATCCAACCTCATCGTCCTTGTTTCAGATAGTTCCAACCAATCAAAGTAATAATCAAAGTTTGCCAACCAGTCATAAAATATCTGTGGATCTTGTTTCTCATTGTACTCCTTCAATTCGAGCTTGACCTTCTGTGTATCGTCAGAGCGTCGAGGGGGTACACCATTATCACCATTCAAGTAAGTCCACACGTGTTCTTCAAAATTCAGTTGGACATTAGGAACTGGTTGTGGACCTCTTCTTGGTGAAACTCTGATTGTGGTTGTTTGCTGTAGATTGTGCTGAATATCTTGCCTAACCTTCAGGCGGTGCATAACTACCTTTTATAGGTGTGGGGCTTCAATTCTATATCTCTAGCAACCTCTCATTTATACTTCTCTATTCAATAGTGATCTGCTGAAACATCTCAAATATCCTACTCATAGGGTCAGGTGGGTCTGGAGTTCTTGAGCTCTCTGCCATAACTCTGATACCACTTAATGTAGAACTGAATTTGAGTAATCAAAACAGTACCAAACAGATTGAATCCTAGAGAATATAAAACCAGATTAAAGAGAAATCATATAAAACAAACTCAAGAGCTCAGATGGTCTCTAAACTCAGGTCAAGTTCAACAAACAAGGGGTAGGATACCTGCTGAAATTCTAAACTCAACCCAAGGGCCGGATCAGAAGTTATGATTCAATCCTAGTAGCACTAGGATAGGGGTATATCGGTAAAGTCACAGTTCAGTTTGTTTAACAGAGGCCAGAACTATAATACCCGGTTGAATCTGATATTAGCAATGAGAATTTTATCAACAATAATCCAACATAGTAATCAAATTGAATAATCGATACAGTATCAGAATTGCAGAAAAATTAAAATCTGGATAAAAAATGCAGAATTGGAAATTGGAATGGTGAAATAACTCCAGATCAGCATGTCTGATCAGGGAGAGTTTCTGATCGAGTTCTTCCTTTAGGATAATCTGATGGCCAGATTCCTCAACCATAATTCATGTAAAAAAACCCTTGCATATGAATCTGGGATCAAAATTCAGTGGAGCACTTACTTGATTAATGGAGGAAGAAGAATAATAACAAAGAAAAACACCTGGGCTTCACACTGCAAGGTGGTTGGAAGGATCAAACACCAATCAGCCTTAATCAAACACAAGGATCCTTGATCAAACACAAGGGATTCTTCACGCAGGAAGAGAGCAGCAAAGACAAAGCTTTTCATTAATCAAAATTCATGTGCAATGCAGGACTCCCTTCCAAACTTATATAGAAACTCAAAAAAAGACTCAATCATTAAAAAAGAAAGGCCTAACCCAATTCTTAACACATAAATAACTAAGAAACTGCAATAATAAAGGAAAATAACTCAAAACAAGGATGGACTTGTAGAATCCTAATGCGGCTTAACTAAAACACTTTAGAAAAAAAAAAACAGAGCAACCCAGTGGACAAGGCTCTACTGCAGGGTCTAGGAGGGGCAAATGTACGCAGCCTTACCCCCTGCTTCTCAAAAGAGGTTGTTCCCAAGTTTTGAATGTGTGGCCAACATGTTGCAATAGTACAATTTAACCATTGTGCCACAAGCTTGTCTACTAACTAAAAAACGTAATAACAATTAAATTAAAGAAATAATGACACTTATCTAACTAATCCCATATGCCTTGCCTCTACCCATATTATAGGCTCATTACAGTGGCCCGTTACAAAGAAAATCCATTTGACTAAAGGACTAACACATATATAAATCAACCCAAGGCTTATTTCTAATAAAATAAGCCCATTTATATGATTTTTCTGCATCACGGCTGCTGTTTTTGGCCCCCTTAAATTTTTTCTGGCACTTGGAGCTAACATTTTTGGGTTTCTCATCTTTCTTCTCAAAGTGGCACTAAAGTCTTGAAAAGGGTCAGTCGAACACAAAAGAACTGTTGAAGTATGAGTGGAACTAAAGAGGGTTAATTACGGAGCACGCAAATTTCTCGACAAATAGCTCCATGATATAATTTTCTTTAGACTTTTCTTAATGAGGGGCAATATGAGGGGGACTGTGAATTTCCTTTCTCCTACCTCTTCTTCTGTTGGCCTTCACTCATTTTCTTGTGCTTTTGAGTTAGTTTATTGAATGGAGTGGGTACCAATGTAGGGCTTGGTATTTGTTCTGATTCCATTATTGAGGTGATGGTGTTGTATTCCATTTTGGAAGGTGATTGTTTTATCTGATTCAATTATCAATTCTCTCAGATTCTCCCTGAATGAGACAAAGATCGATGATCAAATAGTAGTGATGAAATGGGCCAATCACGGAATATGGAGTATGTAACAACCGCTTATCCCAAAAGCTTAAGCTGTTAAGTAAGGGCCACATACAACACCACCATGGCACCACCCACATGTGTAAACCCACAAACACACACAAGGCCCTGCAGGTGATACTATCACGTGTCACCAATGGGGCACAACAACACATAATACAAATCCTTTGCACTTACCAGGGATTGAACACCTGACCTGGCTATGATACCATGTAACAACCGCTCATCCCAAAGGCTCAAGCTGTTAAGGGCAACAAAAATGTATATCAACAGACAACAACAGAGTCGATGGGAATACCCTGACTAACTCAAAAATATTTTGTGTTCGACTTTGAAAATGATCAGTTCCAGAACATGTTACAGAGAATGGGATGGATCCTGGAGTACCTTCTTTTTTCTCTTCCCAAATTCTTGACGTCTACACACTAGTCTCAGGATGTAGTAGGATTCAGCAGAATATGAAAAATAAACCCAAAGGATGGTTGCTGGAAATTCAAAAGTAGCAGAAACCAGCTAGATAGAGTTTCATGGAAAGGATGTCCAACATTTAAGCATTGAAACAATTTTTTCTCCAAACAACTAGACTCTTTCACAACTCCAAAGAACCTAGTTTCCTAATTTTGATTGGTCTGTGAAGCATTGAAGGATAAATGTTACTGTAGAATTTGGTTATCAACCAAAAAAAAACATCTTGAGGGAGTTGTTGTGGTCAACCAGGGCTATCTGCGGGCTGAAAATTGTAAATGACTGGAGTACCTTAATTAATTCCAAATATCTTCACCTAGTGATAATGTTACTTAGAACTGATTGGAAATATGAATTTGATCCAACTGATGTGAAGCCAAATTTATATTTAGAAAAAGAGCAATAAAGGCATAAATAGTCAATCTAGAGTTCTACTTCTCTTCAACACTAAACTAGGCTGAAAAAAATGAGAGTATTTGTTTGCAAATTTTTAATCTGCATTTCCAACAGGCTAAGTAGTTTTCTAGGTGGGCTGTACTGCATACTGTCTTTTCTTTGATGACCCATTGATATGTGTGGTTCCAGGGTGGTGATGGTTTCTTCAATGAAATTCTGAATGGTTTACTCTCTCCAAGGTACAAGGCTTCCTACCCTCCAGCACCTACAGATTTTGTGCATACAGCTGAGAATACTGAGAGCAATCTTGTTCATCATCCTAATGAAACTACCTCTAAGAGTTCGCATCAAAATGAACCTCTTCTTTCAAATTCTGGACCTAATAGCTCGGGCTTCTCAAATATCAGTATGTACTATGATCACTATAACTCTGTGCAAGTTTAGCTCTATATTTGATGTGAGAGATAATAGGTGGAGACCTGATGTTTCACTGCATTTTTCTGAAATTACAGGATCTGAAGGTGGGTCTAGCAATAGAGGTTATATTCTGTAACTTTGTTTTCTGTCTCTCTCTCTCTCTCTCTCTATATATATATATATATATATATTTATATATTACATATGTATTTAAACAAAAATTATATAATTTTCCTCTCTTTAGAATATATGTTTATAGAACTAGCGAAATACATATTTTATAACACTTGACTGACTGCTAAATTTTTTGTTATTTTGCAATTCATGCAGATCAAGATACTATATTGTCCTTCCCAAATGAAAAATTTAGACTGGGAATTATTCCTGCAGGTTCAACTGATGCCATTGTGATTTGGTATTTTCTTGCATTTCTTGTTTTCTATGATATTTCTCTTAGGCATATAGCTTGTTTTTGTATCCAATGTCATCCTGAGGAGAGTTGTGTCTCTACTTCTTTTGATTATTTCAAGTCTTTACTTGGTAATTTGTTAATGTTGTTGTTGCTGGTATCATATTATGATCATTACTTAATGAATAAAAGTGTTTTATAAGGCTCAGGATGAAGGAACCAAGTGTAAATAAAGAGCATCTACAATCTAAGGTATGAGCGTGTAGAAGAAAACGGCACCCTGCTATGAGAAAAACTTATGAATTTATAGGGGAAAGAAGTATTCATAGTGAGACTTTACTAGGGAAGATGAATTGCATAGTTCTCAATATTTTGATGAAATTTGAGACCTAAGTTAGTTTGGAGCGACAGCCAGGTAATCGTCAAATGAAACTTTTTCTAATATCCAGGCATGCATTATCCAAAAGGGGAGAGTTTGAGGATAATGTCGGGCATAAAGTTCAGGTTCCTGAAGTAGAGTAATGCAACCTCAGGTTCCAAAAGCTTGCTTTTAGGTCTTTATTGGTCCACTTGAGTGATTATAGGTCAAATGATAAAGACAATGGCAATTTTGTAGATTTTGGAACAGTTTAAAACACTTTTTGGAGTAAGAAAAGGATTCTGGAACGTAAAGTAATCAGATGTAAAGAGATAGGGCTAATCTGGAATTTCAGCAATGATACGGATAAAACAGAGACAACTTAAGAAAGAGAGGACTTCAATATAATTTCAAGATCCTGTTTTTAAAGATGGTTACACTATGTAAGAGGAAGGGGGAAGGTAACAGCCAGGAGACTTGAACTTGAGACCTCCTGGTGAGTGCGCCTAGATCGGAAAGTAGAACCAGAAAATTGCAAGGAGTTTCAACAGATAAAGAAAAGAAAAGCAGGAAGGAGAAACAGAAACAGAAACAGAAACAGGAAGGAATAACAGAAACTTGAGGGAAAGAAGGAACGACACACCTGTGATGATGCATCATGAGCAGAGCAGGAGGGGTAGATCACATCCAGGTTCTTCCCAGTTCATGCAATGCACCAAAGCACAATAGAACACATATAAAAAAAGAAGCTCCATAATTCTATTCCAGTCTAATACCTCTATGGATTATATCTCATATATAAAAGAATAAGCAAAAGACTTCTACCATAACTTGGAACCAACTTGGACTCTCTCTAGCTCACTGATTGACTGTTAATAGAATTAAATATTTGATATCAAATTACAAATATATCCCAGACAAAATAAATTCCCTACCAACTCTTATTGGACTGAAATTCTCCTGATTTGGATCTGGTTTTTCTTGGGTTTCCAAATCGGGTCATGCCGGTCCAGCCACGTACATGCAATTACATCAATTAATGCAACCCTGTGTTCCAAAACCCTATTTTTAGATGACTGGACAATGTATGCTAGAGTTTCCTCTTATATGGAGTTGAGTTGCTGACACCTCATTGTTGGCCTCCATGGTTCAAGGTATGGAAAAGGATTTTCAGTTCTGTTACCAATTAATGCCAAAACCCTGCTTTTGGGTCGCTATGAGCCCACTTCAAGTGATAGAAGCTCAAATAATAAAGATAATGGCAATTTTATAAATTCTGGAACATTTTAGGACCCCTTTTGGGTAAGAAAAGAATTCTGGAATGTAAAGTAATTAGATATAAAGTGAAAGGTTGAATTTGGTGATGGTTTTAAATGATGTTCTCTTGAAATATTGAGAATAGGGCGGTCAGCAATATGATCTGCCGCTGTGGTTTAAGAATTGATGGTCTTAAGGCTTGGGAATTATGGTTTCAGAATAATGTATCTTCTTGGGGATGAATTATGAGCTATATTAGGAGAGGAACTGTGGGTTGGCCCCCATCAGAGGGCCTAGATGCTTTATGGGCTGCTTTCAAACCAAGCAACCAAGAACAGACACTAGGTGGCCAATAAGTTTCAGGATTGATTCTATCAATTTACTCCAACCAAGGTTCATTTTGAGGCCTAATATCTTCTCTAAATAATTTGATAATACCTCCTGGTGAGAAATCGAAATTGGCCTGAGCTTACGGTGTAGCAGGAGTATTCTTTTTCTAGATTAATTACGTGTGGCTTTTCTTTTGTGATGACATTTATCCTCTTTCTTTGTTTTACTTCTTCTTCTTCTTCTTCGTCTTCTTCTCTCTCTCTCTTTCTCTCTCTCTTCTACTTTAGAACTCATGAGTCTGCAACACTTTAGTTAGCTATCTACTCTCCTGTCTCAAGATTGGAAGGACAATGGGGAGAAACAAGAATGGACCTGGCCAGCTGGCCCAGCTTTGTTATAGTTATTGTCACGTTTGAGTCTATAAATATCTGTTTTTCTTGATCTACAATGAATCACATTTACTGAAATTTCTTCTGTAACCATTAATGTTGGACAATAAGATCTTTATTTTAGATTAAACTGTGCAGGTTTTATAGACAATCTTGAATAGATATTATTATTGTGATTTGGCTTCATTTTTTTAAGCAAGATTCTGTTGTTGTTGTTGTTTTTTTTGTTTTGTTTTTCTGTTGCAGTACTACTGGGACTCGAGATCCCATAACATCTGCCTTGCATATTGTCCTTGGTAAAAGGGTACGCCTCGATATAGCTCAAGTTGTCAGATGGAAAACAAGTATCTTGTCCAAGGACGCACCTTCTGTACGCTATGCAGCTTCTTTTGCTGGGTAACTCTCTAGACCTGTTGAGGTTTTGAGTTTTATTTTAGGTCAGCCTATCTTGAAACTTCATTTCCATCTCTAACGCCCTTCTCCATGACTAAGTTACATGAAGACCTTCTCCATGACTAATTACATGAAGAAAACTATTAAAGTCTCTTGAACAGATTAATAGTTCCCATCTGAAGATCATTGACAGATTGACAGCTTGAACCTTTACTTTGTCCACTCTCCCAATATGGTTTAAGTTAGTGACTGTAGTTTCCCAGTCCTGACAAGGAGCTTCTCTGTTGCTCCAGGAAACTGGGCCTCATTTCACGCATGTGCACTGTTATATCTTTGACCAATACTAGTATCAAGGATGAGAATTCTCTCTAATTTCATCTTGGAAGATTCGAAGTTTTTTAACTGGACAATTAGAAACCAAAGATTGATGAGCAAAGTCACTCAGATTAGGGCTATTATTGAGAAAAATTAAATCCACTTGATAAACATCGTAGATTTGTTAGATTAGTTATGATCATGGTAATGAAATTATCCTGTATTTTACATGGTTACTTATGCAGTCTAGTGGTTTTTCTGGGATGCCATTTGTTAATTTAACTGTCCCTCTACTGCCAGATATGGATTCTATGGAGATGTCATCAAGGAGAGTGAAAAGTACCGTTGGATGGGCCCCAAACGCTATGATTATGCAGGAACAAAGGTGTTTTTGCAGCACAGGTATTATTTCTCATGAAAGTTGATGCTCAACTTTCTTAAGCACATCCCTAAGCCAGAAAACCTGGTTGAGTTGGCTTGTTCTAAAATCAGTTTGTGAGAACATTGTGCTAAGACCATATAAAATATGTTGAAGTCATCCTAAAATATGTCAGTGCTTATTAGGGCTCAAGTGGGAAACAACTAAAGAAAATGCAATAAGTGTTTTAGTTTTTTCACCTTTAACATATTTATTTCTAATCATCACCAGTATTTCTGGAAAGAATTCAGATAGACTCAATTTGAAAAGCTTTCCTTCTAGAAGTAGTTCTTCTATTTTCTTGTCCATGGAGATACGATTCAGAACACTGTTGAGTTGGTTTCTCATGTTTCTGAGTATAAAATCATGCCTTTTCTTTCTTCAGGTCATATGGAGCTGACATAAGATTTTTAGAAGTTAAAGCGGAAAATGTAAATGCAATTCCTGTCAAAGGTCTTCAAGGTAGAGGGACAAGATCACTGTGGGGTCCACAGAAAAGACCTGAAAGACTGGTCTGCCATGTTAATTGTAGCGTTTGTACTGAGTCTGTGAACCCAACTCAAATGATTACAAAAAGTCCCACAGAGACAGACTACATGATCCCCAAAGACTCAAGGTGGCTGCAATCCAAGGGGCATTTCCTTAGTGTAGGTGCTGCAGTCATCTCCTGTCGCAATGAAAGAGCTCCCGATGGTTTGGTGGCTGATGCTCATCTTGCAGATGGTTTTTTGCATCTCATACTAGTTAAAGAGTGCCCTCGTGCATTTTATTTATGGTAACTGGAAAGACTTCTCCATCATTCTTTTGATTTTTGTTTTTATGATTGTTGTTTCCAAAGTTTATTTATTTCTTATTTTTTATTTTATACATGCATGAATGTTGTGGATTTTGTAGATTTGTTTCTGCTAACTTCTGTTAGATGCCATAAGTTGTTTATTATAGTTTAATCTGTGTAAAAAAAAAAAAAAAAAAAAAGATACTCCGACTTCTGAAATTGGCCTCCTCAAAGACAATGTATATACATGGAAGATGCATGCCACACCTTAATCTGCGAGCCTTGTCAGCATGCACATTCTTTTTATATTGAGCACCTACATGAATCAAAATGTTTGAAATGTATCTCATAATAAATGAAATAAAATATTTGCAGTTGTTTGCATTTTGGGTTTTCAAAAAGTTGTGGTGGAAGACGCCCTGTGTTGGACACAGACATGTGCTTCCTGTCATTAAAGATCAGTTTCATTTCTTATTTCTTGTTCCATCTACTTGTATATTCCAGTTATCCTTATGTTCTTTGTCATTTAATTACTTTACCATATATGCTTTCAGCGAATTTTCAAATTCAAATGTACCATCTTTTTAACATGAGTTAATGTCTACAGGCACCTCACACAACTTGCAAAGAAAGATGGTAGCCCCTTGAACTTCAAGTTTGTGGAGCATCATAAAGTATTTCCCATCATCTCTCATCTTCTCTTCTTTTACCTACAACATAATTGTAACAGTGCATTTTTTTCTCTAATAGACACCAGCCTTCACATTTATGTCTTTTGGTGATGAGAGTGTGTGGAATTTGGACGGTGAGCTATTCCAAGCACATCAACTCTCAGCACAAGTGCTTAGAGGTCTTGTTAGTTTATTTGCATCTGGCCCTGAAGTTTAGAGATGCAAGCAGCTTCAAACACGGTTAGTAGTAAGAATCTTTCCTTATTCCCTAGTTTATGACATTTCATGACAGTTGCACCGAGCAATCTGGTATTGTGGATCAAAGAAAGTAGTTCATCCAATAAAATGATGCTAGATCAGCTTGACACTCTCCATTTACAAATAAAGACATGAAGATTGATTGTAAAAGTAATTTTTCAAAGATTTTGAGTCCTAGCATTAAAAATGCACTTTGAAGGATAAATAATGTATTAAAAGAATTGGTGCAATCTTGACAAGCAATGGAAATTACAGTGTACATCCAAGGTACACCTAGAGATAGAACAATTAGAATTAGATTAACTTCTACAAAGATTGGATTTTGTCAGAGCCTCAAACTGATGCATGACAATGATTATCTAGAATAGAAATTTCTACGACCAATATACTTGCCAGATGAATTTGATTGGAATTCAGAAACTCCATATTGCATTGAGTTCTCAAGCTTGACCCATTGTATGTCTGTTGCATGTGCACAATCATGCTGCAGTGAAAGTGAAAACAATCTGGATATCATATGCTTGCAGAATCCTTAATGTGACCGGAGCACCTTTCATGCTACTAATGCAACGGTTCCTTGCTTTTCCATGCACTATGTTGCAGTAATATAACGGGAAAACTTGCCATTTTAGGGGATTCTTTCTTTTGTCTGATCAGAGTCAACTTCACCCTTGTAATTCATTGTACCATGAATCATACATCAGAAGTCATAAACCAATTCAAACGATTACTTCCCCACCCCCCCCTTCACCCACACCACAACATCACCCCCACACCACAAAAAAAAAAAAAAAAAAAAAAAAAAAAAATCCAAATGATTATATGGTAACATGTCACACTTGACCTTAAATTTTCATTTTTCTTTTTTCAGTGCCAGCCCTTAAACTTTCAAGTGTTATTAAGGAATTATTTGTAGGATGGTGTTTTGAATATTCAGTGCCCTGACGCAGGTATTTTGCTGCAGTGTCCCAGGTTGGAGCCCATTTTTATCTAACAGGAATGGGAATGGATCCAGGGAAAATGTAGTCATGAAGAATAGATGGTGTCTACTGTGTCAAGGAAGCTAGAAATGATCTAGTTTTGAGCAAATCAGAGCTCAAGCTAGTGTAACTATTGAGAGCATTGTAAATCATAAAAGAAACGCTTCTCAGCATTAGTGAGTCAGAAATGGACAAAAGCCGGCGCCTGCAAATTGAGAGTCAAGAAAGAACTGATCCTGGTTATATAAGAAATAGTCACAAAGGTCCTCCAGCTTCTGAGGTTATTGTAAGAATGATACTGGAAATTCCATAGCGGCTGAATTAAAGATAGTATTGTGCAGCTTCAAGGGACATACAATAAGCATGGTCTCCTTCACAGGAGGCAGTTAGCACCAGCATTAGCCTACAGGAATCTGCTTCTTGAATAAGAAGTGCAGTCCATACAATATTCAGCAAGTTTTGTAATGTACAACAATTACCCCCTCCCTTTTTGGGAGGCGCAGTCCACCTTTGAAGAGATGCTTCTGTATCTAGTTAATTAGGGCTTCCTGCCTTCTCTTGTCAATCTAGTTTGCATAATCAGGTGGCTCATGTACTTTACAGAGCAATTTTAATGTATCATTCTGTACATTGTTAATGTCACTGAGATTGGCAGAGGCCATTTTTTTTCAAGGATTTTTCTGTCTGGGGAAAAGGTTCTCTGAGCCGCCAAGGGAGGGTACATTGGCATCCTCTCTCTCTCTCATCCTGACATGATGCCAGGACGTTCCCAGCCCGTTGGATCCTCACTGCTATTCACTACAAAGGATTTAACCCAAAGTCCTGTGTAGGCACTGGAGCATAATTCCCTTGAGGTTCCAAGCCCATGAGGAGATACCACTTGAGTTGAATGTTGTCCGGGCAAGTGTTTTCTGTCCGAGAGCAATCTTGCATCTAGACATAAGGGTGCATGTCCCTAGGAGGAGCACGGTGGTCATTGTGCAACCCCTGTGTCTATGACGCAGGAGTTGCTCCCAGAGACTCAGACAGATAAATTTGTCCCATGTTATTTCTTATTTGGGAATTGATTCCTTCAAAGGCAGCATGAGTGCGTGACCCTTGCTTCTCCACTTGTCATTCCATTTCCCACTATTGATGATATGGTCTCATCTCCCCTTAATTCTCCAATGCTTTCTTCTTCTTCTCCATCTTCCTCACCTGCCGTTGAAATTTCAGTCCCTTAATTGTAACCTTGATTCTCTCTCTCTATCTTTTTTCATACACCTCTCGTCCTCATCCTCTCAATCAATTTATTTGTTATTCAGCCATTCACCTTCACATCTTGCTTTTTGTCTACTATTTTTTTTTTTGTGGATTTTGATCCTGGTACCTTTGGTGAGGCTTTCAAAATCCAAAATGATGTGAAGCCACAGATGCAGAAATCAAAGCTCTTGAGCATAATTATACTTGGACCTTAAACCACTTTTTCGTGGGAAGGATGTTCTCAATTAAATAGCGAGCTAATGCTCAATTGGTACAATAGTTGCTAATAGATTTATTCAAGTTGGGGCGTTGATCACAAAGAAATCCTTTCCCCCCATTGCCAAATTAGTTATTTGTATAATGTCTCTTCATTGTCTTTTTAAAAAAAAAGGGTGCTCCATGGTAGTGATTTTAGCCCTCAGGACAAGTCCCTGTACGACAAGCAGCACTTCCACAGGATCAATGGGCAATAGTGGGCATGCCAAAACTCAAACCCAAAACCAGTCGACTCGAACGGTGACAAGTTGAGGGCATTTTCACCATGTCTCTTCATTGTCACTTCTATGAAAAGGTGGCCACTTTTTTGGATGGATGCCAACAAATTTTTTTTTTCCAAGGATGATCTTGATGAAAGTCTCTTTACATGACTTTATCGCTTGGTTTTTTCCTGAAAAAGGGAGCGTAATCTTCGTTATCTATAAAAATTCATGGGCAAGTGTTTAATGTCCAAGAGTGACCCCTATGCCTAGACATAAGGATACGCTTCCTAGGAGGGGTACGATGGTCATTGCAAGCGTCCCCGTGTCTGTAGTGCAGGGGTTGCTCTTGGACAAAAAAATTTATCCCAACGTCTGTATATGATTTGAAATAGGCTTCTCACAATTATTTTTCCACATTTACATTTGCCTTACAACATGTTAGATTCATACCAATCCTTGGCCGATTACTCCTTGTTTGTCTCTTCCATTGGATCTAACATCACAATTATTTTAGTTAATGTTGAAGATATCGTCATTAATGATCTAGTTGCTATTAGCGCGGAAAAATAATTTCTTGTCACTTTCATGTAAAAAAACTTTGGTCCATTAAACTATTTGCTTGCCATTGAGGCTGCTTGATAAACTAATGGGATTTTCTATCTCAGGAAAAATATACCTTGAAGATATGAAGATATTCAATGATGCAAATCTACTTAGATCTATAGTAGGTAATTTTTATGTGTAGCAAAAGTTGAAATTGAATGGTACAAATTGTGAACTTATTTTCAATCTAATAAATATAGAATATTTATAACAAGAATTGACATCATTTGTGTTATGCAAATTCTCAATCAATTTATAGAGAATCTTTAGAAACCCCATCTAGATGCCATATTTCAGATTTTATGCTACTTGAAGTCATATCCAAGGAAAATTATCGATCTCCATGTCAGTGTCTACTGCGATTCAGATTGGACTAGTTATGTCATTTCTTGTCGCTCTATTACGGGTAGTGTACTTATATTGTATAAAGTCCCTTCTTTTGAAAGGAAAAAAAAAGAAAAAAAGAAAAAAACCAGTCAACAATTTCACAATGTTATTTCCTTATTAACCAGTTGGATTGACATGATATTCATACTCTAACTTGAGAGGGAGTGTGAAGTAGTATTAGGTCAGGTCATGATCTGTACCTAGGGAAAGAGGTGAGGTAGGTGAGGTAAATGAGGAACTCTATTTAAAAAATTGTAATCCTATCGTGAAAGATAAGAATATTGAATTCTCCTTCTCCAATGGATGTAGGCATAATGTCGAACCGCGTAAAGCCTTGTTTTTTCAACTCTTTTTCTATTTCCATGATTAACATCTATGAATCAACTCTGCTAATTTTTACACACAAGGAACCTATTATCTGAGCTCACGATCTTGGTTTCTTCCATGCTTTAGAAACTGAAGAGAACTCAACAAACCAAAATCCAACCTCTTCTTCTCTTGATTATGCTGTTGTAGTAATAATAACTCTAACTCGTTCAAACGAGTGTCTGACTACTTCTATGCCCGAACTGAAATAATTCGGGCTGAATCGAAGTCTTATAGGGATTGGTTACGATTTGGGATATTACGACCTCAAAACCGGACCATACCACACTGAATACCAAATTATTGAAAATCAAATTAGAACCAAACCGGTAAGAAGCAGAAATCAGCCCAAAACTCATTAAAATCAGTTTTTTTTTTTTTTTTTTTTTTAAATCATAATTTTGTATGGCAGACCTAAACCAAAACCAATCTGAATATAATCAATATAAAAAGTTGAAGTCGAACCAAATCGAAACTGGAACCAAAATAAAATTTCTTAGGCTGCGCTTGATAGTCATCCAAAAAACGTTTATGGTGTTTTTTCATTTTATGGAAACAAGAAAATGGAATCTTTCATTTGGTGCTAATGGTTCGTTTTTCCCTTTTTTTTCTTAAACCGGGTAAAAAAAAAAAGAATAACGCCAAAAATGATAAATGTTGGAACATGGTTATTACCATGTTTCAACATTTGAGTTTCGTTCTAAAACGGAATTTTGGCACAAAAACGAAAAATTTTCTTTTTAACATGAATCATCTTTTTGGAACAGAATGACTACCAAACGCAGCCTTATTGGTAGGGTGTCAGTAAGTCGGTCTAGATTGGTTTCGGTTTGGGTTGAACTCAAACCGAACCAATAAGGAAATTTTAGTTTCGGTTTGGTTTTGGTTTCGATGCGGTTTGATTTTGGTTTGTCTTCGGTTCCATATATCAGTTTGTAATCGGGTTGGTTTTGGTTTTTGGTCCGGTTTGGATTCGAGTTTTCATACAAAGATATACAAAACTATGCAAAATTTGGTATTGGACTGTTTTCGATTTCTTACCAATTTGGTTTCGGTTTTGGTCCAGGTTTTGAGACGTTCTGGTTTGGTTTTGGGTTCATCTGGTTTCTGATGCGGTTCGGTTTAGTTTTGCTGTTGCAACACTCCAAGCCGAAACGACTCAATAAGGCTTTAGTTCGGTTTGGTTCGGGCTGTTATCAGTGTGGTCCAGCGGTATCACCAGTTCAGTTTAGGGTTTGACACCCCTACTTATTGGTTTAGTTTCTGTTTCACCATCTCCACACCGAATTGACTCAACCCAGACCAAAACTGAACCGGACCGATGGATTGACACCCCTATTTATTCCCATGGCTGTCATGTTAAGTATTGTATTAGAGAACTTGAGTTACAGTAAGGGAGATAAGAAAGTGAATAACGTGAGAGAGAGAGAGAGAGAGAGAGAGAGAGAGAGAGAGAGACTAAAGTAGCTTACTAGTTGTCTGACTTCTGAGGACAGAAGTGGCCTCTGGCTCTCTGCTTTATAAAGGTTTGACCAAAGTTATGTATTAGCCGTTAGGATAGGCATTGATGAAGCATACTTCCCTTGAGCATCCACTGTATGCTGGGTGTTTAATGTAGATTTCACCAAAAAAAGTTTAATGTAGATTCCAAATTTTAACTGATTGGTTGTCAGCTACCAGCGTGGCTGGGTAACCCCCCCCCCCCTCCCTCTTTTTTGCTTCCTTAATCAAAGTAGTTGGATTCCTTTTGACCTTTTAATAATTGGGGTTAAAATTTTCAAATGAGATTAATTAAAGTTTAGAGTCTGCATTAAAATTAAAATGAAAATTTGTGTAATTCAAGAGTCCAAAAATGGGTTGGCAAAACTGATTCTGGCCAAAATAAATAGAGGTAAACCAGAAGTAACAAATGTGATAAAGATTGCCACCACCATTATTTTCTGTTTTCAAACTTTTAATTTTAACATTTCTTAATTTTTCAATTATAAAAGTTGAAATCTTGAAGAAAATAAGGGAGAGTTCTATCAAATATGGGCAATACAGCAAACAATGAACCATAATTATATTTTTATTAATGGGTTAATAATACTATTATTATTAGATTACATATATATGCATGCCTTGTAAGATGATACATGAAATTAATAAGAATCCAATTTCTTCACAATACATGTATACAACTTTTATTTTTTATGCTAACGACGGGCATCCAAGCCTTCGGTGTGACTAATCCTGCGGGCCCATACCGACCCTACAACTGCATGGATCAGGTCATACCGGGGTTGAATGAGATCCATTCAATTTTCACCGAAGACAGTTAAGAGCACTAAACACTTCGTGTGAGTGGCCTCAAGGAATAAGAGGAGTCGAACTCAGAACCACACGCTTCCTAAGGCGAAGGTCCTTTGCCAACTCAGCTACCCCCTTTGGGGTTAATACAAGTATACTATATGCGTGGCAATATGGAATATGATATATGGAATATATATTGTTTGATTTTTTACAGTTAATTATTAATTTGTAAAATTTTATATTGGTTGGTCCGAATATATAAGTTTATTTGGTTAGCCTAAAAATCTACCATGCAAATTGATGTGTAGGCTCAAAATTTGTAGACAGATAGACCACCGGGTCCCTTACCCTCTTCTCAAGTTTTAGCGCAAATAGAGCCAGCCAAATGACAAAATATATAGCCGAGAAATTCCAGCTCAGTAGGAGGACTATAGGAGAGTGCATATGCAATTAATATAAAATGGTTAATTAAGCGCACGGTATCCGATAAGGTATCAGTCACCTTCAAAATCAATACGATCGATACTGATACGGATCACATGGATTGGCACAAGTTTGTCCATGGTTTTCTTAAAAACTAGATTTTTGGACATTTTTACCCCCGGTCCATATTGCTACATTGATACATTATCAACACTATATTGCAATTAGGGGTGAAATAGTGCTGAGTTTCTTAAAAACCCAGCCCAGCCCAAACTTGTCGAGCTCATGCCCAGGCCCAACCCCACCTTAATTGACCCTAATCAGGCACCGGGTTGGCCCTGTTTTTTGTCATGGTCGAGTTAACCCTGATTGACCCTATTTTTTCCATTTGTATCCTATGCATTAAAAAAAAAAAATGAGGAAGAAAGAAAGAAAGAAAGAAAGAAAGAAATATCAAATGATCAATATGTACACTATTAAAATTATGAAGTGCAACACAATAATATCGAATATTGGAAGCAATTACAAAAAAATTTGTATTTGATGAAGTTAGAAACTTTCGTATTAATTGGGTATAAGAATCAATTACCCATATTTCATTATTCTGAATAAATGGATAAAATGACAGCCCGAAATAATATTATTTAAAACATGATTAAAATCAAGGTTGGGTTGGACTGGGCCAAGATGGGTCTGGGCCTCAACCTTGATTCAAGGTCAGTGTTTTTCAACTCTAACTCCCTCTTAAGATTAGAAATCTTAGTCAAGACCCTATTTAGGTTTAGACGAGCCAGAACAAGTTCGGACCATCAGGGCCAAACTTATGCCCCTACGTGCAATGCATGTACAAATGAAAAGAGGTGGCCGCATGCATGGTTCTACTTTGAAGTGTGAAGTATGATTGATCTCCTGGAATAGCATTGTTAGTAACTAAATTAAAATCTCCCCATATCTTCCACTTTGGAGGACTTGTTACAAAATAATTGAGGGGTTATCACTTAAATATACATATCAAACACCAATATTAATTAATGCCCTCCTCTTCCTCTCTCTCTCTCTCTCTCTCTCTCTCTCTTAAACACTTTCAACAGTTACACGTTAACATCGTCAGTAATAATGAGAAAAAATAGATATGGATTTGTAACTCTGAGAGAGGGGCAGGAGCCATAAATCCATGCAGCCAAAATGGGTGGATCGAAGGTGACATAAAACCATCAGAGGACCACCCGAATACCCATTTTTGGAAAATTCTTCTATCTCTTCTTGGTACTGTCAGGAATAATCATGGATTCAACCAAGTGTCAATTTTCTTGTGACCCAAAAGTCTGATTTCTCTCTTTTAATAGAAAATCCTCCATGAGATTTCTCACTATGCAATGTTCCTTTTGATTTCCCTTTTCTTATAAATTATACTTCTCTAGGAAACCATCACATGCAATTCATCAGTCTTATATAAGTAGTTTTGAGAGAGGCAGTAGACAGAAATTAACCTTTTTAATTAAGGGTTTGTTAAGAGTAGATAAAGTTGATTGAATACTCTCACACACACACACACAGAGAGAGAGAGAGAGAGAGAGAGAGAGAGAGAGAGAGAGAGAGAGAGAGAACTGAAGATATCTTTAGTCAATAAAGTAGGATGGTGAAGTGGGATTCCATTAGGCAGAGAGAGAAAGGTGGGAAATCAAACAGCAGGGGACCAAACATATTAATCCTAAGCTTACCTCTTCAAGTAGTTGTTCACATGTTCCTTAGGTTTATAAGTGTATGAAGAGGGCGATGAATTGAATTCCTCAAACAATGACTGCCACAAACAAATGATTCCCTTGGCATACACATATTTTTGCAAGTTCACCAATAAATGGTAGAGACAGAATACATGGAACTATAACAAGAAGAAAAGGGAAAATTTTCACCAGGAACCTTAAAGAGACATGGAAGAACTTCAGAAGTTAATTAACCCTAAAAAATTAGTTTCACAGTATAGGCTTTATATTTAGACTGACTTAGCTTCCAATCTAGTTGGATATTTTTGCTTATTCAATGTAATAATTAGAGCTAATTAAAATGTTTGTTATTCTTTCTATAATGGGCCTACACATTTTCTACTTGAATATATATTAGTATAATTATAATTTGGCTCATATTTTTTTAACATGTAATAGAATTTCCATACTACCAGAGAAATGATATTTTGAGTAATTTGACA
Organism: Macadamia integrifolia; assembly: GCF_013358625.1. NCBI lineage: Eukaryota > Viridiplantae > Streptophyta > Magnoliopsida > Proteales > Proteaceae > Macadamia > Macadamia integrifolia. Next base: position 22,687,265 of record NC_056563.1, on the reverse strand, counting down.
TTATGGATGACATCCCCAAACCTTATTTAGAGGTTGCTGGGTCTGGTTTAGCAAAAATAAAATGCGGTCTGGGATGCAGATTAGCCCTGGTTTGCATTTTCCATTCCAATCTAGATCAAACCACCATGTCTTTAGGCCTAGGGTTTTGGCCAACTCCCTTTGATCATTTACCCAATCTGGGTTTTTTTTTTTGTTTCCTACCCTCTGCTACACTTACTATAATCAGCAATACCCATGAAGGAAGAAGTTGTTTGTCAACAAAGAGGCAGTACTGGTGGTTATAAGTCACAGTTACTTTTTATTCTTGTTGGAAATTGGACTAGTTACCATAGTAAACTACAGGAATGCCCTTTCAGAGATTCCATGGTGTGCTTTATTATGGAGGTTGATGCTGCATGGTTTGTCTAGCTGAGACATATCACTGATTAGAACCATCAAATCTGTTAAATGCTAAAACTATGATGATAAAAGAAAATAAGCTCTTAAGAACCTGCAAAGTGGATCTACTAAACAAGTATGAAATGTGATTTATGATTCATCTAATAGGTGATTCATCCCCTGACATGTTAGGGTAAAAAACACTACTTGATCGCATGCCTCTACGCCCAGACACATGGCATCATGAAAAGGCAGTCCTGCCCTCCAACAGTGCTGGTGCAGTAGCCACTCGACCAGGTAGCGATCCTTCTCCCAACAAGTTACTAAAATCACTCTGCAGATTCGCCCATAGTTTTTATATTTCAAGGGGAAAGTGTGTTCTTTGTCAAACAGCGTGGTCTACACGAGTGCTCCCTTTGTCTATCTCTTGTTCTTGAAATAAGTGGTAGAAATGTCTTTTCACATAAGGAGGAGAGTGAGACCCATGATGACAAAGTTCTCTTTCCCTATTTGAATTTGGGTTCATTGATAAGGTCCAATTTGGAAATTTTCCTGAAAGAAGTGGGGACTTTTAGATGTCTTCTCTTTAAATTTTGCTCTACAAATATCACAAGCTATTCATTCCACACTACTCCAACAAGCAAACCAAGCAAGAAGAGGTAAACACAGGCTGAAGAGTCTACCTTCTCTTCCTTCCTCCTTTCTCTTCTCTACTACTGTCTCTTCTTTCATCTCCTTCTCTACAATCTTCAATAAAAGAGAGTCTTTTGCGTTTCTAAAGACTTAAGTTTCCACTTATGATGACAGTTCTTTGAGCCTACTAATCCTTTATTTAAACTTCACCCGAATTGAATTTTCTTGCTAAAAACCAAAGCCTCCATCTTTGTTATTTTCTTTGTAATTTTTTTTTTTTGAAGCTTTGATTGGTTTTTGTGACTTAAACCAAGAAATTCAAGTATAAGAAAAAGGGAAAAAAATTCCTTATTTTCTTTTCTCTTTCCCTAACAGGAAGAGAGACATAGCTGCAGTGGTGGATAATAATGGGGAGGGGAAAGATAGAGATCAAGCGAATCGAGAATACGACCAACAGGCAAGTTACCTTCTCCAAGCGCCGAGGAGGGCTGTTGAAAAAGGCTCATGAGCTTGCTGTGCTGTGTGATGCCCAGCTTGGGCTCATCATTTTCTCCAGCACTGGCAAGATGTATGAATATTGCAGCTCCCATTCAAGGTCTGTATGTTTCTGAATTTTCATCTGATTGCTTTTCTTTTTTCTTCTTCATTTATGGTTTTCTAAGGTGGGTTTGTGCATATGGGTGATCCTTCTTTTTTTATTTGTAAATCTTTACTTCTTCTTCTTACATTAGCATCTCTTGATATATTGACCTAATTTTCTTAAAAAGCTTAATCTTAGACTTACCTTGTCCCTTTTTTTTCAGTCTTACTACATGGGTGTGCTGCATTGCATTGATCTCTCTCTCTCTCTCTCTCTAGTGTGTTTGGTAGCTGCATCTTGGAAATTAATAATAACATTTATTTTATTAGTTTCCCATGGTATTTTTGTGATGTATTTCTAGTCCCAAATATTGCTCCAATTACTGATATATATTATCTTTCAATGCACTCTTTTTCTGTATTTTTTTCTCCTTTTGGTTGAAACTCATGATCCCAAATCATCTATAGGACTCCCAAACCAACTGATCCTCTGATCATCTTCAGTCCAGAAAAGAACTATAAGTGGTGAACTGTTCAAACCAGAAGGTCAACAGTTAAACCAATCATGAATTGATGAATCTCCTATTCTCACTATATATTAATTTTTCCGTCAGTTCTGAGTTAAACTAAGCCAGCCAGCCAACCAAAACCTCATCTATTCCTCCATCACAAGGGTCTATATTAGTACTAAAAGGAAATCACAAAGGGCCACCAGAAGAAAAAAGATGAAACTTTACATATTTTGCACCTTAGTGTTTTTTTTTTCCCCAAGAAATTATGGCTTATATATCAATTAATTAAATGTTATGAATGTGACTTAATTAGTCACATATGATAGTACCATTTTGTTACAAGGTCATACTTTGTGTAATAGAAACATTAATCTTATACATGGAGATGGTTGGACTAATACTAAACCTCGTAAATCCATCTTCGAAAGAATTCGATTGGGAGAAAGAGTATGAAACTCATGACCACATGCACTATAGTTTATTGAGAGTACATATTGTTGGTTATAGATATATCCTTGTATTGGAATGGTAGCAGTTGGTAAATCATGTTATATGGATTGCTACTCCAACAGGGATTTAGTTCAATTTGCATTACCATGTGTAGGGAATACTGTAGTAATTTTGTGCTGATAATTAATTGTCAAGGAACAATGGAATAGTTTCCAATTGTACATGTAATTTGAAGATCAAAGTGGATTTTTGTTGAACTAATTCTGGAAATAATGCTCATTCTGGACCTAATAAATTGATAGCTGAGAAGATATCAATTGATGAGCTAGTAATGATTTCCCTACTACGATACTTAATTTATCAAATTACAAGAATAATCTAGATATTGCTGACATCTAATGCCACATTGGTAGTGAGGAAGCATTTTTGAGGAATAGTCGTTAAAGTTTCTTCATCCATTAACCTTTCATTGATGTTGAGATCTCCTAGCCTACTGGAGACATCTTCTTGGGTGATTGTGATCCGCTTATCGCATTTGTTTTAAGACCCTTGAGTTCAATTCCATCTAGCCAGTCACTTATATGTAGGGGTTTAAGGAGTCCTAGTTTTATTATATCCAAGAAAAACATTAATTAGTGTGTGTGTGTGTTACTTATTTTGTTTCACTATAAGCTAATAGCCACTAACCTCTTACATTTTTCTGAGGCTCCTTTCAATCCCTCAGTCACAGTTTTTGTAGGCTACATCAAAAGATGGATTAAAAACTTTAAAAAATAAAAATAAAAATAAATAATATGTACATAAATAGAACAATTATGAATTGTGAGGTTCTGTCTCTAGTGCACACATTGGCTTGGTGTGGGAGATGCCAAAACTCACGAACAAAAAAGTCCTCCTATTGTATAGAGGGCAATTCCAGTATAGTACCGGTGTATATAGTAATATCTCATTGTAATTAACCAACCTTAGTTACATCAAACAAAACCTAGCCTTTTTCTAATTGTAATTCGGCATATGTGGGGGCTAACAAACTTGTTCATTCAGTTTTCCATCTCCATTTTAATTTTATCTCCTCACAGTGAGCAAGGATATACTAGAAGTCCAATCAATATTAGGTCAAATCTATGATAGCAAGCAGATGGAAATCCATATTTTAGCTGAGATAGATTCTGCAATTGATCACTGTGTGGCCTTGAATTATGTATGAATGGCTGGTTTTGCAGTGACATATTTTGCTGATGGGTTTTTATAATGTTTCATCCTTCATTTTATTTCTTGCATGACAAGAAAAATAGCTCTAACTTGATTTAGATATTCAAATCTATATACCCATATCTGTAAAGAGTATTTAGTCTTTGGCCAGGCATATAAATCAGGCTTTAACACCATTTTTGGGAACCAATATATGATGATTTTTTTTTTTTTGGCCCTAATAATTTGACTGACAATTGTATTTGTATATATAACTGGTCTACTTGGGTATTAACTAAATTCATGAAACTATAACATTAATTTGATTTCATTCTGATGTTATAGCATGCAGCAAATCATGGAAAGATACCAGAAAGTCTCGGGGATTCGGATCCAGGAGTATGACAACAAGGTAAATTCATCCTGATCACCAAAGAAAAGCATAATCCTTTGCACTATGAACACTAATTAAAGAGCTAATTAAGATTATTTGAAGTAGTTTTTGATTAGTCTTGAATTATGGCAGCAAGTATTTAATGAGTTGACAAAGATGAGGAGTGACACTGATAAGCTTCAGACAAGCATGAGACATTTCTATGGAGAGGATTTGGTTTCTTTACCTTATAATGACTTGCATCAGCTTGAAGAAACCCTAGAGAACTCTGTTAACAAAATAAGAGCCAGGAAGGTAAATATTTCATACCTTTTCAACCCAACTGAATCTCCTTATCATGTACAGTTGTATATATTATTGTAACTCATTTTCTGAACCCTATAATTAATTAAGGTCTCTCTCTCTCTCTCTCTCTCTCTCTCTCTCTCTCTCTCTCTCTCTGTTGAGTAGTTAACCTAGAATGAATTTCTGGGTTGAAATCAGAATTTAATGCAATCTTTGTTCTACAAGTTACAGTACCAGCTTATGCAACAACAGCTTGACAATCTTCGTAGGAAGGTATGAACAATCTCTCTCTCTCTCTCTCTCTCTCTCTCTCTCTCTTTCTTTGTTTTGTTTGACACATTAGTCTTCTCTGTGATTTGCAGGAGCAAATCTTACAGGACCAGCACAGCCAGATGTACCGCTGTGTAAGTATAGCTTTACCGTGATGCATGCATGTTTCTATGGTTTAATGTGTGGGAAAAATCATGGGCTCCTTCACACTCTATCTCCTCCTTGACATAAGGGCTTCTTTAGGCACTCTCTTGTGCAGTTGCCCTTCAATAATTTTCAAGGAAAAATAAATAAATAAAAATAAAACTAGTTATATTGTAATATGTGGGCCCATTTAGTGGGCCATTAGATGGTATCAGATTGGCATCCGATCAAACTGATTTTTCAGAACCCATTTGATTATGGAATGGTAAAAGGTATAGGTTTTCTTTGAAGTTTGAAGATGGGAAGTGTGTAATTAATTATAGTGTGTGATGGTTGATAATTTAATAAATAATTAGATTCAAGAGATGGAGCACCAGCAAGTAGTGATGGAACAGAAGAGCATGGAGCAGCCAGTGTTGGATATTGGGCTTTATGCAGATGATTTGGGGAGAAACATGCTTCATCTCTCCCCTCTCTCTCCTCAGTTTCATCATCCTCATCGTCTTCAGCCCACTCAGCCTAACCTGCAAGAAGCTAGCCTCCCACGCCATGGTTTGCAGCTTTAATTGGTATCCTGCCACCTCTTTCTTTTCATTTTTCTCTTGATCTTCATCCTAAACATCATTTTAATCAAGAATTAACCATGTCTAAACTAGCATACTCTAAATTGATGATGAAATTAGATCTTAATATATAGGTCATTTTAGCTTATATATCCTAGTAATTAACTCATGTTTCTACTTATTTTTGCAGATACTTGAGATCCCATATAAGGGGCTTCATTGGATCATCATGAAGAAGGGTACATTCATAAGGAGCTAGCTAGTTTGCTTGTTAGATGAACCTCCATCATAACTAAAGTGTTTGTTTGTTTGCTTGAGTACTGCTATATACATATATTGGGTTGTTTGTTATTGTGGATTTTATAAACTAATACATTATGTAATATTGAAAGCATATAATTTTCAGCAGTTCTGTCCTTAGTTCAAGGTATGGGGATTATTACATCAATCCAGACTTGTGTCCTTGGTTCTTTGTTCTTACCCTATATGGCTTACATTACTTGATAGATTACTTTGAATACTTATTGTTAGAACAAACATAAAAGAAAACGATGAAAATAAATAGTTTTGTGCAAGACATAGTAATTAAAGAGGTTCACACACTGATGTGATATGCTATATCCTTGGGTGAAAAAGAAGATGATTCGATATGTTGGAAAAAAGATTCCATTGGAGATCTCTTTAAAAAACTCAAACTAACCCTGTGCAAGAAACTCTCGCCTAGAAACCTTAGAACGAAAAACCTCAAATCTCATAATGACTTGCTCAACAAGATGATAATACATAATTGGAGTTTTTTTTCTTAAGGAAGTCATACCATTTTCTATCATACATATATTAATTATATAGTTATAATCTATTACAAATAATAAAATATCTTGCTACCATGATTTTTTCTGTTTATATCATCAACCCAAAATCAATATTTAGAGAGTTGATTAGATGATCACAAGTCCAATAAAATTACATAATTGAGTTTCAGAAAACTATAATTACTTTCATTAAAATGAAGAACAAGAGAACGTTTATTGCAAATAAAAACATGGTCACTAGTAGGTAGGTAAAATAATATCAATCTGAGTAAGATTTGTGTACGAGTTAATAAATTAATTAGGAGAAAACTAATAGATTTGCAGTCATACAATAATACAATATAAGCTTTACATATGAGCGACCTGGTTTAATTAACAATAGACTTGCTTGGTTCCATTTCAGTCCTAATTTTTTATGATTATGGAAATCAATTATGGATTATTTATGCTAATTCATCTACACATTTCAACTTCCCATAGTGTGTTATTTTAAGGGGGTCACTAATTAAGAGAATAATGATCTCTAAAAACTTCAATTGAGAGAGGCAATATGAGTCATGATCATATGATATATGCAATCTATTCTGGAATTAGAAAATAAATCTTATGAAGATTATAACTTATAAACCAAACATCGAGGGTTTATCTGCATTCAAAAATGCTAACCTCACAGAATCTACCAACTCCATGAGCTTTATAGCCTAATCACCTGAAAAAAAAAGTTTTGGGGAAGTGTGCGGTTCCTGCACTTGCATGAGGGATAATAGGAGCGGACGAGGAAGCATCCACTAAGGCGACATTTTTTATTTACTAGGGGGTGGATCGGTTATTTCACCCCCTATATGTCTCGGCACAGGGGCCACACTCTCTCATTGGAACCATTTTCCCATAAATTCTACATCTTCCCTATTTTACCAGGTTGTCGATCGTACAAGTCAGTGAGTGAATGTTGAGGTTAGCCAATTCTATCCTTACAAGGATAAAGAAAGGAAAAAAGAACACCACCCGTTGGCGCAAGTACATGTCTAGACATAGTGAGTGCAGAAAGACCATGTTGCTCCCGTGCATTGGTGTGTACCTACACCAACAGGGGAGTGTTCTCCTACCCACCCTCCCAAAAAAAAAAAAAAAAAGGCCAAGTCTTTTCTATCCGAGAGCACCCCTACACCCAGACATGTACTACTCTAATACCATGTTAAGGCTTCCATCTTAAAACCAATTGGCTTAAAGTGGGGTGGCCTCTTATAGCTCTTATACATGATAATGAAGCCACCCACAGCTGATGTGGGAGTATCTCAATATTCCCTCTTATAGATACTCCCTCTTACATGCAGGCCTCTTACTGCTATATCTTTGTGGATCGAGCAAGGAGTCCATCATCGGCAGATACTCACACAATGTGATTTCTGCTCAGTGCTTTGATACCATATTAAGGCTTCCATCTTAAAACCAATTGGCTTGAAGTGGGGGTGACTTCTTGTGGCTCTTATACATGATAGTCGATCACCCACAATCATAGTAAGACTATATCAATAAGGGAGTGGGGAATGCAAGTTGCGTACTATGTACTGTTGCTTAGTTTGGGTAGAAAAATTAGCGGATGTTGATTGATATTAAGTGGGGGCAATGCCCATTGCCCAGTCCACCCCCCCCTTTACTAAGCTAAGGTCAAAATGAGCTCTACCTACCATCACATTGGTCATATTCATACAACCATACATCTCTCTCTCTCTCTCTCTCTCTCTCTATTCATACAACCATACATGTGTTCTGTGGGCTGATACACGTGTCCGTTTCACGGTGGGATGAATGTATTATCATTTCACTCATTAAATTTATTCAGATAACACAATAATATCCTTAATTCTTACTTATTATTACCTTGCCCTCACTACTATCAAATTAATTTATTTATTTTTCTTCAATTTTAATTTTGCAATATGATGACCACTTCCTTCTCTAAATCATTCATTTAACAACCTTTGGTTTTCTCCCATTTCTATATTCTTTGATTTTTCTAAGCTAAGAATCAATTAATTCTAGATTGCTCAATCTAAAAAGTCTTTAATAAATGGATTAAGTAGAGCGTATCCCTATTTATGCAAAATTAATTAAATCATTCAGTAAAGAGACTTTTGGGGTTTAATGCATAGCCAAATTACGAAAGTGATTGGCTCATCACCAACGGCACCAATTAGTCTGAATCGAAAAAACCCTGAATTGATTACTCCTAAATTGTGACAAATTATATGTGAACCTTTTGTTATTTTTATACATATTGAATCCTGCATTTAAGAGGGAGGGGAATTCTTAATTAAAATTTGTTGGCCTATTAAATTCATCAAGTTAGCATTTCTCACATCTACAATACATTTTATTGACAAGTCAACAGTATGGAAGACCTGATCTAAATGATGATTTGATGATCTAAGTTTAACCCGTGATCAGCTTCCTTATACAACAACAGGCCATGATGATCTAAATCTGTCAAAGGGGTTGTGATTGCTTAATACTTTTGACATCTTCTGACTAATCATTATCATAACTATTGGAATAATGTATTTAATTTTCCAACCAATTTTATTAAGACATAAGTGGCAGACACTAAAATCTCAATCTCTCTCTCTCTCATATGTACATCTCAAAAAAATCAAGTACATGTCTTGTAGTTTTAATACTAAAAGTTTCATCTCTCTCTCATATGTACATCTCAAAAAAATCAAGTACATGTCTTGTAGTTTTAATACTAATAGTTTCATTTTCCTTTTCCAACAATGACTAGCTCTAAGTCCCTAACTCATTTTACTGAAATACTCACTTTTTTTAAGAGAAATGAACACTTGTTATATAGATTAGTTGAACACTTAAATCCAGCAGAGAAAAAAATAAATTAGGTCAAAACTAAAAATAATTTGCCTTGCCCTTGACCCCTTGTTGAGTCTCTTTCTTTCAATATAAATTTCCTCTAATTGCTCTCATACCACCCTGAGTAAGCCATACCATTTTCTATGGTAAAAGAATTACTTATATAGTTGTAATCTATTCTAAAATATGTTGCTACCATAATTTTTCTGTTTTTATTATTGACTAAAAAACCAATATTTAGAGGGGTGAATGAGATGATACGTTCAATTTACATAATTGGGTTTCAGAATATTATATATTACTTTCATTAAAATGAAGAATAAAATGAAATTTATTGCAAATAAAAACATGCTGATACTATCCGTATAAAACATCGGATCAGAGAAGATCCAAAAGCACACACCCAGGTTCACGGGGTGATGAACTTCTAAATGGTAGGCTACCCTCCCTTCTGGCACGTGTGCAGAAATATATAGAAAAGGACTTGCCACTTAAAAGCAAATTATTTATTAAACAATTTCATGGGTTTGATGTAATGGTGTAAGAAACAGAATATGGCAATAGATAAAAGACTTTGACAATTCTTTTAATAAATTACTATTAAATAAAGAAGGAGAGTATCACTTACAAGTCAAACCGAATATGTAGAATTGTAAACAGAAATCCTTCAAAAATGTGGAGTTGAGTCGTATAAGAATATTCTCCTTTAGGTATTTGAAAGTCCCGTAATAGTATGCGACCGGGTAGACCAACGTCATCACCTCTAAGATAAAACAACTCCCCCAATCTCATAAGGTACAACTCCAATAAGTGATTGCAGTAGGAAAAACCAAAGATAATACTCAATGTATATTGTGTATGAAATGGTAGTAAACAGAGATGTTTTTGCTTTAAAACAGACACTGTTTGTCTTAAGAACACTTAGGAAAAGACAATGGCAGAGAGCACTTTCCCACAGAGAAGTTTCCAAAAAACACTTAAGGAGAAGGTGTCTATATGTACAGGTACAGGTACATGTCCAATGGTAAAGGGTATCCTTACATGTACAGGTGTATGTATAATACTAATGGGGTGCCTGTTTTATGTACATGTATATGTCTTAATACCAATGAGTATATAGAACACAGGTATGTGTGGGTGTCTTTCACTAAATCTGAATTTCAAAAATTCAGATTCAAATTTGGTGTAAAAAGATAAGTCCCTTGATACAAGACCACGACCACGACCTCGGCCTGTGTGGGATTTAAAAGCACCCAAGAACCCCCACACACACATGACAAGGGAGAATGCATCTCTCAAGGGTTTGCACCCGTAAGAAACATTTCCACATATAAATCCTTCACATCTTTCATCTACTTCTGATGTGGGACTAAACAAACTTGAGAAAAGTTACTTTTAGCTCTCTACTTATCCTTATTAGTGTACAAATAATATTAAAAAAAAAAAAAAAAAAGGAGGAAAAGATGGAAAAGGTTTTGAACATTATTTGAACTTTAACTTTACTAAAATAATATTTTATATTGTATAATATAAAATCCAACAAATGACTTACGAAAAAAAAAAAAAAATCAATCAATCAATTCGATTTGGGTTTAGTTTTGACATCCTTAAAAGGAAGTGCATGTTATATCAATGCAAGAATATTTGAGGTCTGATTTAAGATTGACTTCAACATCATTTCACGTGTATGGTGTCATACAAGCGTTCATCTCAAACATTGTTGTTGACTTAATGCCTTAAGTATCCATCATCTACAGTCATGATCAGATCCATCATATTTCTAGAAATAAAGGCCATTGGTAAACCATATCAATTGCCAAAGAGCAAAAGGCAAGGCGCATCTTTGTCCCTCGCATGGCTTGGCTTAGATACTTGGAATATGCAAGAAATACAACATTAATTCCTTCTTTCTTTTAGATACCTCTAAAGACTTTTGCTTCTAATCCTCATCAACATAAGCTTATATATATCATCATAAAGTAATATATATATATATATATACTAGTAAAGTTGCATGTGCAAATGCACGTTTGGTTAAATATTTAGATATAAGATTCAAATTTTTAGAATTGTTACATTCAAGTGTTAGTTTTATTATTTAAAAACATATATTGCTCCTAAAGGATTAAAGATGAGACAATAATAATACCAACCTTGCTTGTAGGAGCAGAAGGTGAAAGCAAAGGGAACAAAGAGAGATGGAGAAGGTGGTGTGGGTGTTGGTGGAGATCCAACAAAGAGAAATTGAGAGGAAACCTGTGCAGCAGCCACATTGAGTGACAGAAAAACATGAAATCACATGGCATTTCCAAACAATCTTAATGGGTAGAGTAAGATTGAGAGAGGGAATTTGAGATTGTAATATCTGAATAATTATTAATTAATAGAGGAGAATCTAGATGGGAGTTCTATCTACAGGATTCTGTAATTCATGGTCTATTCTTCGGCAAGAACTTCCTGCAAGGTTGGAGCCTAGAGGAGTTCGATAGAATGGTTGATTGGTTCTGAATTTCCATGTAGATACTAAAGTATATAGATTCTAACTATTCTTTGATCAAAGACAGAGGGTCCTACACAAGTTGAGGACAAGGAGGAACTTGAACTTAATAAGGTTCCTGATTTTCTCTTGGACTGCGATAAATTTACATTCTTACATTAACTTTGTACGTTTAGGCCCTTGTTTTCAGCTTTCAATGGTTTGTGCCCACATATTCACCTGCCTATCTCTTAGACTGGTTGATGCCACTAAGACATAATCCAATATGTGTCTTAGACATGTTTGCTTCTAGAGAATGTAGTTGGGCTTTATAGTCCAGATTGTTATAATTCATTTTGGAATTGAATACTAATGTCCTCATTCTTCGTTCACCGCATTTCTCCTCCAGTTCTCAAGTCTAAAAGATGCAATGCTTGATTTTCAGCTTCAATGCCTAAAGGGATTGAGGAGATTTCATACATGAAAAAAAATCCTTCAATTTATTTATGTACGATAAGAGAATGAGTTGATGCGCCTCTTTCCATCTAGCACTTGTGGAAAGATACCAATTGATCATTCAAGTACAAAAAGTTATATAAAATTAGTGTTTTTACTCTAAACTAAAAAATATCAAGAATCCAACTAATAATATTTTCATCAAGTTAAGCCAGAGGCATGCTCCAAAGTTGCTAGTATCTCTTCCCAAATGGAGATTCTCCTATACGTAGTACAAATTATTATATGATCTCGATATCTAATTGAATATTTTGGACTATCCCCATCGGAGCTTTCAAGATAGGAGTTGTCAACCAAATTTGGGTAAGCCCTTGCTTCCCATTTTAAAGTAATCTAAAAATAAAAATAAACCAATGAATAAGAAAATGAGACAATTCTTGATTTCAAATTGCATAATGGGAAGGTCTACAGGGGAAGTTTAGAGGTTCATTTTGTTTTACGAGTATAGAAACTTATTGCATTGAAAACTTGACATAAACAAGGGTGAAATTTTTGTCAATTATGTAGAACCTTATCATATTTCTTCATGATCTTTGAGAATGCTAAGAGTTTCAAAAATATGATTAATGCAACTATTAAAAACGTCAATAACCAGCTACCAGAAATATATATTACCACTAACATAATAATTCTTTGTCAATTTCTCAATTATTCAGGGATCTCAGAATAAGAAAAAACCAAATCTTGTTAGTCCACTATCCAAATCTTTAGATGCAAGAAACACGAAGTTCCTCCCTACATCAAAGAAAATACAAAATTAGAGATGAAAATACATAAATACTTGTAAATTGGAACTGTAAACAAAAATAGCCACGCTAACAACATCCAGTAACAAGGGCTTTCTTCAGAGTTAATCTATTTCCATGAACGGGAAGAACCTAAGAGACTGATACCACAATGTTCGATCTAACTAAAATTTCCACTGCAAATGAACTAGAACTAGTAAAATCTGGTTTCTAAGCGAATATCTCGATCCAAAAATGCTTCAACTATGAATCAATCTGAAAATGCATATTTCTACACAATAGAGAAAAATGATGCAAGTACACAATAATCAAAGAAAAAAGTAAGAAATCAGTTTCTTTGTGATTTTCAGAGCTTTTTTAAAAACACTGAAAGAAAGAAAAAGCGGAAGAAGAAGCATTAAAGCTCTGGTTCCACCATGAAGAACAAAACCAGAATCTGAAGAGGAAACCCAAAAGTACCAGGAAAAAAGGGAAAGCGGTATTTGTAGGAGAAGAGTAATACAGATTCTGAGGCTAAAAACTGACGGTTTGTTGGAAACCTAATGCTTAATAATTATAATTAATTATTACTCCCCTTTCTCCTCCATGTTTAAGGAGGGAGGGAGAAGGAGTATAGAGAGTTTATTATTAATTTTTATCATCTTCCATTTTGAGGGGTGAGAAGATAAGTGATTTAAAAAAAAAAATAATTATAGAGATTTAAATAGGGGGGAGAGATAGTGAGTTTATTATTATTAGTAATAATAATAATTATAGAGAATTATAGTGAATTTATTATTATTAATAATAATAATTATAGAGAATTATAGAGAGTTTTACTTCTCTTTTCTCCTCCACGAATTTATTATTATTAATAATAATAATTATAGAGAATTATAGAGAGTTTTACTTCTCTTTTCTCCTCCACGTTTAGGGAGAGAGAATTATATAATTATTATTTGTTTCATCTTCCATTTTGATGGGTGAGAAGATGAGTGGGGTTTTTTTTTCTTTTTTTTTTTGGTCTCTCCATATTTACCTTTTTAATATCTCCATAATTGTTCTAGGAATTACTTACCTTTTCTCCTACACGTTGAGAGAGAAAGAGAGATAATTGTTATTAGGAATTACTTACCAAAGATAGTGAGGATGAGTGGGGTTTTTTTTTTTTTTTTTAGTACATCTCTCTCCATATTTAACTTTTTAATATCTCCATAATTGTTCATTCCCTCCCCATCTAGATATTTATCTCTATTTCTCTCTACACTTTTTCCCTTTCTTCTCCACTTTTAGAGAGAGAGAGAGAGAGAATTATAGTGAGTTTAAGAATAATAATAATAATAATAATAATAATAATTATAGAGTATAGAGAATTATAGTGAATTTATTATTATTATTACTAAAAATAATTATAGAGAATAATAGAGAGTTTTACTTCCTTTTTCTCCTCCACGTTTAGTGGGGGTTTTTTTTTTTTTGTATCTCTCTCTATATTTACCTTTTTTATATCTCCATAATTGTTCTAAGAATTACTTATCTTTTATCACGTTGAGAGAGAGAGAGATAATTATTATTAAGAATTACTTACCAAAGACAGTGAGAGGATGAGTGGGGGGTTTTTTTTTTTTTTT
>NC_056563.1:22646776-22672821 GCF_013358625.1 Macadamia integrifolia | reverse complement strand
GGTTTTTAGGTGCCTTGAAAGGCTTTTTTTATTTATTATATTTTGGTTTTGAAGATGATTTTTGGTAAAATTCTGGGGTTGTAAATAGTTTGCGAGAAACATATTTTTTGGATTTGTAAAAATTCTTATAATATTTTCTTGAAGATTTATGTTTATGTTTGTGGAGCTAAACCCAGGTCTGGGGCAGTAGCCCCAGGACTGTCGGTTTCTCTGACCAAATGGTTATTGGAACAACGGAATACCTCTTTTGAGCATTTCCGTTATTGACCAATAAGGGGTCAGAGACCGGAGAACTTCCCCAATCGGGGAACTTCGGAACCAAGAGAAGTCCAGTGTCTTCAGGCGTCGCCCAGTAGCGACGGTAGGAGCATCTCTTATGCGGAACCTCGGTTCCCATAACTGGGGTTCTATCCTCAGATCAAAGCCTACTTAGGTTGGATTAAGTTTTCAACTCGTGAAAGTTGATTACCTATAGTTTGGAGACTTAAATTTGCAAAATTTAGTTGTTCAATTTGCTTTCTGTTTGGATCTTCTTGATCAGTAACTTTGAGTGGAGAAGCAATAATTTCTGTATCTTTGTAAGCATATTTGATGCTTTCCACCGGGGGATGGATAGCAGTTGTAGCTGGACCAGCATAAAGGGTCCAAGATTTGTGAGAAGAGGTTTGGGTACAGATTTGATTATGCCAAGGATAATCTATGTTATTGTCTTGGGCATAAATATCAAAATAAGTAAGAAGAAAACATTTGTTTTAAGATTTGTCATAAAATTATACCAGTTTGTTCTAATTTGAGTTTGTTGTTCTAAATTAAAAGTTGTTAAGAATGTTTTTGGGTGATTCAAAATTATTTCTAAGAAAAGGTTTGTCAATTTGGTATTCATGATCAACCTGAATTATGTAAACTCCAGATCTATGTTCTGGTGGAGCTATATCAGAAGGTGTCGGAAAATGGGATTGATTTTGATTGGTTTGATGCTCAGGTTGGGCAGGTTCAGATACAGATGATGATACATCATAAGTACCATGAACAATTTTTTGGGTTTGGTATAGTCCAGAGAGATTTGAATAATGAGGTGGAGTCCTGAGAGGAGGAATCCAATAATTAACAGGTGCTCTAGTTGTAACGTCCCTTTGGGAGGAAGACGAGGCATCAAAGAGCAATCTCCTGGAGGTTTGGTTGACAGGAGGGGGAGGCCTTCTATCGAACCGAATGGAAACTAAACCATCCAGGTCCTGGGTGATAGACTGAATATTGGTATTTGAAACTTGAGATGGAATGGTAGTAGTTTGCATATGCCATTCCTCAGGGAAAGAGATGTCTTTCCACTGAACGAGTTTGGGGTAAACAATTTGACCATGCATACAATCAGTTTCTAGGTAAAGGGTTTGGCCTTTAGGAGAAGTCCGAAGAGCACGAGGACGAACGGTTTTCATGGCTTTGTATTTGATGCGATGGATAATGGAGATAGGGATGGATCCATGCATTAGTTTGTAACCATGGGTTTTGAGGTTAATTGTGAGAGAATGGAGAATATTTGGGTCCTCTAGGGCTACAGACATGTTTGGGTAAACATTGAAGTGTACAGGTCCATAGCAGAGGCTAGTTTCAATGGCTCCTAGAAGGGAATCATTGAATTCAAGGAATCTTTGGTCACGAAGGGCTAACAACAAAGATGTGTTGAGTCCTTCATGATGAAGGGGTTTGATGGCCACCTGTACGAGGCCGATATGGACATAATTAAATTTGTTTCTGGTGTATAATTCTTATAATGAATTTGGATCAAAAAGAGTAATTTCTTTTGTTTAAGGGGTGAAGTTAATGGTTTGTTTGACAGTTTTGGTCTCCCAAGAGGTCCAATCTCTATCGTAAATTTCTTTACGGGATACTTTGGGCATATCCCATCTTTGAAGTCGACGGTTGAGATTTGTGGTTTGTTCGTCATTAATTTTTCATCATAATAGAGCACATTAGAACTTGTGCTCACCTCACTTGCCTATCTCATCGACATGGAGCGGGACAGACGATTCATTATTTGAGATATCTTAAACTAGGGGTAACCTCCTAGATCTAAGTTTTAAGATGGTATTTCCAACATAACTTGGGCACAAACATGGTCTTACACTCATCTGCCACTCCTCCCAAGAGTCCAAAGGCATATACCTGTTATCTAGTATTAGAGCCACGGTGGTGGTGGATTTGGTTTATTTCATTTGCAGATTTCTTTTCTTTTGTGTAATCATTTTATTTCTCAGAAATGAACAAAAGAAATTACTCTTTTTTATCCAAATTCTTTACAAGAATTATACACCAGAAACAAATTTAATTATGTCTATATCAGCCTCATACAGGTGGCCATCAAACCCCTTCATCGTGAAGGACTCAACACATCTTTATTGTTAGCCCTTCATGACTAAAGATTCCTTGACTTCAATGATTCCCTTCTAGGAGCTATTGAAACTAGCCGCTGCTATGGACTTGTACACTTCAATGTTTACCCAAACATGTCTGTAGTCCTAGAGGACCCAAATATTCTCCATTCCCTCAAAATTAACCTAAAAACCCATGGTTACAAACTAATGCATGGATCCATCCCTATCTCCATTATCCATCGCATCAAATACAAAGCCATGAAAATCGTTCGTCCTCGTGCTCTTCGGACTTCTCCTAAAGGCCAAACCCTTTACCTAGAAACCGACTGTATGCATGGTCAAATTGTTTACCCCAAACTTGTTCAGTGGAAAGACATCTATTTCCCTGAGGAATGGCATATGCAAACTACTACCAATCCACCTCAAGTTTCAAACACAAATATTCGATCAATTACCCAAGACCTGGATGGATTAGTTTCTATCCGATTTGACAGAAGGCCTCCCCATCCTGTCTACCAAACCTCCAAGAGATCGTGCTCTGATGCCTTGTCTTCCTTCCAAAGGGACGTAACAACTAGAACACCTGTCAATGATTGGATTCCTCCTCTTAGGACTCCACCTCATTATTCAAATCTCTCTGGACTTTACCAAACCCAAAATATTGTTCATGGTACTTATGATATTTCATCATCAGTATCTGAACTTGCCCATCCTGAGCAACAAACCAATCAAAATCAGTCCCAATCTCTGACACCTTCTGATGTAGCTCAACCAGAACACAGATATGGAGTTTACATGATTCAGGTTGATCATGAATACTAAATTGACAAACCTTACCTTAGAAATGATTTTGAATCACCTAGAAATAAACAAAAACGTGAATGGTTCTTAACAACATTTAATTTAGAACAACAAGCTCAAGTTAGAACAAACTGGTATAATTTTATGACAAATCTTAAAACAAATGTTTTCTTCTTTACTTATTTTGATATTTATGCCCAAGACAATAACATAGAATATCCTTGGCATAATCAAATCTGTACCCAAACCTCTTCTCACAAATCTTGGACCCTTCAAGCTGGTCCAGCTACAACTGCTATCCATCCCCCGGTGGAAAGCATCAAATATGCTTACAAAGATACAGAAATTATTGCTTCTCCACTCAAAGTTACTGATCAAGAAGATCCAAACAGAAAGCAAATTGAACAACTAAATTTTGCAAATTTAAGTCTCCAAACTATAGGTAATCAACTTTCACAAGTTGAAAACTTAATCCAACCTAAGTAGGCTTTGATATGAGGATAGAACCCCAGTTATGGGAACCGAGGTTCTGCATAAGAGATGCTCCTACCGTCGCTACTGGGCGACGCCTGAAGACACTGGACTTCTCTTGGTTCCGAAGTTCCCCGATTGGGGAAGTTCTCCGGTCTCTGACCCCTTATTGGTCAATAACGGAAATGCTCAAAAGAGGTATTCCGTTGTTCCAATAACCATTTGGTCAGAGAAACCGGCAGTCCTGGGGCTACTGCCCCAGACCTGGGTTTAGCTCCACAAACATAAACATAAATCTTCAAGAAAATATTATAAGAATTTTTACAAATCCAAAAAATATGTTTCTCGCAAACTATTTACAACCCCAGAATTTTACCAAAAATCATCTTCAAAACCAAAATATAATAAATAAAAAAAGCCTTTCAAGGCACCTAAAAACCAAATATCGGCCTCGTATAGGTGGCCATCAAACCCCTTCATCGTGAAGGACTCAACACATCTTTGTTGTTAGCCCTTCGTGACCAAAGATTCCTTGACTTCAATGATTCCCTTCAAGGAGCCATTGAAACTAGCCTCTACTATGGACCTGTACACTTCAATATTTACCCAAACATGTCTGTAGTCCTAGAGGACCCAAATATTCTCCATTCCCTCAAAATTAACCTAAAAACCCATGGTTACAAACTAATGCATGGATCCATCCCTATCTCCATTATCCATTGCATCAAATACAAAGCCATGAAAACCATTCGTCCTCGTGCTCTTCGGACTTCTCCTAAAGGCCAAACCCTTTACCTAGAAATCGACTGTATGCATGGTCAAATTGTTTACCCCAAACTTGTTCAGTGGAAAGACATCTCTTTCCCTGAGGAATGGCATATGCAAACTAATACCATTCCACCTCAAGTTTCAAACACAAATATTCGATCAATTACCCAAGACCTGGATGGATTAGTTTCTATCCGATTTGACAGAAGGCCTCCCCCTCCTGCCTACCAAACCTCCAGGGGATCATGCTCTGATGTCTCGTCTTCCTTCCAAAGGGACGTAACAACTAGAACACCTGTCAATGATTGGATTCCTCCTCTTAGGACTGCACCTCATTATTGCTTAACCAGATCTATTTCTTAGAATCAAGAGGCACGACTGTAGGCTTTGATCTGAGGATAGAACAAGAAGCAAGCTATATGCAGATGAAATGTAGAAATTAATGATATAATTTGAAAATTAAAGTAAACTTTGCATATAATATTTGGAGATTTTGATACAGAGTTCTTGAGTCTTTGGGTAGGCTTGGGTTGGAAGGTTTGAGAAGAAGAAGGATGTGTTGATCTTTGAGAGGGCTTTAGAGTTTGATGGTGCTAACCATTGAGGGCGATCGGACTTGTAGAGACGATCGGAACCTGGAGTTGTTTGAAGACTGGTGAAGAACTTTGAAAGTCCAGTGGAGCTTGAATGATTTGCAGAACTTGGGGAGTTGAGGCTTTGCCTCAGAGCTTCTCTTTCTTAGTTCTAAGTTTACAAGTTTTGTTACAAGTGGTTTTGGTAATGGGGTAGTGCTCCTTTTATAATGTAAGGAAACACATTTGGATTACATGTGGGTTTTCGGTGCATTTGCGTTTCATTTGGTACTGTACCAAATTAGGTACTATTTGGTATTTCATTTTGTCACTATTTGGAACTGTGCACTTGAATTTGTATTTGAAGTAAACAGTTGCTACCGACAACTGGGAGAACTATTGGCACCGAAAGTTGGAGCTGTTCTTGTCCTTTAATTTGAAATCTTCTATGATTGCACCACGGCATTGCACGTGTCAGGTACACTATTCTTCGTATTGGTTTGATCAAGAGTATTTGTACCATATTTGTTTGAGCCTGGTATTAGCCAGACTGTCTTTTATCCTGGGACAATAACAATACCTCCTTTCCTTAATAGGTCATCCGAGGTTATTTGACTAGGTGTGTTTTACGACTGCACCGGTCGGCTAGTTTAGAACCATCCTAGCAGACGTTGAGGACCAAATCATGGTTTGGTCGAAGAGGACTTTGATTTTGTGGCCCGACGAGATCTTCGAGAGGTTACTTTTTTGAATTTACTTGAGGAAGATGCCTTAGAGCTGGCGGGCTCATAGTCAGGATCATCTTCATATAGATCTTGGCCATAGCATTGGGCCGGCATAGATCCTTTGATGGAGTTGAGACTGTAGGCACCATCGCTGGAGTCATCATTATTGTCTGAGTCGAAACAGAGCTCAGCCAATCGGGTAAGAAGGGCTTCCTTCTAACTTTTGATACTTGATTTTGATGTACTTTGAAGGGTTGGAACTGGTTTGAGACCTATGAGGCTTTTGATGAGTGACGACTTTTCACATTTGGAGACGTCATAGTTGTCCCACCATTTGACATTGAAGATCTGACAAAGGACTGGGGCAACCCAGTCAGGTGTCTAGAAATCGTAAATTTGATATTCCCAGAAAAGTATCCATGCCAAGTGGCAATAGAGGAAAAATCAGAGAAGGTCAGGTTGGTGAGGATGAGGGGTTGAGTTTTGGCAAAATATTTGAAAGGAGTCTTGTATTTGTGGTGGGAGAATTTCAACCATAGGACCGTATTGATCCCACCATTTTGAAAACCAAAGGGGAGTTTGATTATTGAATCTATATTCAAAACAGAAGAACCAGGAATGGCGATTAATTCTGTTATAGTTGAGTTTGAATCTGACATAGTCAGTTTCTACGAGAATATACTCGTAAAACTCTTGGTTCTTTGTAGCAAAGGGGGAGTGGTGATGCCATCCTTTGTAGAAAATTTGCTTAGCCAAATTAATGAGTGAGTCGGTATATTTGAAAAGGGATTCTGCAATGGTGAAGAGATCCTCTTTGTAAGGTGTTTCATGGTATTGGCTTTTGGGTCTAGAACCGTGGGCTATTTGTAGAGGTTTGGCTTGAGTAGTTTGTTGGCTAGAGCTTGCCTTGTTTGTAGTTTGGAGGGGACCAGCAGCTGATGATAGAACCACAGCGTGGGAGTAAGGTTTATTTGAGGAAGCCAACTGGGACTGGCTTCAAGTGACTATTTGGTTTGAAGGGGCAGCAGAGGCACCATAGCTAGATTTGGTTTTGGCAAGAGAGTTTGAGGAGGTAGACTCCTTAGGGGAAGCCATCCTGATAATGTTGATTTGAGGAATTTGGCCTTGTAGGAATTCTTGGGTAAGAAAGTCAGGGACAGAATTTGATTCTCCTTTAATATATTCTATTTGAAATTCAAAAATTGATAATAAAGCTTGCCATCGGGCAAAAATTTGTTTTGATGCAAGATTTGAAACATCATTTTATAACACATATTTAGCTGCGCTACAATCAACACGAACTAAAAATGGTTTATTTAATAATGTATTTTAAAATTTTTGTATGCAGAGAACAATAGATAAAATTTTCTTTTTGATAGTACTGTAATTCTTTTGAGCAGAATTCCAGATACTAGAAGTGAATTGAACTAGTTGCTCTTTGTTGTCATTGGGAAGCTTTTGTTTGAGAATTCCTCCGTACCCAATGTCTGAGATGTCGGTTTCAACAATTTGAAAAGCCTCAGGATTAGGGATAAATAAACAGGGAATCTCTTTGACTAATTTTTTGATAGTCTGGATGGCCGTAGTTTGGACTGAAGACCAGGGGTTGGTTTCTTCTTAAGCTGAAGGTATAATGGTTCGGCAATTTTACTAATTTGAGGAAGAAAATAACTAACGTAATTTAAACTTCCTAAAAACCTTTGTAATGGGTTTTGTCAAGGATTTGGTCAGGGAATTTTTCACCAAAGGTAATGGCACGATCGATAGGGGTAAGGGTACCTTTTTCGATCAGATGGCCAAGAAACCTGACTTTGGTAAGAAAAAAATCTATTTTTCTTTGGGATAAGATAAGACCATTTGATTTAATAATTTGATAAAATGTTCTCAAATGTTTGAAGTGCTGCTCAACTAAATTTGAGAAGACAAGGACATCATAAATATAGACAATGGTAAATTGTCCATAGGAATTGAAAATGTCATTCATGATCTTTTGAAATTCACTGGGGGCATTTTTGAGGCCGAATGGCGTGACGTTCCATTCATATAGGCCAAAGGGGGTTGTGAAGGTAGTTTTGTAACGATCCTTCTCATGGATCTGGATCTGCCAGAAGCCAGACTTCATATCGAATTTGGAAAAGATTTTTGCTTGATAAATTCTTTGTAAAAGGTCCTTTTGATTTGAGATTGGATATCTGACCCATTGAAGGGCATTATTTAAAGGTTTGTAATTAATGACTAACCTGGGGGTTCCTCGTTCAATTTCGGCAGCCTTATTAACGCAAAAGGCTGTACAACTCCAAGGAGAAGTACTGGGCCGAATAAGTTTTATAACCAGGAGGTCATTAATTTCTTCTTTGCATGTCTCTAAAAGACTTTGATTCATTTGAGCCGGTGAGGCTTTAGTTGGGGTTTGAAGGTCTGAAAATCCTGTAGCATAAGGAAGGGAAACCATATGCTGCTTTCGATGCCAGAAAGCGTCAGGGATGTCAGAACAAAGGCTGGACTCAAATTTGAACTTGATTTGATTAATTTGATTAATTTGATGAATGGTTTTGGGATTTTTAATTTATTCAGAGATTCGTTGATGAAGAAGCTCTGTTTTAAGGATATTTAATTGTTTAATTTTGTTGACACTTTAGTTGGTAGATGTTTGTGCTTGCAAAAAGGGGAAAGTAATTTTTTTTCCTTTGAATTTTGTTGTAATACCATCCTGGGTAATTTTGAAAGGCTTAATTTTTTTCCAGGAAATGTTGGCCAAGGATTATGGTTTGGTCAAGGTCTTTTGCAAGGATGAAAGTTTGGGGAAGACAGAGACCTTTGTTACAAACATGGGTATTTGAAAGTTTGCATTGGACATTCAACCCAGATCCATTAGTCGTGTTAAGGTGTTGGGTCGTCCGTTCATAGAACTGGGTTGGAATGGCACCTTCGTTGATGCAATTGGCATTTGCACCAGAATCGAATCAGGCAATGGCAGAAAATTTGAATGAAGCATTAATGACTAAGGTAATGTGTACATACCAGTTTTGACAGGTAATGGTAGACACAAAACTAAGGATAACCGGATTAGGTTCGGTTTGTCCAAGGTTTGCAAATGGGTTTGTTAGAGGTTCATTATTTGAAATTGAGGCTTGTTGGTTTTGTCGGCGATTAAGGAGGGTCAATTGTTGTTTGATATGTTTGATTTCATACTGCAAAGATGCAGTAGGGGTTTCAAGTGTTTTGATTCGACTAGAATGGTCTGGAACATAAGGTTTTGATATTTTTTCAAAATTTTGTATAATTTGTTGAAGGTTGTATAGTTGAGGAGTATTTTGAGAAGAAACATTTTGTTTGAGATGTTCAAGACAGGCCTTCTTTTGTTCTGGGTCTGTCAAATTATCAATATAATCAAAAATATTTGAATTGAGAGTTGCACGAAGCATCCGAACAGATTTGGTAGCACGATCTTCACAGCTTAAACCAATTATGCAAGAATCACAAGCACAAGCTTGAAAATTCTCATTATTGGATGAACTGGAAGTAGAATGCTTAGAAGCTTGTATTTGATTAAGTTTGTAGTTTTCTTCATCAGAGGATAATGAAGAAGTTTCAAGGAAAAGAGCAAGGATTTGGGTTATATCTTGCTCGGAAATTTGTAAAGAATTAATTCATTTGGTTACTCTGCAGAATTTAGCAACGTGACCAGGTTTGCCACACTTAAAGCATCCTTGAGAGTTAGGATTTTGTTTAAATTCTATTTGGTTTTTAGGTGCCTTGAAAGGCTTTTTGTATTTATTATATATTGGTTTTGAAGATGATTTTTTGTAAAATTCTGGGGTTGTAAATGGTATGCGAGAAACATATTTTTTGGATTTGTAAAAATTCTTGTAATATTTTCTTGAAGATTTATGTTTATGTTTGGTGGGTGGTTTTAGGGGAGCAAAGCCAAATTTCTCACAAAAACCTCCCAATTCTCTTTTGTAAAATTTGTTTTCCTTATTAATTTGTTTTCTTAACCTAATATCAGTACAAAGGGCTAAACCTTCTTCATGAATTAAGTTAATTATTTGGCCATAAGTCATTTGATCATTTGGGATAATCCCATCATTTTCTTTTCTGGGTCTTTGTTTGATCTTCTCAGAAAAAAGGGTTGGAAGACCTGCAAGAAAATTTTCTTTCCAACAGGGAAGATTAGCATCAGGTCTTGTAAGGACTTTGGTCAGGAAGGTGCCTTTGTACCATTTGAAATCATGAAGCTTTTTGCATCTAAGGTTTGATAACTGCTCAGTAGTTCTTTCTTTGAAGCGGGAATGATTACCTAAGAAATAATTTGTTATGCTGAAAATAAGAGTATTAACATCATCTTCAATGGGTTCCCCTAAATGATTAAGCAAGGGTGTTCCATTGGGAGAAGTTTGTATTGCTGTTAAAATTTATGTTTTTTGATCGTCAGTCAGGACATAATCCCACCAACCTTTGAGTTGGTCAGTAAAGCCGGAAATAAGTAAAGTAGCAACTGCATTGTCTTCAGTGTTCTGAATACGGTGTGCATTGCTAACCGTAGTCATTTCCTGTAATTTGTTTATGAGATTATGCTCAGACATACCATCTATGTTCACTCATAGATGATACCGCTTTGGTAGGAAGCTTGAGCGGGTTTTCCTCTTGCTTCAATTTGAAGGTCTGGGAAAGTTAGGTTATGTGTGGAACTTTGACCACTCTGATTAATTTGAAGATTGAGTTGAGGGAAAATCATCGGACTTAGAATCAGAGGATGAATCCGAGGAATATCCATTAAGGGTGAGAACACCACTATTACGAATGGCAGACTCAGCAGTTGGTTGGCTTTGAACTGGTGTTTGAGGGGCTTCCAGAGAAGTAAGCCGGTGAATAATTTGGTCAAGGATATAAGATTTGTTAAGTACCTTTTGTTGTTGTCATGGAATATTATAAGGTTTGAATAAGGGTGTTGATGAAAGAACCGGAGCTGGAGTCATAGATGACAAGGCTAACGGTTTAGGTTGGACTAAGTTTTCAACTCGTGAAAGTTGATTACCTATAGTTTGGAGACTTAAATTTGTAAAATTTTGTTGTTCAATTTGCTTTCTGTTTGAATCTTCTTGATCAGTAACTTTGAGTGGAGAAGCAATAATTTCTGTATCTTTGTAAGCATATTTGATGCTTTCCACCGGGAGATGGATAGCAGCTGTAGCTGGACCAGCTTGAAGGGTCCAAGATTTGTGAGAAGAGGTTTGGGTACAGATTTGATTATGCCAAGGATAATCTATGTTATTGTCTTAGGCATAAATATCAAAATAAGTAAAGAAGAAAATATTTGTTTTAAGATTTGTCATAAAATTATACCAACTTGTTCTAATTTGAGCTTGTCGTTCTAAATTAAAAGTTGTTAAGAACCATTCACGTTTTTGTTTGTTTTTGGGTGATTCAAAATCATTTCTAAGAAAAGGTTTGTCAATTTGGTATTCATGATCAACCTGAATCATGTAAACTCCAGATCTGTGTTCTGGTGGAGCTACATCAGAAGGTGTCGGAGATTGAGACTCATTTTGATTGGTTTATTGCTCAGGATGGGCAGGTTCAGATACAAATGATGAAATATCATAAGTACCATGAACAAAATTTTGGGTTTGGAATAGTCCAGAGAGATTTGAATAATGAGGTGGAGTCCTGAGAGGAGGAATCCAATCATTAACATGTGCTCTAGTTGTAACGTCCCTTTGGGAGGAAGACGAGGCATCAGAGCGCGATCTCCTGGAGGTGTGGTAGACAAGAGGGGGAGGCATTCTGTCGAACCGAATGGAAACTAAACCATTCAGGTCCTGGGTGATAGACTGAATATTGGTATTTGAAACTTGAGGTGGAATGGTAGTAGTTTGCATTTGCCATTCC
This sequence comes from Macadamia integrifolia, assembly GCF_013358625.1. NCBI lineage: Eukaryota > Viridiplantae > Streptophyta > Magnoliopsida > Proteales > Proteaceae > Macadamia > Macadamia integrifolia. The sequence goes on along the minus strand of NC_056563.1, from coordinate 22,661,220 downwards.
TCAGGGAAAGAGATGTCTTTCCACTGAACGAGTTTGGGATAAACAATTTGACCATGCATACAGTCGGTTTCTAGGTAAAGGGTTTGGCCTTTAGGAGAAGTCCGAAGAGCACGAGGACGAACGATTTTCATGGCTTTGTATTTGATGCGATGGATAATGGAGATAGGGATGGATCCATGCATTAGTTTGTAACCATGGGTTTTGAGGTTAATTTTGAGGGAATGGAGAATACTTGGGTCCTCTAGGGCTACAGACATGTTTGGGTAAACATTGAAGTGTACAGGTCCATAGCAGAGGCTAGTTTCAATGGCTCCTAGAAGGGAATCATTGAATTCAATGAATCTTTGTTCGCGAAGGACTAACAACAAAGATGTGTTGAGTCCTTCACGATGAAGGGGTTTGATGGCCACCTGTACAAGGTCGATATGGACATAATTAAATTTGTTTCTGGTGTATAATTCTTGTAAACAATTTGGATAAAAAAGAGTAATTTCTTTTGTTTCAGGGGTGAAATTAATGGTTTGTTTGACAGTTTTGATGGTCTCCCAAGAGGTCCAACCTCTGTCGTAAACTTCTTTACGGGATACTTTGGGCATATCCCATCTTTGAAGTCGACGGTTGAGATTTATGGTTTGTTCGTCATTAATTTTTTCATCATAACGGAGCACATTAGAACTTGTGCTCACCTCACTTGTCGATCTCATCGACATGGAGTGGGACAGACGATTCATTATTTGAGATATCTTAAACTAGGGGTAACCTCCTAGATCTAAGTTTTAAGATAGTATTTCCAATATAACTTGGGCATAAACGAGGACTTACACTCATCTTCCAATCCTCCCAAGAGTCCAAAGGCATATACCTCGTCGAAAAACTAAGAAATAAAATGATGACTCAAAAGAAAAGAAATCTGCAAATAAAATAAACTGAATCCACCACTACCGTGGTTTTGATACCAGATAACATGATCGATCTATACCAAAATCCAGGGAAATAAGGATCTCCTGGTTCTGTATGGTAAGAAGGACGAGATAGGTGCAATTCCTTACTCCGATCTAGCAAGGAGACTAACACTAAGATAGGTGCGATACCTTACTTAGAACTAAATCGTGCTGAATTAAAATAAACAAGTAAATAAAGAACAAGACCATGAACTTAAAATAAATAAAGATAAAAGGATATAAATTTGCATAAAATAAAAAGTTGCTTAACCAGATCTATTTCTCAGAATCAAGAGGCCGACTGTAGGCTTTGATCTGAGGATAGAACAAGAAGCAAACTATATGCAGATGAAATGTAGAAATTAATGATATAATTTGAAAATTAAAGTAAACTTTGCATATAATATTTGGAGATTTTGATACAGAGTTCTTGAGTCTTTGGGTAGGCTTGGGTTGGAAGGTTTGAGAAGAAAAAAGATGTGTTGATCTTTGAGAGGGCTTTAGAGTTTGTTGGTGCTAACCTTTGAGGGCGATCGGACTTGTAGAGAGGATCAGAACCTGGAGTTGTTTGAAGATCGGCGAAGAACTTCGAAAGTCCAGTGGAGCTTGAATGACTTGCAGAACTTGGGGAGGCGAGGCTTTGCCTTAGAGCTTCTCTCTCTTAGTTCTAAGTTTACAAGTTTTGTTACAAGTGGTTTTGGTAATGGGGTAGTGCTCCTTTTATAATGTAAGGAAACACATTTGGATTACATGTGGATTTTCGGTGCATTTGGGTTTCATTTGGTACTGTACCAAATTAGTTACTATTTGGTATTTCATTTTGTCACTATTTGGAACTGTGCCTTGAATTTGTATTTGAAGTGACCAGTTGCTACCGACAGCTGGGAGAACTATTGGCGCCGAAATTTGGAGCTGTTCTTGTCCTTTGATTTGAAATCTTCTATGATCGCACCGTGGCATTCCACGTGTCAGGAACATTGGTTTGATCAAGAGTATTTGTACCATATTTGTTTGAGCCTAGTATTGGCCAGACTGTCCTTTATCCTGGGACAGTAACAGTACCTCCTTTCCTTAATAGGTCGTCCGAGGTTATTTGATTAGGTGTGTTTTACGACTGCACCGGTCAGCTAGTTTAGAACCGTCCTAGCAGACGTTGAGGACCAAATCATGGTTTAGTCGAAGAGGACTTTGATTTTGTGGCCCGATGAGATCTTCGGGAGGTTACTTTTTTGAATTTGCTTGAGGAAGATGCCTTGGAGCTGGCGGGCTCATAGTCAGGATCACCTTCATAAGGATCTTGGCCATAACATTGGGCCGGTATAGATCCTTTGATGGAGTTGAGATTGTAGGCACCATCGCTGGAGTCATCATTATTGTCTGAGTTACAACTGAGCTCAGCCAATCGGGCAAGAAGGGCTTCCTTCTCACTTTTGATACTTGATTTCGATGTACTTTGAAGGGTCGGAACTGGTTTGAGACCTGTGAGGCTTTTGATGAGTGACGACTTTTCACATTTGGAGACGTCACAGTTATCCCACCATTTGACGTTGAAGATCCGGCAAAGGACTGGGGCAACCCAGTCAGCTGTCTGGAAATCGTAAATTTGATACTCCCAGAAAAGTATCCATGCCAACCGGTAGTGGAAAAAAAACCGAAAAAGGTCAGGTTGGTGAGGATGTGGTGGGTGGATTTCAACCATAGGAACATATTGATCCCACCATTTTGGAAACTAGAGGGGAGTTTGGTTGTTGAATCTGTATTCAAAACAGAAGAACCAGAAATGGCGGTTAATCCTGTTTTGGAAACAGAAGGCTTTGAACCAAGCTTCCTGGTAGTCATAATATGTGTAAGTTTATGGACTGAAGGTATTTGAAAAACTTCTTGTATTGAGGGGATGACTACCCCAGTCTTGGAGAGTGAGATCTTCGCAGATGGTTACAGTTGTATGGATAACCAAAGTTTGGTCATTTCTGTCATAGTTGAGTTTGAATGTGACAGAGTCAGTTTCTACGAGAATATACTCATAAAATTCTTGGTTTTTTACAGCAGAGGGGGAGTGGTGATGCCATCCTTTGTAGAAAATTTGTTGTGCGAAATTGATGGGAGAGTCGGTATATTTGAAAAGGGATTCTTCAATGGTGAAGAGATTCTCTTTGTAAGGTTTTTCATAGTATTGACTTTTGGGTTTAGAACCTTGGGCAGTTTGGAGAGGTTTGGCTTGAGTAGTTTGAAGGCTGGAGCTTGCCTTGTTTGTAGTTTGGAGGGGACCAGCAGCTGAGGATAGAACCACGGCATGGGAGTAAGGTTTATTTGTGGATGCCAATTGAGATTGGCTTCTTGTGACTATTTGGTTTGAAGGGGCTACAGAGGCACCATAACTGGACTTGGTTTTGATAAGGGAATTTGAAGAGGTGGACTCCTTAGGGGGAGCCATCCTGATGAGGTTGATTTGAGGAATCTGGCCCTGTAGGAATTCACGGGTAAGAAAATCAGGGACAGAATTTGATTCTCCTTTGATATATTCTATTTAAAATTCAAAGATCGATAATAAAGCTTGCTATCGGGCAAAAATTTGTTTTAATGCAAGATTTGAAACATTATTTTGTAACACATATTTAGTTGCGCTACAATCAACACGAACTAAAAATGATTTATTTAATAATATATTTTGAAATTTTTGTCTAAACCGACGCCTCAGATATTGGGTATGGGGGAATTCTCAAACAAAAGCTTCCATGTGACAACAAAGAACAATTAGTCCAATTCACTTCTGGTATTTGGAATTTTTCTCAAAAGAATTGTAGTACCATTAAAAAATAAATTTTGTCCATTGTTAAATATTGTCGTAGAAACTGATTAAATAAACTATTTTTAGTTCGTGTTGATTGTAGCGCAGCTAAATATGTGTTACAAAATGATGTTTCAAATCTTGCATCAAACAAATTTTTGCCCGATGGCAAGCTTTATTATCGATTTTTGAATTTCAAATAGAATATATTAAAGGAAAATCAAATTCTATCCCTGACTTTCTTACCCGTGAATTCCTACAGGGCCAGATTCCTCAAATCAACCTTATCAGGATGGCTCCCCCTAAGGAATCCACCTCCTCAAATTCCCTTATCAAAACCAAGTCCAGTTATGGTGCCTCTGCAGCCCCTTTAAACCAAATAGTCACAAGAAGCCAATCTCAATTGGCATCCACAAATAAACCTTACTCCCACGCTGTGGTTCTATCCTCAACTGTTGGTCCCCTCCAAACTACAACCAAGGCAAGCTCCAACCTACAAACTACTCAAGCCAAACCTCTCCAAACTGCCCAAGGTTCTAAACCCAAAAGTCAATACTATGAAAAACCTTACAAAGAGGATCTCTTCACCATTGAAGAATCCCTTTTCAAATATACCGACTCTCCCATCAATTTGGCACAATAATTTTTTTACAAAGGATGGCATCACCACTCCCCCTCTGCTGCAAAAAGCCAAGAATTTATGAGTATATTCTCGTAAAAACTGACTCTGTCACATTCAAACTCAACTATGACAGAAATGACCAAACTTTAGTTACCCATACAACTGTAACCATCTGCAAAGATCTCACTCTCCAAGACTGGGGTAGTCATCCCCTCAATACAGGAAGTTTTTCAAATACCTTCAATCCACAAACTTACACATATTATGACTACCAGGAAGCTTGGTTCAAAGCCTTCTATTTCCAAAACAGGATTAATCGCCATTCCTGGTTCTTCTATTTTGAATACAGATTCAACAACCAAACTCCCCTCTGTTTCCAAAATGGTGGGATCAATATGGTCCTATGGTTGAAATCCTCCCACCACAAATTCAAGATTCCTTTCAAATATTTTGCCAAAACTCAACCCCATATCCTCACCAACCTGACCTTCTCTGGTTTTTTTTCCACTGCTTTTGGTATGGATACTTTTCTGGGAATATCAAATTTACGATTTCCAGACACCTGACTGGGTTGCCCCAGTCCTTTGCTGGATCTTCAACGTTAAATGGTGGGACAACTGTGACGTCTCCAAATGTGAAAAGTCGTCACTCATCAAAAGCCTCACAGGTCTCAAACCAGTTCCGACCCTTAAAAGTACATTTACTTGTTTATTTTAATTCAGCACGATTTAGTTCTAAGTAAGGTATTGCACCTATCTTAGTGTTAGTCTCCTTGCTGGATCGGAGTAAGGTATTGCACCTATCTCATCCTTCTTACCATACAGAACCAGGAGATTCCTATTTCCCTGGATTTTGGTATAGATCGATCATGTTATCTCTATTATTATTATTAATTATTATAGAAAATTATAGAGAGTTTTACTTCCCTTTTCTCCTCCACGTTTAGGGAGGAAGAATTATATAATTATTATTTGTTTCATCTTCCATTTTGAGTGTTTTTTTTATCATTTTGAGATTTTTTCCAATGTTTTTTGGTCATTTGGAAATTTTTTTAGGTAGATGTCAATGGTTTTTTAGTCTTTTTGAAAAAGTATACCAAAGAAGGGGAGTACGTATTTTTATATAGTAGTATAGTATGATTATTATTATTAAGAAGTACTTACCAAAGACAGTGAGAGGATGAGTGGGGTTTTTTTTTTTTTCTAGTACATCTCTCTCCATATTTAACTTTTTAATATCTCCATAATTGTTCATTCCCTCCCCCATCTAGATAATTATCTCTATTTCTCTCTACACTTTTTCCCTTTTTCTCCACGTTTAGAGCGAGAGAGAGAGAGAGAGAATTATAGTGAGTTTAATAATAATAATAATAGAGAATTATAGTGAATTTATTATTATTATTATTATTATTATTATTATTATTATTAATTATTATAGAAAATTATAGAGAGTTTTACTTCCCTTTTCTCCTCCACGTTTAGGGAGGAAGAATTATATAATTATTATTTGTTTCATCTTCCATTTTGAGTGGTCTTTTTATCATTTGGAGATTTTTTCCAGTGTTTTTTGGTCATTTGGAATTTTTTTTAGGTAGATGTCAATGGTTTTTTAGTATTTTTGAAAAAGTATACCAAAGAAGAGGAGTACGTACTTTTATATAGTAGTATGATATATATGGAGAGGGATAGGTATGCTAGCGTAGTACCTAGGAATTAGGAATGCTCGCGAGATTTTGACCATAGGATTTGATCAACTTGAATTAAACCATTGGATGAAGAAAAGATATACAAATTTTCAATCCACTCTTGCTACAGCTTTCCTCTCCCTCTCTATCTCTTCTCTCTCTCTGAGTCATCGGAAAAGCCATTCCTTTTACCAAATCCAGCCAGAGAAAGCAAACTCTGGTGGAGTCTTTTACCAGATCCAGCCGGAGAAAGCAAACTCTAGTGGAATCTCCAGACAAAGAGATTTATAGCTTGGAGCAATGAGAGCACGCAGAGGTGCAATGACTCCGGAGGCTTGGACAGATCTCATCACAAGATTCACAACAGGAAAGTGGAACTCAACCGACTCACTTTAGAAACCTACAAATTTGCTTCATCGTTTTTGGTTATTGTCTGCTCTTGAACTTATTTTTTTACGGCTTAAGAAATAAGTTAAAGAGTAGCTCCAACCTCAAGGCTAAAAGGCTGAAGAGAACCAAGCGAAACTACTCCATAGAACGGTCGACGACGATCATCCACCGCTTTGGGAGAACCAAGTCAGGTTAGGGTTCTCCTCTTTCTTTGTCAAGTTTCTTCTTCATATAATGCTACCCTTTTTGTTCTTCTTTGAGAACACTATTTATGAGCTCGGATCCTATTCATCTATGTGTCAATGGTGTGGCTTTAAGTTTTCACAAGATCAGATTTTTCTGTGCGGTTTGGCTTTAAGATTTCATAAGATTAGATTTTTTTTGTGCCAATTTCTTACAAGCATTGCATTTTGCTTAAATAATTGTTATTTTTTCTTAAAATAAGTTTTTGTCACTGATTTTCAATTTCCTTCACTCGCCTTCCTCGCTTCTGGATAGTCGAAGAAGAAGAGGCGTGTAGACCTCGCACCGGTGCAGTTGGTCGTTGCCCTTGTAGCTGCACTTGGCTACAACCAGGAAATGGAATTTGTAAGGGTCTTCTATAAAAAAGGGAAAAGGACATAGGTGGGGTTGAGACAGACGCAGGAAACCAGTGGAGGAAGAAAGAGGGAGAGAGAACCAGAGCTGGAGGTGGAGGAGGAAAGGGAGCTCACACATCTCTGACAGAGATTTAGAAGAAGGGAAGGAGACGGGAGGATGGGAGGGAAAGGAGTTGCAAGAGTTGCAAGAGAGTATCATAGCTACATACACACTATACTTAATTAATGGCATAGATCTAATCTATATAATCTAAAGGTCAATATACATTTTCCCATATATATATATATATATTTTATTATTATTTATAGATCATAAAGTAAGTATTATTGTCTATTGCAACTAGGGTTGCAATAGCTTTTTAAAACCTTAGCTCAACCCTAAGTCCCATTAGTTGGGCCTAAGTCCACCTTGAACCCTGACTCAAGGCCTAAATTCTTCAACCTAGACCCAACTCTGCAAGGTTCAACCCAGTCCAGACCTACTATGATTGGCCCTGATTAGACAGGGGACAAGCCACAATGTCCATGATTGGACTTGACTCTGATTTGACATTTAGGAACGGGTATACCTTGATCAAGATTTGCCATCAAGGGCGGATATACCTTGATCTTACAAAATATGAAATAATTACAAATTCATTTGACTTTGCATCTAAATCCCTTGAAATTGAAAAGTAAAGTAAAAATTAAAGCTGTGTTTGGCAGCCAAGAAAAGAAAAGAAAAGAAAAAAGTACACTTTTTCCTTGGGTTAAGAATTTTCCTTTGCACTTAGTATGTTTTCACCCAAGAGAAGATTCCTCTTTTCAAATTCAAAATTCCTCTTGGGAATTTTGAAATTTTCTTTTGCTCCACAAAAAATTTTCTTGCTAAAAACACAAGAAAACATGAGAAAATATAAAAATATAATAAGACAAATTTTTTGAATTTTAAGAGAGAGATAGACACATAGGAAATCATTGTGTAATCATTCATTTTTTGTCTTATTATGTTTTTATATTTTCTCATGTTTTATTGTGTTTTTTGCAAGATTTTTTTTTTTTAGTAAAAGAAAACTTCACAATTCCCAAGAGGAATTTTGAATTTCAAAAACTAAATTTTCTTTTGGGTGAAGACATACCAAGTGCAAAGAGAAATTCTTCAACCAAGAAAAAAAGTACAAAAAGTGTACATTTTTCTTTTTTCTTCTCTTGGCTACCAAACACAGACTAAATCAAAAACATCATTAGATAAAAAATTTAGGCTGTGTTTGGTAGTCAAGAGAAGAAAAGAAAAGAAAAAAAAATTACAATTTTTCTACTTTTTTTCTTAGGTTAAGAATTTTTCTTTGCACTTGGTATGTCTTCACCTATGAGAAGATTCTTCTTTTCAAATTCAAAATTCTTATTAGGAATTGTGAAATTTTCTTTTGTTCCTCCAAAAATTTTCTTGCAAAAACACAAGAAAACATGAGAAAATATGAAAACATAATAAGACAAAAAATGAATGATTACACAATGATTTCCTATGTGTCTATCTCTCTCTTAAAGTTCAATTTTTTTTGAATTTTTTTCTTTTATTTTCTTTTCTTTTCTTAGTAACAAAATACTCTTTTTATTTTCTCACAATTTCTTCTCTTTTCTTTTTTTTTTTTTCTATTCTAGATTTTTTTTCTTTTCTTTTTTTCTCTTGGCTACCAAACATAGCCTTAAGTAGTTTAAACAACAATGATAGATAATGATTACCAAACTTAAGAAATTAACCTTCGAACACTCACTACATCAAGATAAAAAATTAGAACTAAGCTTAAAATCGAGTGGACCATAGACATCAACTTTATCGGCCTGAGTCCTAGCCCAATGCAAACTCCAGACGAATGAAGGGCAGGTTTGAACTGGCAGAGCCAAGCGTCAGCCCTAACTGCAACTAACTAGTCAACAAAGTCAACAAAATGTGTTTCATGAAGATCTTTGATAAAAAGATCCATATATTAGAATTGAAGAGGGAGGGAGGCTACGACTGTTATTACAGTTGTAGAATTGCGGTGGTTACACAGTTACACGTAGGATAAGACTACTTTGGCCAAGAACCACTCTATCAGGAGTATTCGTTGATCTTGTTTGACCCTTCTCTCTCTTTCTCACATTGTTCAAAGGAGTGGAGATGAAATGGGGTTGTGGGGCTTTCTAGATTTGGATTCATGTTAAAAGCGCGTTGTTTTGCTGCGGTCGAAGTAGTATATTCCCAATTGGGTCTCTTCAATTTCTTAGAGGGCGGCGCTGTCAGTTGGAGTAGTTAATAAATTTTTTTCTTTTTTTTTTAAATAATTAGAAGAAAATGCCTAAAAAAATATGGACACTGCTTTCACGCGGTTCATATGATTTCCCTTTTCAATTTTTAATGGTTGTTTCCTCTTCCTAATAATCTCCTCACATCTTTCACCCAAAACTTAATCCAATTATAAAACAAAAACAAAATTAATAATTAATAATTAATTTCTGGTGCACTAGTCAAAAGTCTAGATGTACAGTGGATTCCAAAAAGCTGCACATGATATGAATCCCATTTCCCTTATTTGAATATTCCAGATATTACAGAGGATTAAGATCACAAAATTATTATTATTCTTATTAATTATTATTTAAAAAAATAATAAAATAGAGAGAGAGAGAAGAGAGAGATGGTTAGAAGACTAGGAGTGGGCGATCACAACACGCAAAGCTTCTTCGAAATTCATGAGGTTGTTTGTTTTTGGGCTCTAATCTTATCTCCTCCTTCTTTCTTCCCTTCTCACTGATAAGGGAATTTCAGATTTTTATTCTGTTGAGACCCTCTTTGGTTGATTGAGAAAGGGCGACGTTGCTTGCTTTCTCCTACTTCATATGGGTTCTGTGAGAGCACCACCTGTTTTGAAGCTTTAATATGTGATGATGGTTTCTGGGAGATTCAGTGTTGGTTTGTTGGGAAAGGGCTGAAGGAGAAAATTGGGGGTACTTGAATATAGGGGGACTTAACAGGGAGAGAGAGGAGAGAGAGAGAGAGTCGGGTGGTAGTTTTTTTTTTATTCGGAAATCGATTACAGTTGTAGTGTGAGGAATTTTCGGAATCTCAAGTGACCCAAACAGAGTCGGGGACAGAGAGGTTGTGTGTGTGTATGTTAGAGACAGAGAGAGAGAGAGAATAGGGGCTGGCGATAGTTCTCAGGGATATAATCGGGTGGAGATCATTAGGGAAGGAGACCTGGTGATAATCCCTAGTGGTCGCCGCCAGAGAGGGTAGGGGTGTATCGCCGGAGAGCTGAGGGAGCAAGAGAGAAGAAGAGCAAGCTGTAATAGGAATAAGTCAACAACATTCACTATCATAGAGAACTGGAAGAGTGATGGAAGAAAAGGAAATTCCTGAAGCAGAGGAAAATCTTGCCGTCCCTCCTCCTCCTCCTCCTCCTCCTCCTCCTCAACCTTTAACTGTTGCAGTGGCTATCTGTGGTAGTAGACAATGCAAATGGGTTCTCAGATGGGCACTGGAGAATTTCATTCCTGAGGGGAAAATTTTATTCAAGCTGTTGCATGTTCGTCCCAAAATTTCTACAATCCCTAGTCCCTGTAAGTAGTCTCCTTCATATGCTTCTCCTTAAACATTCTTTAAACCAGAGATCAAATTTTGTTCTAGAGTATAGAATCAGTATGAATAAATGGTGAAATTGGAAGATTAATTAAGAAAGAGAAAGATTTACAGAAAGGAAAATGGAAAATTGCCGAATCTGTAAGTAACATTTGTGAATGCTCTCAAACCTTTTTACATAGGTGAATGACCTATAATCTTATTGAATACAAAGGATAATAATTTGAGATTTATGCTAACTAAAATAATTTGGCAATGTTAGCTTTCTCTGTCAGAACTTTTTTCTTGTCTTGTACAAATCTTCCCTTGATTGTTCAATGGCAAGAACATTTTCCATCTGTTAAAAGGTTGTATGGCCCTTCATAAAGTTAGTTAGAAGCTGCCCAGGTTCTTGTTTTGACGTAGGAGCTAATACCGTTCTGTTTACCATCTTAAAGAGTAGCTACCAATGTGAAGTTTCTTGTACTCCTGGGAGATCTAAAACTGAAGTATGGCTTGGTTTTTTGTCCTTTCAAATTCCCCTTTTTTGACAGTTAGGCAATCACATCTAAGTGATAAAACACAACAACAAACATATCAAACAACATGGGTTTTGGTTGTTTGAATTGCGTGATGATTATATGACTATAATGAAAAGTTCTCAAAGAATATGACAATTAAATTCAAAGGACTTATTTCTGGTGGGATTTGTCAGTGGGAAACCTTCCTCTCGCTCGAGTACGAGAAGATGTAGCAGCTGGATACAAAAAAGAAGTGGAAAGAAAAACAAGTGAACTGCTTCTTCCCTACAAGCAAATGTGTGCTAAAAGAAAGGTTGAATCCCTCTCTCTCTCTCTCTTTCTCTCTCACACACACACAAGGAATCTGATAAATAAGTAAACTGTATTTTATTGGTCATGGTTTCAGGTGCAAGTGGATGTCATGGTGATCGAAGCAGATGATGTAGCACGTGCAGTATCTGGAGAGGTCGCCAAGTTCACAATCAGCAAGCTTGTCATAGGAGCTTCATCCCATAGCTTGTTCTCAAGGTAACAACACAGGATCCATTCAATTAGGAAATTGTAGCCCTTTTATGGATTAATACTGAACATTATTATCTCCATGGTTTTTTTTTTTTTTTTTTTTTTTTAACGATAATATCTCTGTTACTTTATATTTCTGAGCCATATTATTGAGCCCTCTGATCCAATGTCGTAATCTTGTATCACTTCTTTGATTTCATTACAAGAAAAGAATTCATCATTTTCCTCATAAATGTATTTGATAATTAAGCGCATGAAGACTTCAATGCAACACCCCCCCCCCCCCAAAAAAAAAAAAATCTTCTATGACTATGATACACTTTAGACTCAGTCTGTAATTCTTTGAAAGTACTCCTGTGATGATGATGGTTTTCTGTTCCTGGAAAGAGCTGCATAGCCAATTTTCTTGTTTTATACCAGAGGATATTAGATGTTATAAAAATGGGCACTTGTAAACTATTTTTACTGTAACATCTGGTCAGAATGTGCCTAACCCAATCTTGCCCCCGTTCCAACAACTTAGAGACACCATCCACATTCAATTAGCTTCGTTGCCTCTTTAATTCTAAGTCTTTTGGGGAATCATTATACTTTTTTCCATAATAAATAATGTTAACTTTTTTATTATTTTTGTATCAGCCTGTCTCGTCATTGTTTGATCCCCCACCCTCCCCTTTTTGGTGGAGGTGGGGAGAGAGTAGGAGAGTTTGTTAGTTCAGTCTTTAGGAACCTGAAAGGATAGATATCGAAGAATTGGAATTTAGGGGTATCTTTTTTCATTTAGAAATTTGTTAGGGAAATTGAAGTTGCAACTCATTTTACTTTATGTCCAGCATATCTTCACAGAAATAACAAAAATATGTTGGTTGCTACCCTTATGGAGAGAATTTAGCTGAAAGAATTATTTATACATCATATGTTGGTGCTGTCAGAACGCAAATATTCCTATTTGGTGGTTTTTATGACAAGAAAGTTATGAATAGTATCTCCACTTTTACTTTAGGAGAGCATTATTTGATCTGGGGTTTATGTCACGAATATTTTTGTATGTTTCTGTTTGTCATTTTATTTCTTTATCCTATTTTTCTTTATAACTAAATTTCTTCAAATAATATTTGCTAATAATGTAAAACATGGGCTACGTACTTATGATGGCTTTAATTCCTTGATTCTTGTTTTATCCCTTTACATTTGTTCTTCTGTTCCCTTTGTTCTTCTAATTGATTACTGACCCATAAAACAGTTGATCCATTCTAGATGTCAAGTTGAAACTTCTTATCTGTGTTGGTTCTATGCTTTATTTTCTTAATTTCATTATTTTCTTTCTTCATGAATCTATTCATTAATGAAAGAAATATTTATAGGAAGCTTAAGGGCCAAACTTTATCCTCAAGAATCTCGGAATGCACTCCCAACTTTTGTACAGTCTACGTTGTATCAAAAGGAAATTTGAAATCTGTTCGTCCATCAACTTCAGAGGAAAACATAAGCACTAAAGGTGAAAATGGTGATACAAGTGGTTCTGACAGCAGTTCAAGTTATGGTTTCTGCTTACCGACAGGTTTCTATCTCTTCCACTTAATGTTTGAACTTCATATTGGGGAATCAGATATAGTTTGGTTAGTCATCATTTTGAAACTCCTAACAAGTACTGATATATGTATACTTTTTATATATGCACGATGCTTGTCAATTGTCTTTGTTCTAGCTATAGTTTGAAACCAGACCAAACAGGAGGTCAAACCAGACAGCACTGGAGCCTGCCCTTTTCCATTCAGTCCGCACATAGGACTGCCTTTTTCAGGAACCAGCACAAAATTGAGGCTGTTTTCTGAAAACTGTTCGGTTTTTGGAGAAGCACCCGGTTAGGTCACTAGTTTCCCTGGTTTAAAAATGATTAATGAGTTGTACATATGAAGACTTGAATTGAAGACCTACTTTAAAACAGGTGAGAGCCAACCAATATGCCAAAGAATGGCTTCTTGTGTAATGCTTTCACCTAAGCAACTGAAGACCTGCTCTATCTATTTTTAATTTTCCCTAATTTTTTTGTAATTTTTTCACCTAACCTAAGTTCAGACCAGGCTAAACTGTTCAAAACCGGAACCAGGCCCATTTTTGGTTCGGTTATCTACCTTTTCATCTCTATCACATTAGAAGCCTTAACCTTTTCTAGGATTTAATTTATTTGTAAATATTGTTTGGACAACCTCCTACATCTCCTTTGGTTTGTTTATATATAGACATAGTTGTCATGGCGTAGCCAAGGCGGTGATTTGGCGTCCTGGCGGAAAAAGAAGTTCATGGCAGTGCTACGATTTATGTGACTCACAAATGGCGGTCGCCATTGGCTGATAGGCGTCGCCATGACACCGCCATGGATGCCAGGTCAAGCCTGATTTACTAGGCGGTCGATTTTTTGTAAAATGCAGGGTGATGTTGATAGGGCTATGTTAATTTTTGATGATTTGATGTTGCTTAATGTTGGTTTTATATGTTATAGGGTATATATTGTAGGCTTGTAGCATGCTAAATAACTTTAGAGAATAAGGGAAATAAAAAAGTAGCATACTAAATAACTTTAGAAAATATGGTAAATAAAAAATGACACATGGGCAATTCATCGTTAAATCGATTAGCCACCCTCGACCGCCTTGGATCGATTTGACGCCGTGACAACTATGTATATAGATATTTAGGTCCATAGCATAGTGTGAAAGATGGTACACTTTTTATTGTTTTTAAGTATCCAGGATGTTTATGAGGCAATTTTTGTCATTTTTGTTTAGCTTGTCCCCCC
>NC_056563.1:22535695-22646756 GCF_013358625.1 Macadamia integrifolia | reverse complement strand
CCCCCCCCCCCCAAAAAAAAAAAAATAATCATCCTAGTTACTGTATGAGAGATTTCAAAAATATTCTTGGTGGTAAATACAGGATTAACAATCTCTTGGCTATGCTTCAAAGTTATAGTGAGGAGTCTTTATTCAGATATGAAGAAATGTCCCCTCTGGTGCCTTCTGAAATATGAATTATGTTTAGAATTATAGAGAACTTGTTTAATTTGGGTTGGGTTTAAGAATGCTGAGTTTGTTACCAAGTTGGAAAAGGATGGCAATATTTTATCCAAAAAAAAAAATATGGCAATTTACGTAAATTGATTTAATGCAGTGCTGCAAACTTGCTTTAGTGTTTCTCTGCTCTTTTGATATTTGGCATGGGAAGATCCACTCTCAGCAGTTCCATACTCTCATTCCTGTCTTCCTTTTCTAGATTAACACAATGGTTTCTAGCCTTTTCAACTATTAACCAGATCCTACTTTGTACAGGATCAACTCAAAACCATTCTAGAGGTCCATCTGTGGATATCAATGATGTGGAGGACATTATGAGTTCATATTCCGGTGATGCAGATATCCAAAATGATGGAAGTAGATTTTCTAGTTATGAAAGCTTTCGGACAGATTATGGATCATGTGTATCTACTCGTGCTTCCACTTCAGAATCTCTGACGGATTCTGGTTCATTAGGAGGGCAGGTAATTTGATTCTTTTTTTTTTTTTTTTTTTTTATGTATAAAATTCAGTGCAATAATATTCATCAGTGAATAGACATTAAGATGAGAAAAGTTCAAGACTGGTGTATGAAACTGATTAATGGGATAATCATTACTATCTGGCCGTCTTCTGCTTCTTCTTCTTGCATTCCTAATTTTAATCTAACAACTTCTTCTCTATATGCAGGTTGATATTAACTTTGAGTTAGAAAAGCTGAGAATTGAACTCAGACATGTCCAAGGAATGTATGCAATGGCTCAACAAGAGAAAGTCGATGCTTCTCGGAAGGTAAGCTCAGGTCCCTACAGTGAAAGAACGGACAAGTTCGTTCGAATCTATTAGAGTTATTTTTTATAGAGGAAGAGCAAGAATCAGTCGTGAGTCTTATGTGTAATCATGCTTATGCTTATGATCTGTATCAGCTAAATGATCTAAGTGAACGCCGGAAGGAAGAAGCAGTTAAGGTCAAGGAGGTCACCTCCAAGGAGGAGGAAGCTAGAGAACTGGCAAGACAAGAGAAAGAGAAACATGAAGCAGCGAGGAAGGAAGCTGAGTACATAAAAGAATGTGCCGAAAGAGAAGCTTTAGAAAAGAAGCAAGTCGAGATTAAAGCCGACCAGGTTGCCAAAGAGAGAGAAAAGCTTGAGAAAGCCCTTACAAACCCTGATCACCCATATGAGATTTTCACATGGGAAGAAATTGTATCGGCGACCTCATCATTCTCTGATGATCTTAAGATTGGAATGGGAGCATATGGTGCAGTTTACAAGTGTTGTTTGAATTATACAACCTCAGCTGTTAAAGTCCTTCACTCTAAAGAGAGTCGGTGGACCAAGCAATTCCAACAGGAGGTAATGAAATTCTTTTTCATCCGAAAACTCTGAATCATTTTCTCTCTGAATTGATCTATTCTCTTCACCTATATGAATATCAGCCTATGGTCATTCATGGGGCCTTTATGTATCACAAGTCACACCCTTATGGCTGTTTGAGTTGCATGCAGACCCTTTGGTCTTCCAAGTTTAAATGAACATTCAATGCTTCAATGCTTAACAGACAACTAGAGTTGTAACACTGTGAGGGGTGAAAGATACAGATCAGATTTGAATCCATTGTAATATGATTCTAAAACTGGTTCAGGAACTAAAAGGTATATGAATTGAATCCCCATCCCCAAGTATCTAAACTAGAAAATCGAAATTTTCAAAATTCATTTTGGAAAGAAAATTTACAGATAATAATTTAGAAGCAATCAATGTATTCTTTCATAAAGTGAAGTCTATGTGAGAAAATGAGGTGGCACTCATAAATCACCATTATTAAGTATGACAATCACAAGTTCACATGGTTCTACCATACTGTGGACACGCTCTAAAATGTTGACAAGAATATGGGAATGGTGTTAGATGAGGTTTATTAATTCCTTAAAGTACTGTTTTACTATTTTACTGAACATATTGAAGCCAAATGTAAAGCTACATTGGATTAATTTCTTTTTTTTTCACCACCTTCTCCATTTGTGCTCAGGAACTCAGTTTGCTTTTCTTATTGATTTCACCTACCCCAGAATGAGTTAAATAGAGATTCTCGTTACCAGAAAACAGAAGTGTGAGCCTTAGCGTGTTGCACTCTGGAGCGAGGCGCTACTATTGAATAAAAAATCCCTTAAAAAAGGGACTCTTGAAAATTTTGCAACTCAACAATCATAAGTTTCATGATATGATTCAAATTATAAATTCATAGTTGCAAGACAGAACATCAGAGGATTTGTTATCGAAAGGGATTCATGCATGTCAAAATTGTTTAGGTTTTTGAAGATTTAGTAAATATGTGAGCTTTAAAGCCTTTTTAACTTTATTCTGCACTGAGAAATCAATGTTTCATCTGATCTTTTTTGAGAAAACATTCATGTATGTTTTGTTCAATGCTTCCAGGTTGAAATCTTGAGCAAAATCCATCATCCACATTTGCTTCTTCTTCTTGGAGCCTGTCCTGATCATGGCTGCCTAGTTTATGAGTACATGGAGAATGGGAGCCTGGATGAGAAGTTGCTTGGGAAAAATAATGCACCCCCCATCCCATGGTTCGATCGGTACCGAATAGCTTGGGAAGTAGCCTCTGCATTGATTTTCCTACACAATTCAAAACCAAAACCAATCATCCATTGTGATCTGAAACCAGCAAACATCTTGCTTGATCATAACTTTGTCAGCAAGATAGGTGATGTAGGCCTTTCCATGTTGCTTCCTTCAGACCCTTCTTCTGTAGCTACCATGTACAGGGATTCGGGCCTTGTTGGGACTCTTTGCTACATAGATCCTGAGTACCAACGGAGTGGAATGATCTCACCCAAGTCCGACATTTATGCGTTTGGCATGGTGATCTTGCAGTTGCTAACTGCAAAACCTGCAATTGCACTGACCCGCATAGTGGAAAAGGCTATAGAAGATGGCCATTTGATGGATATTTTGGATTTGGAGGCTGGGGAGTGGCCAATCAAAGAAACACAGGAATTGGCTGTGTTGGGATTGCACTGTGCAGAACTACGACGTCATGACAGACCTGATTTGAAGACGCAAGTCCTTCCAGTTTTGGAGAAATTGAAAGCAATTGCCGATAAGGCCAGAGATTTGGCACCCACTGTCAGATCATTCCCTCCGCAACACTTCATCTGCCCAATACTTCAAGTACACCTCATACAGATACTTAAATTTGTTTGCTTTTATCATCTTCTCCTTGCTATTATGCTGCACTGGATTGGAATTTTAACATGGGAACTGATTGTTATCTTACAGGAGATAATCGTTGATCCCTGTGTTGCAGCAGACGGCTACACGTATGAGCGCAAAGCGATTGAGAAATGGCTCAAAGATAATGATAACTCACCAATGACTAATTTACCTTTACCCAATAAGAATCTTTTGCCAAACTATTCTCTTCTTTCTGCAATTATGGAGTGGAAGTCCAGAAGATAATGGCACCTGAAGATTATTATTATTATTTTTTTTTATAAATATATAAATTTGTTGTAAATATATAGTTGTATAGATTATTCGTTGGGATAAGGCTGAGTCGAGTTGTATAGAACTATAGATTATGTAGTTTCCAAAGGAAAATTTTGACTGATACTCTCATGTCCATGTAAGTCTACGGGGCTTTGGTGCTTAGTTTTTTATATCATCTACATTTCACACATTGTGATGATGTTTTTTCTCATCGGAGCTTAAAAATATATAAAAAAGTGAGATTTTTGATAATGCAGGTAAAAAGCACTGTGAATTATCGTTTAAGATCCCACCTAACACACCATAGATCTTGTTCTCAAATAATAATTGTCATTAAGGTCCTGCCTAACAGCAGGGATCTTGTGGTCACATAATAAATTATGGTTAAAGTCCCACAATACGTCAGTGATCACATAATAATTATCTTAGGGTTCCACCTAACACCAGGGACATTGTGTTCCAAATGGTCCTATTTCTTCAAATGTAGGACCTATGTATTGAGGGGAGGTTTGTGGTGGAGTTGGATGTGATTATAAACACACCCAGCTTCTCTTAATCCATTAAAATGTAGAAGGCTTTACGTGTAGAGAATCTCTTCACCGATGAAATCTGACCCTTTGATGGCATGCCAACCCTCTCCCCTTTTTATTAGATAGCAGATAAGGGTATTGTGAGCACTTTAACATATAAGATGGGTTTGAAGGGAAAAAAAAAAAAGTTAGACACATAGTGGACCATGAGTTCAACTACAGGCCAACATGGTTTGCCCTAAATATGCTTTTCCACACCTCACATCGGTAAAGAGATTTCTCTCCTATGGTCGATCTCACTGGAGTGTACCTGTGCCAGGAGTTAGCGTTCTCTTACCCAAATTTCAAATACCCTTTGATACATTTCGGACATTTAAATATAGCACGTAGGGTCATTCCTAGATTCGAATGTGTTTGAGAGGATCTGGGATCCAAAGAGAACTTTTAGCATTGGGTTGTGCTCTCTTACTACATTGTGAGATGGGGCCTATTGACATCTTTGATAGAGTAGTAAGGACACACCAGCCACTATTACAAGAAGTGTTATTGGACCGGTCTTCATGTGAACTTGGACCCTTATTCTTGCTTTTTGTAATTATGAAATAGAGACTAATTGACATATCTTTTTATCTTGTAATTTCTCTACAAGAAATCTAGCAACAGGACCTACTGGACAAAGATCAATGCCAAGCATTCAATCTTTGTGATTTACTTATTCCTTCATAATAGACCTTTATATCCAAATCTGATGAGATATGTATCACATTTTATTGCAACATATATAAATTACGACTTTGTAGGGAGTTTGCAAGAAGCGCTGCAAGGAGCTTACTAGGGACTGCAAGGAACAAAAGAGTAGGAGTGGGTGCGCATGATAGTATGAGAAGACTGTCAAGATGTAATTGACTAGCTCATGTAACAGAGTGCGAAAGGGTGGTCATGGGATATTTTTAGTTTGCTTTATGATGTTCAACAATTTATGAAATATCTCGAGTGTGTAAGTATTGTTAAGAAAACTTGGAATGATGTTTTGATTGCTCGTAAATACGCATTCAGGGTTTGCTCGTAAATATATATATATATATATATATTTTTTTTTTTTTTTTTTTAATCTTCCGAAGTATTTGCCTATCCATGGGAAATTCCTTAAGGTATGTCCTATTTAGGCAAGTAGTACTATGTTACCTAACTAATTATTAAAGGTCATCTGCTTCTTTTTATCTTTTTCCATTGTCTCATCTAAAACTGTAACCATATTCACTCCAAGAAATCTAATGGATCTTTCAATCCAAATATTTTCTTGGAACTTAGTGAGGGGCATATCATATGCCTTTATCTTTTCCTTCACACTTGTAGTTGTAGCTAGGCCATACAATTTCGTACAAGTTTGTCTAACCTTTTGTTACAACTCTAGAGTACCCTAACAAGGACTGTCACCATTAAAGAAAGTTCCATTATTTTGGAAATGGTCCCATATAGGGAATTCCAATTTTTCTGGTTAAGAAACAACTATTTTATCTAAATAGATATTCTCCATGATAGTTTCAATAAGGGTTTTAATCGGTTCAATTCCATCTAAACGGTCTGTTTCGTTTGATTCATGATGTAATAGGCATATACGGAATATTATGGCTCCAATTTTTCAAACCAATAATGACTATTTTTTCGGTTTTGGCTATCCATATATTACTTTGTTTTAAATTGACTAAATAATTTCATTGTCAAAGAGAAGAATATACAAGGGAGAGAATGAGGGGAGGGGGAGCAATCTCCGACATGCCCATCGAAAAAAATACAACTAACACTAACAAACAGATAAGTCTTTGCACAACGCCACAAGAGGTCAGCACAAAACAAAACTATCTTAGGGAAGAGCGGCGGGAGAAATAGTGGAAGTAGGAAGGCCATAGGAGACAACAATGAGCTTGTTTCTTGGGATATTGTAGATAGTGCGATGATTGAGGGATCTCAACTTGGAGTTGATATCAAAGTAGATAACTTTCCAAATCATGTCAAATGAGTGAGTTATGGAAGTCCATCTACAATGATCTCTCTCCATCCAAATATGAATTATCCATATTTTTATCTAATTTAAATTCGATTTTAGTCATTCCATTTAATTTGATTCAGTTATTTGATTCAAATTTGATTTGGTCAAAATTTTAGTATTATAGTGACAATCTTATTGTAACCAAATGTGGGTACACAATGCAAAACTACCCAAACAAAGTAAATTTCTAAAGTTTAGTATTGAAGTTAAATTTGATCATCCATCTCTTTTAGTTATTAAAATTCAAAAATTATAATAAGCATTTGTAAGTTTTAGATAAAAACCCATCAAGCAAACATCACATGGCTACAACTAGCTAATTTAGTGAAGATTAATATTTCCAACCAATGATTTTATATCCAGCCTTATAAGCATGCACTGCACATGGGTATCCGTATCACTACATTTGTAATATTGAATGGATCGAGGAGATATTTGCAAGTAGTCTAAAATTAAGTTAATTCCTACTTCTTACATGTTAATTATGACTTCTTAATTAATGGGTTTTGTTGAGAGGAAGAAGGATGGAAGCTTCATATTTACACCTCATTAAGTACCAAGACATGTATCAATCCCATATATTTGCTCCCATGATACTACTCTGATCAAAGCTTTTGCCATATTTTATTACCACTTTACATTTGGATATGTGTGTATCTGTGTATGTGAGTGTACGTGTGCGTTTGCATGTGCATGTCTCTCATTGAGATTTTCTTATATTTCTTAAGTGTGAATGTATAAATATCTTATCATTTCTTTATCTTAGTTGCCCTTTATATATATATATATATATATATATAAAGCTTGTCTTAACATAAAGTTACATTAATTTCTCTTTTTTTTTCAGAAAAAAATGGGGTAAAAATTAAATAGAAAAACCAAACAAATCCCTACAAAAGAGCATTTATATTTTTATGGTTTAAAAGTAAGTAATACAATCTTATTCCAATATTTTAGATAGTTAAGAAAGCACACACCAACGGCATTTGTGGGTAAGGGTGTTAGTCAGATTGGTTTGGATTTTGGTTTGGTTGTGGTTCAATTTTGGTTCAGTTCAAGATACAGCAATTGAACCAAAATTGATGAAAATTTAGAACACTAACATGGTTCAGTTTTCATACGATTTCATAATCAGTTCATTATTCGGTTTTGACACAATTTGTCGCTATTTTAGGTGTTTGAGCTAACATTTTAAATCTTCACAGACCGAAAAAAAAAAAACTATATATATATATATATTTAAAGATTATAAATTCACCAAACTATTGTTTAAAATTTTTATCACTTAAATTAATTAAAATTTTTAAAAATTAAATTAAATTTATTCAATTCACTTCAAATCAATGGTTTCAACCTGAAAATAAAATCAAACTGAACCAAGAGAATATTCCATAATTTAAATGAAAAAGGAAACAATGAGGCGCCAAAAGGATCACTTATTAATTGTTACACTACTTATTACTACTACTGTTACATGTGGGTTCACAATAGGTTCCAAAATTCATTCACCAAGAATTATTAATAAACCTAGTAAAGCCAGAACCCTACCCGACAGAAACAATCAAATAGGAATCTGTTAAATTATAGATCCCTTAGTTGATTGCTAGATGTGGGCCCCATCAAATAATAAAGGGAATTTCCCTCGTATCAATATTTATTAAGAATCAATCCTAACCAATGTGGATATTATCATCATCATTATAGCTTAGATTATAAACAAGCTTAGGAAATGATTAGATAAGAGACAGTTTGGCATATATTATAATACCATTAAACCCTCATGTGCTTCTGCTCATCATTCCCAATTATATCATGGGGGATATCATTAATAATATTGCATTATAATATAAGAACCAAATCAACCAAACATGCCTTCCAAGAAAGTACACTAACACCTTCCCTTTCCTTCCCATCATACTCTCTCCCTTTCTCATTAGTCTATTATTAATTAAGCCCAAGTACCCAGGGTACTGTCTTGATTGAAAGCGTAAATGGTTAAAAATGTAATCTTATAAAAGATAAAATAACTCTAAAAATCTCCGTATCCTACCCCGCACGTGCACATAAGCATCCCATCACGTGGCTAAGGTTTTTTGTGTGGGGCCCACTTGCCAACTTTGGAACCTAGAATATGTGTAGTACAAAAGCTTTGATCGGACGGTTGGGGGGGAGCATGTATGTGGGGACCACATGACTATAGGGAGACCAGTTGGTGCTGGCTGACTAGGCAGGGGGAATGATTTGGTTCACCGACTTCCACCGGAAAAGAAGGCGAGAGAAGAGAAAGAAGCATAGTTTTGTTGATTAAAGAAATGGTGACCAAAATGATTTAGTTACGGGGGGCCCGCACTAGAGTTCTGACCATTGACCAGATCCAGCAGAAAAAAGGTCAGGGGGAACTTTGACTGCCATGTGCACACGTACGGGTTCCGAGATCACACGTTCGCCTCGCTGTCGTAGACTCTGTCCTTCTGGGTTTCCTCGTAGGCTCCACATGGATGAAATTTTATACAATACGCAAGTGGCTTTTTCTTTTTTTTTTTTTTGGGTTAGAACAAGTGGGGGTATCCAAGTTACCAAAATAACCCCATTTGAGTATCACTATCTTAAATACAAGTAAGCTTTGTTTGGTAGGAACAATAATGATGATTTCAACATTTTGTCCCACTTACTATCATTTAAGGTTGAAGAAGGGTATACATGGGAGTTAAAGGGATAGGTTTTGAATCTTCACATGTACGTCTAGGTGAACATATGCGTGTAGGATTTATTTTCATTAATGGAAACCTTAGGAACATTACTACACTATAAATATATTTAGTGCATACATGTACATGCACATACATGTATACATATGTACTTAAGGCCCATTTGATAATGTTTCTGCTAACCATGTTTCAAGAAACGATAGAAACATAAATTTTCATTTTTAGAAACAGAAATAGAATTGAAGGTATTTGATAAGTCATGTTTCTGGAAGTTGATAGTAATCAGCGAAAGAATGGTCACGAGTTATTTTCATAAACGGCGAAACAAGTCTACTTGTTTCGCTTGGGTCACTTATTGAACCATAAATAGATAGAAATTTCAATTTATATTTTTGAAAACTAGTGAAACGAAACAATTTTATCAAACGCTTTTTGTTCTGTTTCTTGAAACGTTATCAAATGAGCCCTCAATCTTGTCCAAATAATTCAAGGCCCTTGTATCACTCTATATCAGGTCTTCAAAACTATCATATGGTAGGATAAATAGGGGCCACAAATTTTGCCTCTAATAGCTTTTGCATAGTGTTATTGCATAAAAAATTCAACCATTTTCATCAATCCCACATCAAGCATCCCTTGAGATTAAGAGTGTTAAAATAGAATCGAAATCGTTTTTTGAAATTGAACCAATTCGTTTACGATGGAATTATGAAATTGCTTAATAAATGGTTTGATTTTAATTTAAAAAATGAGACCGTTTAGTTAATTAAATAGTTCAGTTTTTGGTTTAAAAAATGAAAAAATTTAAACCGATTAAATAAACAGATAAACAAGAGAGAGAGCCAGAATGGAAGATAACATGTATAGAACCTTAAAGGGTAAAAAAGTTAATTCACTACCCTTAAAGGGTAGTTTAGATATCTTAGGGTAGGCAGATTGTATGATTGATGGTGGTGATTGCGATGGGTGGTGTATTTTGAGAGGCAGCATAAGGATAATTTCGTAAATAAAGAGAATGAAGATTAATGAAGGAGAGTGTGAAGAAGGGCCATGGTCACGTGGGAATCACATGCGAGATGAGCCTCGTACGTTGCAACTCTATGGGAGGAAGAAGGAAGAAGTGGGGGCCTGGGCCTGGGCCTGGGCCTGGGTCTGGTGGAGATAAGGTTGTCGGATAGCGAAGCTGATCCATTATTAAGGGGGGAACACGTGGGACAGCTAGCACGCACCTGTGGGGACACTAATCATCACTCGACAGCTTCCCTCATTTTAATGATCCCATCCTAATCCCACTTGTATTTAATCATAATAATAATTATTAAATCCCAAATTACCCCGCTTAACCCTCATGATATGATCTTAATCCTCCTGTGACTGTGACTGTTCTTGTTAAATGACGCATATACCCTCTCTGTTCATGATGGGTGATGGGCTTTTCCTCCTGTTACTGGTCCTCTTTCCCATTCTCCACATCTATATAATGAATGCCGCCAGACAGAAGCCTGCGCTCTTTTTCGTAAATGCCATTATTGTGTCTCCACTGAATTGTGAGAATGTGCCTTCCAAAAAAGAAAAATTGTGAGAATGTATTTTTATCATATCTATCCTTATTGCTCAACTCCTTAACTTCCTCCGCTCCTAATATCTAAGTGGGCAATGAGAGCCTAACATTGTCAACAGCCACATGCACATGATTGCAGGGAAGAGAGGTGGAATTAAATTATTCTTAAGGAAATTTATTGTGCCATCCTCCGAAGAATGCCATAATGATAAGATCACTCATTTTATTTCACCAAATTATTTTTAGATCCTCTACCGTTAATCAATGTTAAGTGTAAAGTTAAAATGATCATTATACCATTATAATTAAAAAACTTTTGTTTTAACCATTATACCAAAAACACCTATATATTCGATAAATTCACATGAGGCGATGTCTGTTGGTGCTCCCAATCATTATTTCCATTTCGACTGGATTCGTGAACTCGCACAAAGAAACAGGTCCTTGGAGCTTTGATTTGAACCCTCAGACTCGAATCCAGGCTGACTACTGGCCTAGAATTGTTGGAGCTTTGATTATTCCGAGTTCTTATCTGAGTTCTCGGTCGTTTTCTTAATCGTAAAAAGCGATTCCTTTTTTATTGTTTTCCATTTTTTAATGGTGCTTTGCACGATGGAAATTATGTCTTCTTGATGCTGCAAGTTGATGGGACTATGCTTACTCTAAAGGGTGAGGAAACCTTTCGTTTTGATTTGGTTCATTTGATTGTGTCTTCTAACTGTCCAGTTTTATTGATTGGGTTTAGGGAAGTCCAGCACTCCAGCTATACAAAAACCTTCATGTACATAGCCCTGTACAGCAGGAATTGAGGTCTCCTTTTCTCATTCATTTCAATTTGAAATAATAACCAACAAAAATGAAAAAAGGTAAATAGAAAATGAACACAAACACAAGCACGCACAAGATCTGCCAGGCCTCTCTCTTGCTGATCCTTCTAATTATGAAATTGCCCCTCTCTCTCTCTCAAGAAAAATCTCCCTCAAAGAAACACTATCTATAGAAAGGCAAGCAACCTCACTCTTCTCCAACCACTTTTTCCTATTTGATAATGGCATTTTGGTATTTAAAAAAAATATATAGTTCTTGAACAATGACTAACGGTAAGGGGTTTGAGAATAATTTGGTGAAACAGAGGGGGTGGTTTTATCATTGTGGCATTCTCTAGGTGGTGGTGCGGTAAATTTTGGTTAATGTTAATATAATTTTTTTTAATAATATAATTATGAGTGTATTTTTTTTTAAGTTAATCCATTTGATAGAGGATTAGGTAAACATCTCATCGGCACAATTTTTGCTTAAAATGAGTAGGGAAAATAAGATAGATTGCAAAAGATGTTATGTTATATCTTATGTTTACCTTCGTTTAATGACATTTTGGTAATTTAATTAAAACTTTAAAACACAGTTTGAATAACTATTTTACCTACTTTAGACTAAAATTTGGCTTCTATTTTTTTAGGGATTAAATTCAAGGGCCTCTTGATCATTGCATAGTAGATTCATGTAGGGGCTAGGCATAGACCTATGGTGGAGGAGCCAACTGGAGCCTAAGACCACACTTTTTGTAAAATAAGGAAAATTGGCCATTGAGATATATGTTGGGTCCTCCATGGTATGATCGAACTCATGTACCATCAAGTAGTAAATAGTGAAGAACTAGGCATAGTGACGTTTAGAATTCTTTAAAAATTATTAAAAATTATTTTAAGGGAGAGGGATGAGTATGCTAGCGTAGTACTTAGGAATTAGGAATGCTAGCGGCATTTTGACCGTAGGATTTGATCAACATGAATTGAACCATTGGATGAAGAGAAAATATATAAATTTTCAATTTACGGTTGCAACACCTTTACTCTCTCTCTTTCTCTCTCTTCTCTCTGGAAAAAGTCTACTAGAACCAGCCGGAGAAAGCGAAGTTGGGTTTTTTTTTTTCCCTTTCTTTTATCGATTTGCAAAGTGCAGTTTGAACCACTGTTAGTTAATACGCGTTTTAAACGCGTTTAAAACGCGTTCGCGTTTTTTTGCCGTTTAAAACGCGTATTGCCGTATGCTTCCCAACAATGCGGGAAAAAACGGGTACGGCTGTCTAAACCGTTTTAAACACGTTTTAAACGCACGTTTAAAACGCGTATGCGTTTTATAAGG
The DNA here is from genome assembly GCF_013358625.1 of Macadamia integrifolia. NCBI lineage: Eukaryota > Viridiplantae > Streptophyta > Magnoliopsida > Proteales > Proteaceae > Macadamia > Macadamia integrifolia. Next base: position 22,634,055 of record NC_056563.1, on the reverse strand, counting down.
GCNGTGTTTTGGTGTGGAAAATCCGGGAAAAAAATATCCCTAAAGATGATCCTCATGTATGCATCCCCCTTGAAAGAAGAGATTGTTAGAATTCTAAACAAAAGTAATAATCTCATATAAGATGTAAATAACTCGATGTAAAGGAATATAAAGACTATTAACTTTTGAAGATGAATTCTACCCATATCTTAACACGATAACCCATATCTTAACACGATAGTCTTACTGTCGATCGCTGTAGCCTGTAAAAGCCACATTACGCATGTCTTGTGGGTTATTCATTGGGGAATCAATGCACCAACGCACTACTGTCACTATAAGCTACCGGAGTTGATACATCAACAACCAGTCCATTCATACTGTGCACCAAAAGCCAATCATGGGTATGGTCAGTCCATTCTGCCCCACTCCGTTAACTCTGTTAGGTATTAACGGTGGTCCATTTGTTACCAATAATATGGTGGTCCATTGCCCATGGTTGGTTGATTTTTATGGCAAATGGGTCTCTTGGAAGCATGGTTCTAATTATTAGTATCAGATCAATCATATCAAGTGATTAGGTCTTCCATCTCAATACCTGGTTAATATCATATCCGTTGAATGATATAATCAAGGATAAAAAGGTAAAAGAATTTATTTTCTTAAGAAAATCAGGAGTATTTCTCTTCAATACAAAATCATTCCGATACTGTATCGATTATGGGGATGACCGATACCTATCCCAATTTCGTGCACCAAAAATATGCTTGGAAGTAAGAGAAAACACAATGATCAATCATATTCTAGTGCTTATCAGACAAGTGAGTGGTTGGGTTCATTGAAAGAATGGTTGGGTTCTTTTACATATAATTTTGACATACATAGAGGGAGTGTGCCATGTGCTCATAGATCGTCATTATTCGGTAATGGATCTCGGATTTGTTATCAGAATCGGCGCTACTATCTCTATTTCCGTTACTCATGTTCACATTGGTGCTTCTTCCGACCACTGTTAGTTAATACGCGTTTTAAACGCGTTTAAAACGCGTTCACGTTTTTTTGCCGTTTAAAACGCGTATTGTTGTATGCTTCCCTATAATGCGGGAAAAAACGGGTACGGTTGTCTAAACCGTTTTAAACACGTTTTAAACGCACGTTTAAAACGCGTATACGTTTTATAAGGGCAAACAGGGAATTTTATCATACTATTAAAAAAAAAAAAAACAAAAAAAACCCAAAACCGAAGAATCCGTGAATCCTGAACCAAATCCCCAAATCTCTTCCCTTCGTTTTCTTCCCCAAATCCCTTCCCTTTGTTTTCTTCCCCAAATCCCTTCCCTTCGTTTTCTTCCCCAAATCCCTTCCAAGTTCCATACCTCCATCTCTGCTTCTTTCTCACGGAGCTTTTGAAGGATCCTTTGATTACTTTCTTCGGCAAACGAGAGAGCATGTCCGGTGAATCCGTGAATCCGTGAATCGTGTCCGGTGAATCCGTGAATCCTGAACCTTCTCTAGGATCGCTTCACCGGGAGTTCTGAAATTGTGCTCCGGTGAATCCGTGAATCGTAGCCGTAGTCCGGTGCTCCGGTGAGTCCGTGTCTCCGTGACTCCATCTCTCCCGGTGAGTCCGTGGCTCCATCTCTCCCTTCTTTCGTGAGTCGATTTTCCAACCTAGGGAAAACCGAGCTAACGGAGCCATTACCTGAAGGCGGCTGCCGCGGCTCACGATTCACGAATGTTGGCCGCAGCGGATTGACGATGGTTCAGAGTTCAGACTTCAGAGCGGCATCAAAACGAGTGAGCAACAGCGAGCAACAACTGTTGAGATCGGTGTGAAGGTTTTGGTCATTAGTAGGAAGCGGATCCATCGTTCAGCGGATCCACAGTTCCACACTCCACAGTCGGCGTGAAGGTTTTGGCCGTCGTCAGAAGCGGCATCAAAACCAGTGAGCAATAGCTGTTGAGAGCCTGAGACGAGTTGCCGTCCTCAGGAGCCGTGGTTTGAGAGGGTTGCTGTTGAGGTACGCTCTTCGAGCCCTTGTTGTGACTTGTGAGCCTTTCTCTCTGTCTCTACTCTTCTTCTTCCTCTTGTTCTGTAATATAGCATCGAAAGGGTCTGGGCGCCAGGGACCAGGGCTACTATTGTATTGGTTCAGTTGTGCTGGAGTGATTACGAAAGCAAAGATAGATTAGCCAGGGACCAGAGCTACTATTGTATTGGTTCTTACCATGGTTTCAAACAGGAATCAGATCCAATACAGCCGATTCATGCCAAGGAAGCCTAGAATCAATGAATTACAAGATCCGAGACCAGCACCAGCTGACTCTACGGTTCTTGGAATAGAATTCATTGTATTTGAAAGGCTGGTTTTTACTTCTTACCCAGCCAATATCTACTTTCGAATCCCATCAAGGTGTAGTAATCCATTAGACAATACAAAGTAAAGCAAATGGTAACCCGAGGAACAATGTATATTAATCCATTAGGCTGTTATACTCAGTCATTGTCATAATTGCATGGTCTTGCCTTATCTAGGGCAATTGTCCTCTCTCAAATACCTCATGATCGACTGTTGCAGTGAGTAAGATATAATTCTGTTTTCTGATTGATTGGGTATTATAATTATGTTTTTCTGATTACTAATCCGATTTGGCATTTTACATCCCTTTTTTTTTTCATTTACTAATCTATGATTAAATTTTTTTGAAAGGAATTTACTCATCGTTCATTCGTTATACGTTAATTATTCTATTTGTTGAGATTGGAAAGGATGTTTTATTATATTATGTAGGTATTTCAAAGTTGAGCTACCTGAGCTTAAGCAAAATGGTGAGACCTAAGGATAAATTTTGGGAACATGTAGAGCAACGTGGTTTGGGCCGTTTCACATGTAACTATTGTGGACTTAATTATTCCGGGAGTGTTTCACGAGTGAAGGCTCATTTAGCTTGTCAACCTGGACATGATGTTCAAATTTGCACCCAAGTTCCTGAGCACATTCAAGCTGATGCCCTGGCAGAATTTAATTTGAGTAGATCTGCTAAGAAAAGAAGGAGTGATTCTCTTGAAAGTGTAATGGGTTCCACAAGTAGCATACCGTCTATGCCTCATGTTAGGGTTGCACATCAACCCACAATGCTAGAGATGGCTGCTAAGCAAGACAAGAAATCATTGGACATGTTGGTAACTGATTTTTTTGTCAATAATAACATTTCCTTCAATGTTATTCAGACAAATTCTTTTATTGAGATGCTAAGGGGTACATGTGCTTATGGTACAAGTTATGTTGTACCTAGTTATAGCAATCTTCGGACCAGTTTGATTCCTGGAAAAAAAGCGAAAATCATGCAATATGTTAGCAGTATAAAGGCGACATGGGATATCACAGGTTGCACAATTATGTCTGATTCTTGGACTGACATAAAGAAGAGGTCATGGGTTAATGTGATTGCTTACCCTCCTGGGGGTGCTGTGTTTTTGAAATGTATTGAGTGCGGTATAAATAGATTAACTTCCACATTTCTTTTCAATGAAATTTCTGATGTCATTGAAAAAGTTGGACCAAAGAATGTTGTGCAATTTATTTCAGATAATGGTTCTAACTTTTGTTCTTGTGGTGATATGTTGTCTGGAAAATGGCGTCATATATGTAGAACAAATTGTGCTGCTCATGGGATTAATCTGCTTTTGAAAGATATTCACAAAAAAGTTAAATGGGTGAGGGAAGTTATAGAAGATGGAAAACTTGTAGTGGATTATATTCACAGGCACACAGGTATTGTAGCATTGATGAGAAAATTCACCAACAATAGAGATATCAAGCAGCCTTGCAAGACAAGGTTTGGTACTTATTTTTTTATGTTGCAGTCTCTTATTGTTGTTGAGAATGAGCTGAGGCTTTTTGTTGCATCATCTGAGTGGAGAGCCTTTCAATTCAATAGAGCTGAAATGGCAGTGAGAACTGTTGGAATAATTCAATCAGAGACATTTTGGGAGGGGGCAAAGGAAGTTGTTGCTTTCATGGAGCCACTTATTCGTATTCTTCGCCTTGTTGATTCAGATGGTTCTACTGCAGGTTACTTATATGAAGCAACAGAAAGGGCAAAAGAAACATTGAGAAAATTTGTGGAGAAGGATGGAGGGAAGTATTTAGCCATAATGGATTTGTTTCAATTTAGGTTAGAGAAGAACATTATTCATCATGTTCATCTCTTTGGTGCACTTTTGAATCCTTCTATTATGTTTGGCGGTCGACTTGATATTGATGGAACTAAATTTATGAATGCACAAGATTTTATAATGGACATCATGGTTCCTTTAGAGGATCGTGAGCAATTCATGCAAGAAGTCATTGATTATCGCATAAAAAGTCCATTGTTGTTCAATATGACAGGACAGACAATGATGAGAACTAATCATCCAAGTAAGTGACTTAGTTAATTAGTTTATTATTGTATTTTTTTTAATTAAATATAGCATTCTTATATTTGTTTACTTATGTTGATTTGTAGGGATTTGGTGGCAATTTGTTGGTAGTGCATTTCTTGTGCTTCAAAATATTGCTTGTAGAATCTTGAGTCAGCCTTGTAGTTCCTCTCCTTGTGAGCGTAATTGGAGTGCTTGGGATGCAGCACAAACAAAGAAAAGAAATAGATTAGCCCCAGAGATGCTAGAGGATTTGGTGTACATCAGGATGAACTCTATGATGAGGGAGAACTATGAAAGCCAACTACATAAAGATTCAAGGCCTATTGATTTAGATAATCTTGGTGAATTACCTATAGTAGACTTTGAGCTTGAAATGGAGAGGCTTGAGCAGACGTACGAGGAACCTGAACCATCTGACACTGGAGCTGATGGAGGATCTACTTCATGTAGTTTAATGTCTCCTCATTGATCTTTTTCTTTTTTTTTATCATTGATCTTTGGACCTGTTATAATGATACTGAATTCTTTAGACATCTTGGATGATATGGATGGATGGTTTTTTTTTTTTTATATATTTTGGACATGTCTTTTTTAATATGGTGTATTATGTATTAATTTGGAATTTACATTGGATGCTATATTTTGGATGATATATGCATGAATGTTTGATGTTGATGTAGTTTAGAACATTAGATGCAGGTATACAGACAATAATCTCTCAAATTACATGATGATATATTGCCGTTTTTTTGGTTTCGTTTTTTTGAAAACTACACGTTTAATACTCGTACCGTTCGTTTCCGTCCGTTTGACGTTTCCTGTTTTTTTGACCGTTTTTTTGACCGTACCGTTCAACGTTTTTATCCGTTTAAAACACGTACCGTACGTCTCTGTTTTTTTGCCGTTCCCGTTTTAACTAACAATGGCTTGAACATCAGCAGCAATTGCGGCGACAGTGGCGGCAGCGGTGTCTACAATGGCGACAGCAGCGGTGGCAGTTCCAGGATCCCTTTGTTGGAATCTGACTCTCTCTCTCTCTCTCTCTCTCTCTCTCTCTCTCTCTCTCTCTCTCTCTCTCTCTCTCTCTCTCTCTCTCTCTCTCTCTCTCTCTCTCTCTCTCTCTCTCTCTCTCTCTCTCTCTCACCAATGTTGCAAAATGAAAACAACTAGTACTACAGGAACACTACTTCGATTTCAAGTGTAAGAACCAAAACAAATAGAATAAAGAGTGTGGATGAAGTCCTTAACTTGGGATTCTTTATTGAACTTGAGGTGAGGACAGCCGGGACTTGGTGCTGGTGCCGGAGCTAGTGACAGCCCTGGAGCCATTGCATCATAGATCGGCAGCACAGGTGATGAACCTGTCGGCGTCGGTGGTGTTGGTTTTTTGAACCGATGGGTTCTGGGGTCGATAGCCGGTGCTCCTTCTGGCTTCACCGCAGAAGTCTGTTGGAGATTTCTCCGGCGGTTGAAATGGTCTTGAACGGATCGGGGGATTAATAGCCGTTCGATCCCGTGAATGACACCGTCGGGACGGGTCACCACGTTTGGATGGATGATCGCCACGGAATCTACCTTCTTGTCGGAATCCGTACAGGTAAGATGAACATGATCGTGAAAAAAGTGTCTTGTGTTTAGCTGACTTGCCGCCGTCACTTCCGTCGCAACCGCAGTTGCTATCGATTACCAGATAGTACCGCTGCAGTCGACAACAGCGGCGGTGCCAACTACTTTGCTTTCTCCGGCTGGATCAGGTGAATGAATGATTTTTTCCAGCGAGGAGAGAGAGAGAGAGAGAGAGAGTAAAGGTGTTGCAACCGTGCATTGAAAATTTGTTTATCTTATCTCCATCCAATGGTTCAATTCATGGTGATAAATCCTATGGTCAAAATGCCGCTAACATTCCTAATTCCTAGGTACTACGCTAGCACACCTGTCTTTTTCCCTTATTTTAATTATAATTAATTATTTATTTTTTATAAAAGTGAAATAAATTTTACACCAAAATATAGATAGGAAATTTTTCATTCACTCGTAGAAGACTATACAAGAATTCACAAACCTGTATAGGGTTTTCCATCCGATTAAAACCAATATGATACATCTGATCCGATCCCAATTCCGATTCCGATCCCAATCCCGATCCCGATCCCAATCCCGATCCCGATCCCGATCCCGATCCCGATACCTATTTCAAAACCCTTGCTTGTGAGCGTAGTGACAACTAGAGGGCTTTTGTGTAATTTGAGGTGGCGTTGTGGGGGACTACTATCTTGGCTGTGGAGGAAATCTGAGAGAGAGAGAGAGAGAGAGAGAGAGAGAGAGAGAGAGAGAGAGGGGGGAGTCCAATGATTGTGAGAAGTGCGTGTCTGGTCATAGAGGGACAACATGACACGCACGGTCTGTGGCTTTGTGGGACCCACGTGTCACGTCTTTCTATATCCTGTTCGTACGTGTCGGAGCAGGACATGCTTCTTCCACGTGAGTTGGGGGCAGCAACGTTTTTCCTCCTCCTCCTCTTTACCCCCACTCCTCCCATCCCATTTGTGTGTTCTCAGACTCACCTTCCCCACGTGACCACCACTCCCCATTGTCTCTATCTTTTCTTTGTTTCTCCCCCAGGCCCCCCCTCCCCTCCCCTCCCCTCCGCCTTCACTTCTACAAACTTCTATTCGGCCCACAGCTTGGGTCCACCCGTGAATTTGAGCTCTTGAATTATAACCATTAGATTGGTATCAGATCCAATATCACGTCATCCCTACGTAAAGAAAACCAAGATAAAAAGTAGTGACAGTGGAAAGATGACAACAGAAGTCATAACCCCGGGTACCCCATCAGAGCCGTCCAATCAACAGTTGATTTATTTACAAGTCAGAGATTCTTTTAAATAGTGTGGGCCCATAATCAGTATGCCAACAGGAGAATGACATGATGGCTGATGGATTTAAGAATGTAACAATGCGAGCCATGGCTCCATTACCAATTCCCAACTCAGAAGTGGTGGCCCATCCGGGTTTTTGGGTCGGGTTATATGAGGACATTTTGGTCACATTAAATATTTGAATCCCCGAAACCCAATATCTAGATATTATCATAATTAAAGAAAGAGTTAAATTACTCGGGAGAATTTAGAAACGCCAATATTCCTCCCAAGGTAAGATTTTCTATTGCCAAAAAAATAGTAAAAATAAATGGCATTTACGGAAGAGAATTTAAGAAAGGTCATTTAAAGCCCTCTCCACTCACACTCCTAGAGAGAGAAAGAAAGAGTCCCCACTCCCGAGAGACTTGTTTTGGACACTGTTTTTCTGCAACTGCCAAGGCAGTTTTCCATTTTGCGGTTTCGGAGTTTCGGTAACGGACGAAAAAGCATGGAATTTGAACCTATCGAACCAGATATAATGAGAAACTGTTGTTATGGTCAACGGTCAACTTATCCAGAAAGTGAGAATCGTGTGACTGTACTACTGTACAGCAGGAGGTTAACCTGTGATTAACTATGATTGGGTTAAGGTAAAGGGTTCACGAGTACTAGAGAGAGTTATGATTGAGATGATGGTAGGTCCGTCCGCCCCGTGGGTAGGCTCAGCCTGACACAATTCATGATTGACTGAACCATACCACAGCTCTATATAAACCCGCTCCCTTCCCCACTGTAATGAAAAAGCTGAAACCGTTTCCAAGATCTCTCCATTTCCTCACTCTACGACTCCTCCGGGCTCCGTGTGCGGTTTCTTTCTTTAGATTTCAGATCAAGAAAGAAGATGATGGTGGAGAAAGAGAAAGAAGATTTAGCTTTGAGCTTGAGCTTGAGTACAACTGCGGATCATAATCGAAATCCGTTGCAGCTGAATCTCATGCTTTCCTCTGTTTCTTCTTCGACTCCTTCCCCGTTCATGCTTCAGAAGAACTCCTGGAATGAGCCGTTCGCGTCTTCAGGTACTTTTAACTCTTTTTTTTTTTTTTTTTTCAATTTTCTCCTTGAATGCATGTTAGATCTGGTTCGGCACATTTGATTTTTCTCCTTCGTATTCTCTCAATCACACAGATCTCTGGTTCGGCTTTTCTAGTCTTTAATCTTTAATGTTACATGCAAAGAACCGCCTTTGCGTCAAATATTCTACTTTTTTCCTCCTGCCTCCCAAAAGATTCAAATATTCTACTTTCAATCGTTCCTCGCCTTTCCGAGCCGATGCGTTGTCCTCGGCGTACGTTTTTTAATGATCGGAACAATAATCCCCTGTTTTCTTTCTCCCTTTCCTTTGTAATCAGATCTATGTGGCCTAGCCGCCGATGATGCTTCTTTACTAACCAAGTTTCAACTCAATCGTGGAGAGATCTATTCGATATAAACTTGGTTTGGATGTCTTTTAACCTCGTTCTGTTTCTTACTTTCCAGATCGCAACTTAGAGATCTTCAGGGGCGAGACAAGATCGTTCCTTAAAGGAATTGATGTGAACCGATTGCCATCAACCGCGGACTGCGAAGAAGAAGCCGGAGTCTCCTCTCCGAACAGCACGATATCTAGCGTGAGCGGAAAGCGAAGTGAGAGGGATATAAACGGAGAAGAGCTTGAGATTGAAAGAGCCTGTTCGCGTGGAATCAGTGACGAAGAAGACGGCGACGGGTCTAGGAAGAAACTCAGACTTTCCAAGGATCAATCGGCTATTCTTGAAGAAAGTTTCAAAGAACACAACACTCTCAACCCCGTAAGTATAAGATCCTTACGTTCCCCTGTTTAGCAGTATAGCTTCTTCTATTTCAGTATTTGACGTCTTTTAACATTTATTCGATCTATTTGGTTTTCACAGAAGCAAAAGCTGGCGTTGGCGAAGCAACTAAACCTTCGACCTCGACAGGTGGAAGTTTGGTTCCAGAACAGGAGAGCAAGGTGAGATATGTTTTTTGTGATCATAAGTTCAACTTGAGAGTGTTCTTCTCTCTAAGGAAAAAAGAAGAAAGTTTCGAAATTTCTCTTAACCTGTTTATGTAAATTACAGGACGAAGTTGAAGCAGACTGAGGTGGACTGTGAGTTCTTGAAGAGATGCTGTGAGAACTTAACAGAGGAGAACAGGAGGTTACAGAAGGAGGTTCAGGAGCTAAGAGCACTTAAACTATCCCCGCAGTTCTACATGCACATGACCCCACCAACGACCCTCACAATGTGCCCTTCATGCGAGCGCGTCGCCGTCTCATCGACATCCTCTGCATCTGCCGCCGCTGCTGCTGCTGCTGCTGCGGGAGCAACCGCGCCATCGACGCCACTCACCGCTATGCGATTGCTCCGCTCCACCATCCCCATCAACCCACAAGCTTCATCTCCGATCCCTCCGCTCCTCAATCGTAATTAATTTCCAAGGTGAGGAAGGTCATTTCAATCATTAATGATTCCATCCTCAGGTCAGGTGGTTTAGCCGTGGGGGGTTGGGAGTTGGGGATATTGTACGGAGAGGAGGAAGCAGTTTTATTCGCGCACTCGCTCTTTGACTAAGAAAAGAAGATTCTGTTGTTGGGAAAAAGTGGTGTAGTAGGGGTTTGGTAAACTGTTAATTAAGAGTTTATAGCATATGATTATATATACTTATGATTCGGTCGTCCCCTTCTCTAGTCATTCTATGGTTTATTGTCGCTTAGGTTGTTTAGTTGTTCTAATTTATCTGGATGAGAGAGAGAGAGAGGTGGGGTAGGGTAGGGATATGTCAAAGGTCAAAATTTCCGTTGATAATTTGCTGCATTTGTAAAGTTGATCTAATACAATTTTTGTTTTCTAATGCAAAATGTTAAATAATATGTGTTCTGTAATGGTTACTATGATTAGATTAATGGCAACATATCTCGGATTTTAATGATAGGAAATTTAATTATTGCTCATGCATTCTTAAAGGATATTGGTAGCTATTCATATTGATAGGGATTTGGATTTGATCATTTGAATATGGTCATCCTATTGATAAAAAAATTGATACTAGTGTCTAATATGGTGATCTGATTGATACATTTGAATATCCGATACCGTGAGTGATATCCGTTGACTGATGGTCAACTGCTATAGTATTGGATTGACATTAGTATCGGATATCAAGGATACTGATATGTATATACAGTTAATACGAATACCTAAATCCTCTATACAGGTCAGGTCTATATCATCTGAAACCTATATTTTAAGGAAAAGACACGGTATGCTGCTGGGATACTTAGATTTGTGTTATCTTTTTTTTTTCCTCTTTTGGAAAAGTCTCTTATGCCTCTTCCATTCCGGTCCTTCACATTGGATGAATTGTTAACTTCAAAGAAGCTGGCAGCATACTTAACCTCTTCCCTACTTTTTAATAGTTCTATTTTTATTATATTATAGGGTGAAAAAACCTTGTCGGTTTGGTGCATGGCCAATAAGCATAGGTCGGAGCATCTTTAACACACAGGGGGCAATGCGGTCTTTTTGTGTTTGCCCATGTCTAGGCTTTTCCAGCACCAAACTAATAGGATTCTTTTTCTTATATAATAATTTAAAAGTAAAATGTGACTTGTCGAGACTAGGGTTAATTTAATACCCGAGTCACCAAGTTTTATCAAGTGTGAGTCAAGAAACAGTGGTTATGAATTAAAATTTATCTCACTTATGAATTTGAGTAGTAATCAAATACAAAGGGGATTGTCTTATTTAAAAAAACATAAGAATAGAAAAGGATAGTAAGAAAAAGAAGATATATTTTTCATGTAATCATTAGAAGTAAAAAAAGAAAGGGTAAGAGAATGCTATGTCCTCCAGCTACACACCAGTGAGAGTAGCCAATGAGAGGGCACTCGCAAGCATCTTCAGTAGGGTTAGTGTGATCTTTTTGCATCTATTGTGTCTTGACACATTTATAGGAGATGGCATTCTTTCTTCCAAAAGGAAAATAGAGAAAGAGAATACTACAAACATGGAGGCAAGTTAGAGAGGATCTTTTTCTAGCAAACAAACACATGCATATCTTGAAAAATTATTAAAAAAAAATACAATTCTCTCACTCCTTTATTTCCATTTCACTATTTTCCCTCAAACAAACAAGGCCTTTAGATTCTAAATTCTTTACTCCCAACATGTGTATACTAAAAATTGGATCGGAAATCTCATTGTTCGTCCACCTCAGGTGTTGAAACTTAGGGATCAATGATATTTTTGGCTGATCTACACATCTGTGCTTTGAAAATCAACTTAAAGCCTCATGTTTGGGAGATCTGAGGAGCCAAATTTTGGATTTGGGAGGTTAATCACATAAACAGAAGTAAAACTCAATTTTTCCTTTGTTTTAGTTACTTTTTGGCTATGAAAATTGACGTATGTTGTATCTAGGTCATAGACCTACATGTTTGATGGCTCGATTTTGTAATCTTTAAGAAATTCTTGAAGAACATCAAATATCCAAATATTTATAAGTTTAAGTGATAAAATAAAAGAAAAGCAATGATATAATTCATGATAAACAATGTACTGCTCTTGGTAATTCAGATTATTATTGTATGCAAAAAATAAATTAATTTGTTTTCTCATTTTTCTTATAAGGCCACAAAATATTCAATAATTAAATAATAACTTTTTGATGATAGGAATGTCCACCCCATTTTCAAGTAATATTGGTTAAATTTGATTTCTTATTTCATCCAAGTTTGCAACGCGATATTGACATAACTTATAATTTTATATTGATATATGAATTTTTTTTTCCATTTTCTAAATTTTTTATATATTTTTGCGCAATTTATAGGTCAATCAAATTTTTATAAATCAGTTGGGAGAATCGGCTCTGTCCAATTTAAATATGGATTTAGGGGAGTTGATTCAAGTCCCGATCGAGTCTGATATTTAAAACTTTTGGGAAAAATTTTCTTACACCGTAGGTGAAGAAAAAGTACATCCATCTAGGGTCATAAATGCTCTGCCTTTATAGTAAAAAGTTGATAATACCCCTCCCAGCTATTCCCCAATACCCTCTGCACTCCATCCAAACCCCTTAATCAAGGGATGATCATGGGTTAAGGAAAAAAGGCTCTTATAAACTTTGGTATACTATATTATAAAACTGTGGACCGCTTGGTCTATAGCCTTTCTTTTTGTGGTGGGTGGGTCGGGCCATCCATGTCCTATCTACATAACTACGTCTAAGGATGTTAATCGATTCAATTTCAATTAATCAATCTGGATCTAATTCAGTTCAAAGTATGGAAGGAAGAAACTAGATTGAATCCTTTACTAACCGATTCCAATATCCCAAATCAGAACCAATTAATAAAAATTGGCAACTCAAATGATACCCAAATTAGGCAGGATTCAACCTCACCCCTTTTATTGTGACAATTTTTTAGTGTGAAAATTGTTTACAGCCACTGCACTGTGCAGTAAGCATTGGGTGGCTAGGAGCCCCTTAAGGCGTGTATTTAGATGCTCTCGAGCTTCCGATGCTCACCACACCTTACCGCTCACTGCAGAGGATGTGAACTCCAATTTTGATCTCAATAGTCTCTTTCACATTACCCAAACAAAAGAATTTTTGGGGGGGGGGGGTGTTTTAATAAAACAAAGAGTAAATTCTAGACCATTGAATATACAACATGATGGTTCATACTAAAAATTAATCATAATTATGTATGGAAAAGTGGAAAATTTTATTTAAGAATCTATCAAATGTACTGTTGGCAAATTCAACCCTCCAAGACCCAAGTGACAGATAAAATTAACAACTCATTTTAAACAAATATTTTTTTGTTATTGAGAAGTGGAGAAACCTTTTTCCTTATCATATGAGTAACATCAGATAATTTAAATTTTTTGATTGATTCCGATATGGAGATTGGGAATGTCTTAAAAAATGAATGTGAAAAGCTATGTTACCCAACCTATGCCTCCTATCACATGGTGGGTGGGTGGAATATCTCTGTTTAGTAATGGAGAGGAACCCTAGATACATATGCAGCCAGCCTATCACGTGGTGGGTCTTTGTATTCAAAGACATGTGCTATGTCTTCTTTAAACAGGAAAAGCTGCAACTCATCTCTCAACCCCACTTCGTCATGTCCCATTTAATTCCTCTTAAAAATTTAATGCACAGCTGCTGTTGTTCTTTCTCTGGACTTTTTCCACCTTTAATTGTATCACTCTTTACAAAACTGTAAGAGCTTAAAGGAAGATTCTGTCTTTAACACCCCCTTTAGTATAAAAGACCAGCCCCATTAGGGCCTATAAACGACACACTACATAGCAAGTCTAGAATTACCACATCACTAATCCATATGGCAGCATTAAGTGCTTTAGGGAATTCTTCCTTTTGGCCTTCTTTTTTTTTCCCAACTATGACTATATCTCTATCTCTTCTTCTTTCTCAAGCAATGATAGTTGCTAATATAAGTCAATCAGAGAGAATTTCCCAATGTTCATTTTTCACATTCACCTCCCAGGGTCACTCCTGCAAGTATCAAACGCAGGAGTGAAGATCTTGAAATGATATTTAGATCAAACACAGGAGTGAAGATCCTGAAATGATAATCTATCTAGATACAACCCACTTTCCTGCTCTATTTGAAAATTCAGTCATCGGAGGTCATTTAGTTGGGATAAGGCTAAATTGAGTCAAGAGTTATCGGAAAGTTGGATCTGGCTCTACCTGTCTACCGACACAAATACGGATCCTCACCAGTATTAGAGGCTGATAACTCTCTGTATTGGAGGGTGATATCATAGGCTCGATCTGATCCAAATGCTTAGTGGTATGTACAACCAAAGTCCCAGAGGACACTGTACTAGCTGGACCTGCAAACAGAAAAGATGTCAAGACTCCAATATGAGTCCAAGATCTCAAGTGATAATTATGATATTGGTTCAATTTGTTGGTGCAGGAAATCTACTGGTGCTACGGATAATATCCATCAAGAAATCTTTCACTTTTCCTAAATAAACAAAAGTACAAATCATAGGACCACAGGAAAAAGACTTACCAATCACACAATTCAATTCCTCAAGGAAGCTATTCTAGGCAGGCTAGTACACAACCAATCCCTTTAAAGGCAAGAACCAAATGTCCAGTAGAGGAAAGACAAGACAGAGTAATGGCCCAACAATATTGATGAGATGAATTATTGGATCCAGCATCATCCTTGTTCATGGTAGGAAGCTGTATCCATCTCTTTGTCACTATCACCTTTTCATTGATGAGCTCCAAAGATGATGTGATATAAGAAGTGTATCCGATATCAAAACAGGGTGAAACCCACACTGTTGCTCAGATCTCTAAAAATGAATTATTGAATGACCCACTAATATATGTAGTGCTTTAAACTCACTGGTACTGGGCTCCTTACTCTTTCTTCTGCAGCGTAGATGTGGGACTGGACCTGGGAGTTTAGTGTTAAAGTAGGAATATTAGGAACTCAGTGTTGAAGTAAAAATTACGATAAAATTGAACTCCAGCAATTATCAGGGAACCCAGTGTTGAAGTAAAAACTACATTTTTTATTAAAATCATTTCTACAAAATCATCAACCTTCAGACTGCAGTCTATTTGACACAAATAGGTGAAAGCTGTATGTAAAAGAGAGGGGTAAATGACTAAAAATGTTTTTGTTATCTACATTGTGTCTAAAAATCCTGAAGCTCATTCAAGTATCAAACTATGTTGACGGAGTCAGAAAGGGCACGCAATATGCAACCCAACCCAGCTTTCTCGGTCAGCTTTTCATGAATCCGGAGGCACTGGTCACATGTAGGACGGTCTCCAGTGGCCAAACCTCTATACAAGTACCTGCAAATTATTAAAATGATCGGAAATAGTTACTTCGCAAAATTACAGTTCACAAAAGAAGCAACCATCAGTAAACTAAAAAGAATGATGGAACATGAATGGTGTAGCTGAACCAAAGTAGTTAGGTATAAGTCTTATACTTGTTTTAGAAGAAGCAACCGTCAAACTACGAAAATATCAAGGTTATTTCTTTCTTATTTTCAGAGTCGCAGTAAAAAAAGTTCATTGTGTGTGCATGAAATGAATAAGTATACAAGCATTGGCATCGTGGATTTAAGGATCACGATCGGATTGGCTGTATTGGCTTTGTCATATTAAGATCAGTGTGGAACCAATACCAAGTTGGCTTTACGATCTCCCCAGATCTTAGTTGTAAAAGGCTTGGATACACCTGTTGAATTAGATCAGCCAAGGACGAAGAGAAGATGGACCAGCCAGCATAGGCCCAAGCCTAAATGATCCTTCATGGCTAGGCCAAGGATTAAAGTATCGGTATCTGTCGCTGTATCGGTCGGCCAAAATTAAGATAAGTTTCAAAGGGTATCATATCGTATTGGAGATACGCTAAAGATACACACATAAATGGATAGAAAACATTTTTTTAAACACTTTCGCATAAAAAATTTGTTAAAAAAAGCTATTGATAACATGCATTATGCATAAACACTAAATTGAGGGTATCGCACTAAGAATTCAAGGTTTGTAGTTGTCCCATAAATGTAAAATCCTTGTTCCCAACCTTGATTTCCACTTTAGTTAGAGAGAAATATGGCTGGCAGCAACTTTGGAACAAAAACCCCTCAAAAAATCGTATTTTTCTGAAAAATTACCCATTTTGGCCATTATATGATCGTAGCGCACTGTATCGGTACATACCGATACGTATCGATCGATACATACCGATACTCACCGATTGATACATACCGAAACATAGATTTCACCTCCATTTTATATTTTTCATAGAGTCGTATCAATGCATATCGTATCGTATCGATGTGTATCAATGGTGTATTGATGCATATCGGTATGTATCGTAGGATATATATCGATACGAAAGGATTTTAAAAATTCCATGTATTGTATCGGTGTGAATCGTATCGGTCGGCTAAATTTAAGATACGTATCGGAGGGTATCGTATTGGTATCGGAGATACTTTAAACCATGGGCTAGACTTAGGCCTAACACTACATATTAAGTTGTCCATGCATGGGGGGTTGTTAGAAGATCTTATCATTTGTTTCTACTACATGTTACTGGTAGTAGCTGAGTTGGCAAGGGACCTTCCCCTCAGGAAGCGTGTGGTTCTAAGTTCGACTCCTCTTACCAGCTTGGGGCCACTCACACGGGGGTGTTTAATGCTCTTCATTGCTTTCAGTGATAGTTGAATGGTTCTCATTCAACCCCGGTATGACCCGGTCCATGCGGTTGTGGCGTCAGTATGGGCCCGCGGGACTAGTCAGGCCGAAGGCTTGGATACCCGTCGTTAGCCAAAAAAGAAAAAATGTTACTAGTAGTTACTATTTTAATAGTTCTTTCTATTTTGTAACGTCTCTAGAAGTTTGATCTTAAATAAAGATTAGTTTCTAATTTAATATTGTACTATTTTGTAAGGGTATGCCTTCTCCACACAAGGGAGAATCCTAGTTGCTGTTATTAATAAAAAAGGGGCTGCTAATACACCCAATGATTTTGAAGTTGAAAAACTTAAGATTGGATTGAGCCTTATTTGCTGTGAGCAAGGTTTCAAAAGGGAATCGTGGATCAAGAATCAGTTGGAATCAGCCAGTATCAGCCGAAAACAGAGTAGAATCGACTGGATCAGTCACAGCCACTTCCAATCTGAATCGACCAATTCCCCAATCCAATTCCCGATTTTTAAAACCGTGGTTATGAGAGACAGATCCGGGGTTTGGAGACTCTATTCGTTGGTGAGAGATGGTCTGTCCTCCCAGTACTGATACATAAGAGACAGAACAGCATTCTATCCTCCCACTGTGACACAACAGAGAATCAGATCCAAACCTGGCCTGAACCAAAATGGGCCAGACCAGTCATAGGTCAAAATGTCCAGTCAATGGGTCCCCAAGTCAACCTGACCCGGCTTCTCATGTGCATGCCTAGCTGGCACATGTTAGCAGACCACAAATCCACACATTAGCATAAGTGACGCATGTTAACGGTTAGGTGGCCGGTGCATGTTAGCCCAACACATTTTAATAGGCCCGGGCTCATGATACCTTATGCAAGTTAATGGCACACGATAATGAACCCAAAACACCGTATTAAAACTGCTAAAAATTTGTCTAAGGCTACTGCTGAGAGGCCTTGGTCATATCTCTAATCTTATTCACTGATTCTGAAATCTTCATACCTGTGCCAACTGTTACTGTGGTGCTTTCTTGACCTTGTTTTGTTGCGGTTAGAAGGTCACTGATGATAAATTGCTGGATACATGTTGTTGTTGCATCTGAAGATTTTTGCCACAGATTAGTGCTTGCGGGTCTCTGTTTTGAGCCTCTACACTGTGATAATAAAGGTGTTGTCATGGCTCCTCTAGTTATCTGACCATGGTGAACTTTTATTGTTTCCCTGTTCAAAGCCTTCCTCTGATTGTATTGAGGGACTGACTTAATCTACGGTTGGACTACTTCTGTTGGTTACTAATTCTGATGTAACGTTGCTATTTCTATTCCTGTTGATCAGCAAAATTAAGGTAAAATATACCCTATTCTGGTCATCGATTGGTGGTAAGTTTTGAAGCCTTATTTGTTGGTTTATCTCTGCGGTTGGAGAAGTACAATTGGTTACTAATTATGTTGTTAGTTACTACTTACATGTGGGCATTGATTTATGCATTATGGCTATTGATTTACAATCGATTTTATGTATGATGTCCGTCTTATGAGTAGATAATCTATTGTTAATTTGGAGTTGAACTGCTGTGTCGATGCGTGGAAATTGTTTAGTTTCTAATTCTAAACTCATACTAATTAAGAGCTCTATCAAATCCAACCATTAGATAGGAGCCATACTTTGAAAGGTTGAAGGTCTTCAGGAGACCTAGTTATCTGATTAATTTGGTGCAAATCAGACGTGTCGTTTGGGAAATATCATCAGTTTATTTTTCTGGTTGTGTCCATATGTAATCTGCCAATGGGAGGATTCTGAAACCTGCTAAGATGTTAGCTTAAATCCACCACCTGTTGTCCTAAAACTCAGCCAATCTGGCAAGCATCGGCTGAGTTGATTAGGGAATGGCATGGACAATCTGATATCCAAGTCTACGTACTAAATCCTTGACTAGCATCCACCCTCCCATCTACTTCCATACACATCACGCAAATAACGTAGTTTGTAGTCACCATGACCTGGGACTGAATCCCACCTTTACATGGGGCGGATGTGGGCTGGGGGATATGGCTCTCTTTTTTCTTTTTTTGGGGTGGGTGGGGGGGGTGGGGGAGATAATAACAGACAAGGAGTAAGTTCATCCAATTAGATTAGAACATTTGTTGGTGGGAACCAGGAACCAAACTCTCTGTCTATGCAACAAAGAATGCATAGGCAAGGCTGCAAGAGGGAGAGGGAGAGAGAGAGAGAGAGAGATAAATATATTGTGAGTGGATTGCTCTATTACATAACTATATGCAATAAAGATTATACATATAAATATATAAAGATGCACATTTTAATCTAAGCAGAAGAATTCCAGACAAGAAAGCAGTTTTTTGAATATCATATACATTTCGATGTGTTAAATCAGAAGCTGCAAAAAGCATATTCCTGAACATAGCACTTCATTATATCCATCCTGCCGAGCCAAAGACCAAACCTGCAGGTTCAGTCCTTGCTTGCTTGTAAATAGGACTTAAACTAGACCTCAACATTCAATTTTAAAATTACTCCATGAAGCCCTCAGTGTGTTCTTATATCTCAGACCCAAACACAATGCAGATTCAAAAAATTGAATTCTGTCCTTAGGGTTGTCAATAAAGTCACATTGGATCAGATCACAATCTATCCAAAATGGCTGAAATAAGGGCATCATTCAGTCCTAGAGCACAGATAACTCAATCCATATCACATCCTCCTCAGACCATGCATACGAAGAGCTTCTTGAAAGGCCCTCAAAATCTTTTCTCCATTAGCTTCTTAAATGAGTCTTAACCTTCCTTTACCATAAGTTTCAACAAAGGTTATGACATACTCCATTCACTATTAGAAGAAGTTATGCAGAGTTACTCAATAGGGAGACCAAACAGAGGCCTATTATTAGACCTCCATTGAAGCTAGACCCAGATCAACCTTGTATGCAGAATAGTGCGCTGTATTTAGTATCCTCTCCATAAGGCCTAGATAGTAACAAGATAGACCATCTAAGCAGTAAATATTTAAGAATTCTTTGACAGTGTGGGTTACTTACAAAATTAACCATACCCTCTCTAGCTGGAAAGATGAAAAGATGGTTTACATTAAATCATTTCTCTGAGTACTTAGCCAAAAATATTGACATATATGACAGATTTTTTTATTATAAAATTAAAGACAATATGCCTCATGTAAATTACTTAGAGTTTCTATTTTAAAGGTCATCCTCATACTCTCTTTTGGTTGTTGCTTGAAGAGAATTAATATTGGTTTGTTGTTTCATTTTGTCATGTAGACTAAGTGAGATTAAACTTTTGCAAGGGAGATCCATTACTTCCAATTATTTGGGAAATGAGACCCCAACTACACTTCATCCATTTTTAAGCACTCTCAATAGAAAATCATTATCTCATTGTGAAGAGATTATAGCAGTGCTTACACCATTGATTACAAATTCTCCTAATGCCTGTTAGAGTTATGGTTGAAATCAATTTCCTTGAACTCAGACAAAATTAGCAACTTTAACTGAAAGATAATTCCATTGAAGCTTAAAGGGATAGGACAGATTTCTTGAAGATGCGTGGAGCATCCCAACATGCAAGGGAGAAAGAAAATCCCAATTCTCTTAGTAGTCTTGTGCTAGAACCATAGGTCTTGAGGCCCAGGAAACTTAAGAAGAACCTAAAATTTTAAATAACAAATCCAAAACAAGAAGCCACCAAGAAATCTCTTCTGATAAGCTAAAACTCAGGTTAATCCAGAATTCAGGATAAACACTGTTTTTAGAGTAACCAAACCACCTCTAGGGTTTGTTATAAAGTAAAGTAAGAGAAAAATAAACTAGCAGAATAAAGACGTAGTCCTGCTGAATTTCACATGAAAGAATAACTATCAGAATGACCAAATTGTTATAAGTTCCTCGAACAAGGGCTAGGTCTAGCCTCGGGGACATAAATCAGAATATGTACATCTTTGGATCTTCCTCCCTGTGGACTTGCTTGGCTAGGGTGTTGTTCAAGTATCTGAGATTCAAAAATATTCTATCCACTCCTTCCCTTATATGGGAAAGGATCAGATAGGGATGTTGCCACTATGCTCCCCTTTCCCATTGTCAAGGGTCTCCTAGACCAGTTAGCATCATACACAGACCAACAGCCATCCCAAGGAAGCCTACCTCATGTAGGAAAACTTGCAATGATACAGCGTCAACCCTGCAGTTAGGGATTTTCAAAACATAGATAAAAATTGGCCAACAAGGTTAAAATTTTTGTAGGCTAAAAGGACGGAGCTGAGACTGAAGAATACAGTTCCAGTTTTCAACTATAATAAAAATATAATAGAGTGAGTGACATCTGAAAACACAACTTACAATTATAAGAAAATAGGTCAATAGGTGAGAAAACTATATTTCTATAAGATCCATTTGTTTGCAGGTAAAAACAGCATAAAAGGGAAATTTTCAAGCAAAATCCAAACTTTATGTACTCATTTACCAGCAAATTTCCCTTCTGCATGGTTTTCACCCGGAAACAAACGGAGCCAAACTGTAATAAGGTTTTAGATTTGGGGTCTGGACTCAGGTTCATTAGGTATTTAAAGGCTGATACCAGAGCTGAATTTAGTTCACTTTGTGTTTAAGAACATGGCAGATGAGCATCAAAAGAGGGTGAATCTAGGGTAACACGGAAGAATAATAAGAGGTCCATTGACTCCATTCGCAGGTTCACAAAATGCTACTGCAATGAAGCTTAAGTATCGGACAAAGAAAGCACAAACAAGTTGTTACATAGAGGAGTAGGGTGCAGCCTTGGCCAATTATTTCACTTAGCTTCTAACAGAAACCATCTAAACTCTACCAAGGCTTAACGCCTCTAGAAAAACTACATCTTAGCAATCCACCTTAACATTTTCGTTTTCCTTTTTCTTTTCTTTTCTTTTCTTTTATCTTTGGGGCAGGAAGTTTTCTCCTGCACCCCAAGGAGATAGCTCAGTTGGTAAGTACCAACATTTCACAATTACGAGGTCATGAGTTCAGCTCTCCTTTGGGGCCTACCTATTAAAAAAAGAACTTCTCCTGTACTACGTGGTTCCGCAGATTTCTCCTTCATAGATAAGAATTGCAAGCTATCTTTGGAGCTTTCAATAATTAGACACTCTAGATACTTGGTTCTTGTCACTTGGGACTTCGACAGTCTAGGTACTGTTTTATTTCTTAACAAATGTTATTGCAGTGAGAAGGGAAAGGAGGGGGCTGTAGTGTTACTAAACACACTAATGAAGAGTAAAGAAGTAGCAATGGACACAACAACCACTTAACTTTTACTTCGTACAGCATTTCAAGAGAACTGGAAAAGTGGTAAAACCCAACCAACTGTGAATGCACTCAACGATCAAACAAGAACAACACTTCATTGTTTACATGTCCAAAAGTTGAAAATGAAAATCTTAGTGGTGGCACACTGATTTCAAAGGCCTTGGTGACTACAACAGGTCAAAAGGGGAGGGGAGGGGGTGGGGGATGGAGGTATTTTTATATTAAGGAGGTGTTATCACATATTGACAACAACAAAACCTCTATATGCAATTGAACCCAAGACATAAGACAATAAAACCTATGTAAAGAGAAAAAAAGAAATATTATCAATGTGCCAAAGTAGAAAAAGGCAGCAGAAATTACGATGAATAACGATAATATTATGGTGGCTGAGTGTGAAACTTCAGAAAGAGTTTTAAAAATTAATAAATAAATAACAAAGTCAATAGCCCCATATCGTAGAACCCCAACTAGTTGTACCAATTTTAGGGGTATTCAGAGTCAGACTCAAGTCATCAACTAAGGACACCTACTGAGCCTAGTAGTGCTCGACTTATTCATGACTCACTCGATCCATGCTCAAGAAGCCTGGGAGATGCTTTCATACACTGCCTTGACCAACTAAGTTGGAACTAAGACCATATTTTGCCCCTGGTAGAAGGATGGCATTGCTTTATAAATATATATGGAATGAAAAAATAGGATTTACCATGCAAAGCAGAATGAATCACAGGTTTAGAAGTTGATACACACTAGCCTCCAAGTATGTAAATCGATTACCCTCCCCTTACCCCACTACGTGATAACCCAATTAGTAGTTGGAAACAAAACCAACCTCTCAAAATAAAACAATAAACAGATGACCACCACCAAAAATGAAAAATTCTAATAACTGATCAAAACTAAATAAGGGTACAAAGCATGAAACAAAAAGAGTAGGAAAAGAGCAGGCTCACTTCATGAGAATGTCATAGTACTCAGGATCCAATGCAGAGAACATCCCATCAACATCTTTTATAGCCATCATAGCACGATGCACCACAATCCAATTCGCAGACTGAAATTAAAAATTAAATTCCCTTTTATCAAAAATCGAACCATTGAAAAAATTATAATTTTAGTCGGAAGTAAATGAAAAAATGAAGAAATAACGAATGGTACTTTGCATCTTTCATCTTTGGTCTTCGGGGGTGCGCCTTCAAGAGCCGTTTTGAGGGCCTCAACTGGTTTGGACCTGGTGCAAGGATCAATCTAAGGTTTCAGAAAGAGGAAAAAAAAAAAATTATATAAGTAAAAATTTTCAACAATTCCTGCAACAAAAGAAATAGGAGAAGTTAATAGAGGGGAAAGATAGGGAGAACAGCTAGTGATCATACTGTTTGAGTAAGCTTTCGATCTTGCGAGACTTGTGTTCAATTCTAACGATGATTCCCTCTGTATTGTTTGCCTCCACAAACCCTTCTTGCCTGGCCATCTCTCTCTCTCTCTCTCTCTCTCTCTCTGCCCCTTTCTTTTCAGGTGGAAGAAGACAAAGAACGAATCCAGTCCAATTCGGAAAGTGTCTATGTTGTCCGGAGACTGGACCATCGGCTCTCCAGGTTCAAGGAATCGAAATCGGCCGGAATCGGTTAAAAGCCTAAAAAAACAAGTTGAATCGGCCGGTTTTTGAGTATTCCGGAATCTGGATTGCGATTCAGATCGACCAATTCAAATGGATCAACCATGGAAGCATTTAATCATGTTTCCAGCCAACTTCGGACTAACTCAGGATGGGCTTATGGTATTTTTGTGTCAGGGATATTTTTATTATGATTGAATTAGATTATATGATGATAGGGAACAACTTAGTCACAGAATTAAAGTAGTATAAATGAAGTGGAAATGAGCGTCTGTAGTGTTATGTGATCATTGTATTCCTCTATGATGTATAGTGCAGAATGTTGGACAATTGGAAAGCGTAATATAAATATGTTGAGTGTGGAAAAGATAAAAATGTTGAAATAGATGTGCAACAAAAACCTGAGAGAGAGTGAGGAATGACCAGTTTACAGCTAATTTGGAAGTTGCTCCAATTCAGGATAAGTTCAGAGAATGTTGGTTATGATGGTTTAGACATGTTCAAAGGAAGACTTTGGATACCTCAGTACAGAGGAGTGACTAGATTCAGATGGATGGAGCTAAAAGAGCTAGGGATAGGTAAAAAACAACCATTGATAAGTGGGTAAAAAAAGACGTACAAAAGATAGATCTTCACCCTAATATGGCATCTAATTGAACTGCCTAGAGGGCAAAGATCCATGTTGCCGATTGGTCGTAAATGGGATATCCCAGAGTTTTTTTTTTTTTTTTTTTTTAACATAAATCTATGTAACTGGCCCATTTAGTTAGGATAAATCAAAAGTGTATTCCGGGGCTTTCAAAGGCTGCCCAATTAGGATGGAAAATCAAGGAAATATGGTTGTCTCAACAACTGCTGCAATTGTTCCCTAAACCAGTCAACATTGTGTGGCCGTTGAAAAAAAAAAAAAAAAAAAGGTGTTTAGCATCTCATCATAACAAAACTTAGGCAACTCTAGACTGGTCTTCTACTTGCTCATTCTTTAACTTCGATTAATTTCCACTATACTCCTCAAACATGCAATGGCTACTGATTTCCTGGCAACAAGAGCCTCAAAGTTGAAAATAAGTTTGGTGAAATCCAACCACCCACTCTCTTGTAAACCCCTTTTTTTTTTTCTGGGCTGAAAATTTTCCCAAGCCACTTTCATAGAAGTAAAGCTTAGTTTCAATTCAAAAAAAAATAAAAAATAAAAAATAAAAAAAAATCCAATAATATTTGGATGCAAAGAAAAAAAAAGTTGATTACTTCACTTTCACTCAATCTGCTTCTAACCAAACGGTATTAAAGTGGAGGAAACACTCATGATGTTGGTAATTATATAGATAAGAATGTATGGTTTGGTTGGTAATGATCATTAAAGGCTTTATTCTTAGGAAGCACTTTTCCAAAACATTCATTACACACAAATACATGGCTTTAATTTATCTACATTGTCTAATAAAGGGAAAGAAAGCAAAGTTAGGTTACACTAACGGGATAACTCAATTGGGAAGGACCAATACTTCAAGATTAAGAAAGTTAAATTTGGCAACCTCCAAGGGGGATATATAGCTCAATTCGCAAAGACAAACACTTCAAGATGAAGAAAGTTAAATTTGCCAACCTCCAAGGGGGTATATAGCTCAATTGGCAAATACCAACACTTCAAGAAAGTAAAATTTGGTAACCTTAAGGGAATAGTTAAATTGGCAAGAACCAACATTTCAAGAAAGTAAAATTTGGTAACCCCAAGGGATATTCAATTGGCAAGGACCAATAGTTGAAGATTAAGAGTTCAAAAGTTGAAGTTGGGACCTATCTATCAAAAAATATGGTAAAGTTTGATGAAATAAGATAGAATTATATAAATTGGAGCAACTCTTTGTAGAAACATGACCCTAAAATAATACAGAAAATGAATGGAAAAACAATAACAAGCAATCACACAATGTACATAAATTACTTCCTGGGTGAAATAAGATCATATTTCACTGTCAATGGAGAAAAGGGTTTCAACACTCGTCCTCAGTCCTCACACCTATCTCAGCTTGCTTATAGAGAAAGAAAACCTAGTGCTACAAGTTAGGTCCCGGCTGACACTGAGAGGGGGTGAATCAGTGTGTCCAAAAACTTTCCCTCAGCTGGTTTTTTACCAAGTCACTAGCTGATGTGGCTTACTCTCAATCACAGTCTACTGATGTTGCCCAAAGCTACTATGTGAACTATTGGTAACTCTCACTGCTGAACGAAGTTACTCACATAATATGTATTGCTGCTGAGAGTTGATCCAGACCCCACACGACAATGACTGTCACATACATAGTCGTATGCACATCCACACTGCACCACCAACTGGTCAGGTCTACCAGATGTACACACCCATCCTGCAGACACACACTCTAATCCACAATACAATACTAGCATGCACAATCACAACATAAGAAATACGTGCTTTGGCCAGTTGCCTACATGCACGGAGTAATGCCCACTGTCGAGCTCAGCATTTACTCAATACTAATTATGACTGCACCCACAGCCAAGGGAACACGTTCCCAGTTTCCACCCTTGACTTACAAAGGCTAAGTCTTCACCTCAATTTTTCAGAATAACCTGAGAGGCGACACCCATGGCAGATATGTTTAGATAGTGGTAACTACCAAGGAACACACTGTCCCTATGTCCAGCACCCACTGAACACCAATTACATAGATAAGGTTGGGCTTATAACTATGCCCTACAATGATATCTC
This sequence comes from Macadamia integrifolia, assembly GCF_013358625.1. Classification (NCBI taxonomy): domain Eukaryota; kingdom Viridiplantae; phylum Streptophyta; class Magnoliopsida; order Proteales; family Proteaceae; genus Macadamia; species Macadamia integrifolia. The sequence continues at coordinate 22,607,835 of NC_056563.1, read as the reverse complement.
ACATAGCATAGGTCTATGGCAATATAACCTAGCTAAGCATACAATGGAAGTACAGTAAATCAAAAGCGCACTCAATGAGTGTAGAATAACTTACAACTCTGTAATGTCTCTGATCACTGGTTTCCGAAGATGGGATCGAGAACTCTGATAGTCCACTAGAATCTTCAATCTCCCCTAAGTTAATGAAGAAATTTGAATCTTCAAGTGCATTTTAGAATCCAAATTAGTCTGTGTCTGAAACACTCTGGCAGTGAGTGTGTCATACAGATACTTTTCCTCTTTTTCTTTTCTTTCCTTTCATTTCCTTTCATTTTCTTTTCCTTTGTTTTCTTTTTCTTTCCTCCTTTGTGGAAGGTCACCCTAGCTTCATCAAGGCACACCACCTCTCATCTTCTTTCTTCTTTCTTTCCACTTCCTCTCTTCCTTTGTTAGAACCCTAATGGCTCAACAATGGCTCACACAAGCATAAATGGGCTTCTTCTCTCTTTTCCCTTTCTTCTTTCTCCTTCTCTTTTCTCTTCCCTTTTCTTGGCTACCACCAATGAAGCTTGCTGCCTTGTCTTCCAACAGCTTCTCAAGTCTCTAATGGAGGCTATGGATCAAGTACAAGAGACTATAGGTTTTGCATTCAAAGCCTAAGCCTTCTTTGAGCTTCAACTCAAATATTCGGCCACTTCTGCAACTCCCCTCTTTGTTTTCTTCCCTTAGGCATGTAGAGCTCGGAGAGATGAAGAATCTTCAACTTGAATCACCCAAATCCAAGTTAAAATGAGAGAGATATGACCATTTGAAGTTAGAGTAATGAGATAGGCCTGAAATAAAATCTTAGTAGGGGTGGCGTAAGCTACACCGGCGGCGCGTGCAATAGGGGCGAAATATGACTGTAGATCTCATATAAAAGATCTTATAATCTAATCCGTCTGATTAAACCAACGGACAATAGATCCAAACCATTAGATTTGAATCTTGATGATGTCATCATGACGTAGGAGCTGACATGTCAGAAGTGTTGTCGACCACGAATTGGCTATATCAGCGTATATTCCCGATCTATGTCGGCTTAACTCATAAAGGAGAATCATTTATAGACCATTAGATCTGGATCTATAAGATCTACTTGACCCAGATCTAAGGGATTAGAATCTAAGTTTCGGTGATGATGCACATGCGACACACACTAGTCAATGCAATATGGTGTAGCGCCAGACCATCATATCTAATACACTCCACCAATGAGAAGCCTCGGATAAGCATCTTCAACGCAAGCTCTTGTACGAACCGTCAGATCGGAATCTGATCGACGTGACTCAATCTCAGCCGTGTATTAAGGATCCCTCTGATTCTCTTATATGCACATAAGCCCCTGTTTCTATAAACTTTAATGCCAAAAACACTAATCAACTCAGACCTTTTAAAACCTTGAAATTGCACAAAAGCCCCTGAAATTTCAAAATTAAAATCCAAAAAATCCACCCAACACTGAGAGCATCTATTGATTTTCTAGTTCGGATTTTCGAACCGGCTTCACGAAAACACTTATAACTTTTTCATACGATATCCGATAGAGATGAAACGAAGTGCGTTGGAACCATAACTAGACGTTCTACGACTTTCCAGAAGACTTAATCATTTGACTCAGTCATATAAAAATACCAAAATGCCCCTAGACTTTTCCAATGACGCAACTTTCTCATACGGAATCGAAACACGATGAAATCTGAACCGTTGGAAAGATTGAAATTTTGTCGTATTGTTACATGGAGAACATTTCCTTTAAAAATTCATCTTCAATGCCGTAACTGCCATCAACTGTCACAAATGCCGTAACTTCTTCATACGGAATCAGAATGTGACGAAATCAAATGCACTAGACTCGGTAAATTACAATCTATCTTTTTCATGAAGAACCAATCTTTCAAAAATTTCATTTTCAATACCGAAAATGCCCCCGAGCATAAATAGGCCAATTTTTTTAGTTTTGACCCAAAAACCCGCACCACCTATTAATGATGTATTAAACCACTCCATGTATACCAAGCGGTTCTATTATCTCATTGGTGACACTGGACACTGCCATTTCATCATTTTTATCCATGTCACCCAAACTGACCACGTCATTACCACCACGTGGCCAGGTTACCAACAAGGGCAACTATAAAACAACACTACAAATATATAGCGAAACCCTATATGAAAAATTTACAGAAATACCCATAAAACTTTAGAAAATCTAAAATTTGTCCCACTTTTGCCATAAATAGAATTAAAAACATCGTATCCCCAACAATCTCCTATAATGATGTTGAGTTCACTCAAGTCTTGTATCATAGTCGGCTAATTGATCTGGCCCAAAATCATGCCCATAGTTCATAAAGGCAACCCACAACAATGTCACAGGACATCCACAGAAACAATGCATATTACTATAAATCAATTGATTCAAAACATTTGAGTTGTCACATCTCCACAAAAAAAACCAGGCAAATGGAAGACGATTCTAACCAGACTCAGTCTTGGTTTCTCAACCTCAACCTATGAAATTAACTTAATTTTCTTAATTAACACAGTATGTAACATGGTTTAGGTTGGGTGCATTTCAAGTTTGGATTGGGTTTTGTTAAGTTTGTCTCGAATTCTTGACTCGTTTCGAAGATTGACCCGCTCCAACATATTTTAGTGGCGATCAGAATGGGAAGTTTTTCTGAGATTTGTGATGGATCGGCCCAACCCCGGTTCGATTGGATCGACCGGGACTCAATGGATTGACCCGCAACTTGGAGTATATAATGTATTGTTGTCTTGTTGAGCAAATCATTATAATTTGGGGGTTTTTTCGAGTTAGGGTTTCAGGGCAAGTTTTCTCGCCGTTTCTTGGGTATAATCTCTCTTCTGCATAGTAAAACATCTTCTTCTTCGCCCGAAGACGTAGCACACCACACCGATGTATGAACCTCGTTAAATCTCTGTGTTGTGCGAATCTATTGCCTGTTTATTTTAGTATTTTCTTGGTGTTTGCTCTAATAGATTTCAATACTGTTACAAAACTTATTAATCAAATGCATGAAGTCTCCCCACAACTCTCTCTTAAAAACATCAAGAAGTTAATCACGGATATGTAAATGGAAAATGGAGCAACCCAGGAATGAACTAATGCTTTGGACTAGATTGGTATTGGTTGGAGGAATGAAGAGGAATCATAATAAGCTTAGCTTAAAGAATCTAATCCAAAGTTGCAAGAAATAGATAGAAAAACGCATACGTGCCTATGGGTTTGTGTATCTCTAATATTATACTACTATTAGCACAAATTAAAAAAGAATCAACTCCCTTGTTCACAAGTCTTCCCTAATTCCTACGCTACTTTCGGTCACAAAAATTCTTCACGTAAAGGAGGATGCATGGATATATACCTTGTCACCTCTCTCTCTCTCTCTCTCTCTCTCTCTCTCTTGACACTCCACAAGTTCTAAAGTTGTCCACATATATATATATATATATATATATACCATATATATCCTATGAGGACCGAGAGGATGGGTACAGAATTCTCCGGAGTGGCCAACTACAAGAGCACAACTAATTACTTATGGGTGTCTTTCAAATCTTTACAATAAACCATTTGTACTAATTATCTCCCTCTTTCTTAGTGGGTGGTCTTCCCCTTTAGAATACTTTAAGGTTATTGGTAGGGGCATCAGAACATTCTAGGGCAAGATAGAATCAAAGCTGATCCTGATCCATAAAATGGTCCTTCTGTATTAGAGGACCAAAACCCTCTGTGGGGGGAGGTGATTGTCAACAAATAAAACTCTCTCTCAATTACATAGGAATGTATGATTAATATCTGATAGCCTTGGCTTAGGTTTATGCATATACACCAGCTGAGTTGACACTTGGGTGCATCTCATAGGCACCTCTCCCTCCCCCCCCCCCCTTCCCCTTTTTGTTATTTTCCTTTTTTGATGAATTCAAATATATACATATTAAAAGAAAAGTGAAACAATATAATGCCACATAGAAGGGCTAGAACCTAAGAAAGGCCAAATGAAAAAATGGATTAAACCCTAGATTAGGGAAGCAACCAAAATATAAGGGGAGGGGAAAAAAAAAAAAGATACAACAAAACCCATGGGAGAAGAAATAGAAATCACAAGGAAAGTAAGCGGAAGATGAAAACAACGATTATGTGGTTTGACCATAGCCTACACCCACAAGGAGGTCGAAAGGCATTTACATTTTTTCTTTTATTTTCTGTATATGGATTCTCCATGCTAGATGGATATATATACATATACATCTTCATCCACCAACCTAACCTCTTCTCCCTGATATGGGTTATGACCCTATACAACTCAACAATAACTATTTCGAATTCAAAACCAAAAAGAATTTTCATTTAAAAAAAAAAAAGAATAAACCTAGAAGGATTTTGATCTCCAAGGAATTAGAGTTTAGATAGCGAATCCCTAATATTGTATGACATGACTATGACCTTAAAATTCTATCACTTTGAATTGCTGGTTGTAATCTCTCTCTCTCTCAATATATATATATATATATATAAATAGATTTTACTTATCAAATGTATGCATGCCATGTGTTTTAACAATGGTCCCTCTATCGGATAACTTACCACAAGAGCATCTAACATTCTTTCTTCTCAAAAATACATTTCAAAGATGCACCTTAAAAATGTAGAGAAAGGGAGGAAAAGCGTTTTCTCCAAGCACACCCACTTTGAGAACTAATGCCCCCAAAAAAGAATGCGTAGGCACCCAAAAGAAGAATCCAGACCACATCTCACGCTACTTGACTGTCCCCCCATCTTTTTCCCATATCCCAAGTTTGTCCCTCTTTCATATATTTATGACTCAATCACACACTAATTACCTATATAATTAATAAGCTATTCTTTGTTCCTCATATGTACTATTAAGAACAAAATATTATCTATAACCCCAACAATGACCAAAGTGGTTTGTATCACAGTGGTTCATTTCGGAGATGATTAATAACAATGATTCAAAGCACTTCTTTATACATTATTTCGAAAACCTAAGGACTTAATCATATGGAACAAAGGGTGGGAGATCAAGAAAATTTTGGGAACAAAGAGTGATCTGGATTTAGTACATATCACATTCAAGATCTATTTTTTTTGATAAAATGGTAAAAACTTCTAATGTTTTCCCTCCAACTTTTTTACGAAGAGTTGAAGATCAAGAAATGCTACCAAGTGTACTCCTATTTTGCAAGATATTGCTCCATATAAGGCTATGTGAACACAAAAGGTTTTCTCTTCAGTGCAGTCCATGGTTTTAGAAATCGGATTGAAATCGGTCACTTCAACTCAAAATGAATTGAACCCTAATTGTGATTATGCCGAATCCTATAATTCTCATTTGAATCGGTCATGAATGTACATAGATCTTCATTTATGGGTTTTTCCTTCTTTTAATCAGTAAAATAGTAGAAAATTGATGAACTTATTGTTATTATTATTATTTTTTATAACAAGATTTACAAGTTTTTTTTATTGAAAAAAAAAAATTCTTCTTATCAATTCCAATTTCTAGGGTTATAACTAGTTCCAAATTGATTCTGATCAGATTTTGAATCGAAATCCATGGCAGACAAAGGAAGTGATATTGTGTGTTTTGATTTTCTTCCTCCAGTAATCCTGTAATCCAACATTTATTAAAAAAAAGAAAAATAATGGAGGCAAGAGGTTATTTGTGTCATTTTGATTCCAAACGGTAAAAACAAGGAACCAAAGCTGCAAAGCAAAGCAAAGCAAAGCTTGAATCTGCTCTCTCATCTCTTCTCAAACTTTCCTCTCTGCTTTTCCATTTTCCTTAAACCTTAAGTCTTCTTTATCATTTCTCTTCATCATCTCTTCACTCATTCGTCTGTGAGAAAGCAAAGCTTCAATACCCAAAACGAATAAGAAGAGCTTGTCTCTCTTCTTCAATGGAGGATGCAAAAGATTTCAGCAAATCCCAACGGCTAGTTTCAGACATGGGCTATCCAATGCTACAAACCCAACCAAACCCAAGTAAGTTCTACTGGCATTTCCTGGGTAAATCTGTTCTTGTTACAGTTTTGCTCGTTATTCTTCCCCTTTTCCCTTCTCAAGCTCCTGAGTTCCTAAACCAATCTGTTCTCACCAGAAGCTGGGAGCTTTTTCATCTTTTATTCGTTGGTATTGCTGTATCTTATGGCCTGTTCAGCCGTAGAAATGTTGAAACAGAGAAGGAAAACCAATCAAAAATCGATACTGCACAAAATTATGTCTCTAGAATTCTTCAGGTATCGTCGGTTTTTGACGATGATGTCGATGGCCAATTTGGGTCTGATGAAAAGGTTCAAACTTGGAATTCTTGTTACTTTAGAGGGGAACCCATGATTGTAGTTGAGCAAGAAAGTCCAGTTGATGATGAACAGAGAAGCACCGTTACTAAGATCAGTAACAAACCTCTGCTTTTGCCTGTTCGGAGCTTGAAGTCGAGGGTTTCAGACTCAGATGCTTCTGAATTCTCTAGAGAACCCCGTGGGTTCTCTAGTTCTCTTAGTAGGTCCAGTTCTGGTTCCAGAAGTTCTTCTAATGGTTCTTTCAAAACTAGGAATGGGGATATTGGGGCTGTGGATCTAGACGGGTTCTCTAGTTCTCTTAGTAGGTCCAGTTCTGGTTCCAGAAGTTCTTCTAATGGTTCTTTCAAAACTAGGAATGGGGATATTGGGGCTGTGGATCCTCTAGATTTGGAGGAGAGATTGCAGGAAAATGTAGTCCTTCCTTCCCCAATTCCTTGGAGATCGAGATCTGGAAGGATGGAAATGAAAGAGGAATCTGAAGGTGTTACCCCTCCTCCTTATTCTCTTCCTCCCTCAGCTGATGAAGCTGAAATCGACAGGGACAGGCTCCGCTTTCGATCTTTTCGATCTGTGTCATGGACAGCTCGGACTAATTCGACATCACCCTCACCTAGGAAACTCTCTCCTTCACCTTCTCTTTCACCAGAATTGCGAGCCAAGAACGTGGAAGATTCAGGAAGGAAGAAGAGTTATTACACATCGTGTCCCCCTCCTCCCCCTCCACCGCCTCCCCCCACTTACCGTAAATCTCCACTGATCACATCGAATTCTAATCCAGTTAGTAATGGGTATTCTTCTGGGAATATGGTAATGAAGAAAAGTTTCAAAGATGAATTGGAGGATTTGAGTAAGAGCAATAGAGTGGACATCAGGAACAAAAGAGATCCTAGCCTGGACACCTTAAGGGAAGAAGTGAAATCAAGAGTCCATACCGAAGCGATGGCCAAATCCGTTCGAACAGTTAGAGCGAGTGAACCCAATGTAGAGGCCAGGAAAGCAAGAGAATACAGCGGAGAGCGGCTGGAGGACAAAAAAGGGAAGAGATGGAAGGAGGTTGAAGCAATGTTCATGACAAAAACTGGAAGAAGAGCAGGAGGGTTCGATCAGTGGCAGATGAGCACTGAGAAACCTAGTCCAGAGAGTCCCTGCCCAATGCCAAAGTCACCCCTTTCCAAGTATCAGATTGAAGAGAAGAAAGAATCCTATGACAAGGTTATCGTGGAAGCTGATGAAGACTCGGATGGTGAGACTGAGGCTGATGCCGATGCTGATTATGATGACACTCAAGGAAGCTTAGACACTGAGGAAGCTGTATCCAACACTGGCACTGATGCAGGGGTTGATAGTGAGGTTGATAAGAAGGCAGCCGAGTTCATAGCCAAGTTTAGAGAGCAGATCAGGCTTCAAAGGATTGAGTCAATCAAGAGAGCAAGTGGGAAAGTCAGTAATAGAGCCTCTTAGCAGTAAACCCAATACTTTGTTCTGCTTCCAAATAATTCAAGGAAGATGGATTTGTAGTCGGCATTTCTCTTCTGTTTCTTTTCCTGTTTATCTTTTCATTTTCTCACTTGAGTATCAAAGTGTTTTTGGATTAAAAATCTGGTATATTGGCATATGGAAATCTGCATGTCTTACAGCCTGTGAAACCAGCAGTGTCATTGGAGAAGTGTTGCTGTAGTTGTTCTTCATTTTCTTGAAGCTGGCAGCCTCAATGCCTTAATATCTTTGTACTTAAATTAAACCACATCTTTTTTTTTTTACAAAGCATGTGGTGGCTTATTAAGTTGCCCTCTTTCAAAAGAGACTGTTTAAATGACTCTGTGAAGATGTTGTGAATGTGAATGTCTACGTAGTAGGCATCTTCAGCTAAAAAAAATTATCTACTTTGATTAAAAGTTAGATCTCTACTGTTATAAAACTGCTAACCTGTTTGCTTTCTGGTTACAATAGGAGGAAGGGATCCCCCTTCCTGGCATAGGGATGGATACATTCAAGAGGATCATAGAGCATCACAATTCATGAGGACCCCATGGATCATACACTGAGTTGTCCCAGCTATCAACTTATCACAATAGACAATAAGATTAGTAGTGCATCACATACATGAGGTTTAAAGATACTACGTGAGCAAAACCAACCGTATTTCCGACAAAAGAACTTGTAATTCCTTCAATTACTTGTAGTCATCCATCAAAAGGGAGGGAAGCAAAGAGATTAGTTCTACCAATTCTCTTGTACATCTAACGAAAATGATTAAGGCTATGTTTGGTATGTATTCTCGGAATTGATTATAAGTGTAGAACACATCATGAAACCTGATTATTCTTTATTTTCTCTCTTCAGGATGTGTTCTAGACCCAAAACCTATTCTGAAAATACATACCAAACACAGCCTAAATAAAAGGATCTATCCATCAATGAAAATAAGATCAATTGTATATAATTCTCAAAGGACCAATGACTATCCTAACTGCACAAGTTAATAAACCATAATAAGTCATCCATGCACAAACCTGGGTAAGCAAGACACATCATTCAGAAACCAAACCAAACCAAACCAACCCAAACTAAACTAAACAGAACCTCATCAGAAATTGAGTTGCATTAGTAATTATTGGCATAGATACAAGCTATGTTATAATCCACACAAAACTGATGTGAATCACTGAATCTCCATGGAAGGGAGAGAGAGAGAGAGAGAGAGAGAGAGAGTAGTCTGAAAGTAGAGATTTGTAGAAAATGAAAGGGTAAAAGGGAAGGATCCGGCTCCTCTCCATAGAGTGAAGAGAGTCCGGTGAGTCATCCAACAGCTGGGAGGACCTGGACACGCATCCCCAGTCTCCGGAGAGAATCGTTTTTTACCAAACCAGATATTTGTCCAAATTTAAGTGGTGGGGTTACGATTTGAACTCTGAACCAGAGATATGCCTTGGTTATCCAGCATTTGCCATTTTCGGTGGGACAAAGCTAAAAGGTCCAGAGAAGAAAAAGCTGGTAACAAGATACTAAATACAAGAGCACAAACTAGTAATCTTACTCATGTGGGGTTTGTTTCCTCTGTTTTTGGACACAAGGTTTAAACAACCAGAAATGAGCATGGGACTAAGAGCTGGTAACAAAAGACTAGACATAAGAGCACAAACTAGTAATCTTAGTCATGTGGGTTTGCTCCCTCTCTTTCTGGACACAAGCCTTTAAAAACCAGAATTGAACATGGGATTGGTCTCAATCTCAGAATAGGTTGCAGGAATACCCAATTCCCAATTGGAGACCTGCTTCTTGCGAGATAATGCTGCAAAGCATCCGTGGATCTGTGCATACATGAATGGCTGGGATTTTCATCTTCATGATCCAATGTGGGCGTTGGGATAGCATTTCTCCATGAACATGGATCTGAAACTTGTCTCCTCCAACTTTACAACTGACCGTTGACTTGCTTTCCTTCTCCGAAAATGATTGGTTAATTCATTGTTTCAAACAGTTCATAGGCACAAGGGACCCTCTTAGATTTCTTAATGCTAAAGTAAAAAAGCGAACGTAGTAGGCTGAAAACATTCATCATAAAAGAGAGGACGAGATGGCAGACACATGCAACCCTTCAAGAACAACCACAATATTTTACCCAAAAAAACAGAACTACCACAATATCATGTAAAAAATTCCATCGCATAAAAAAAACCTGTAGTGCTAGCCTTTCACCATTCATCCATTTTAAAGTAATGAGGAATTGTCACGCCGCTCCCCTGAACTATAACTAAATATCAAGTTTTCCAGGTTTTTTAAAATATTTCACTCTCTTCCCCCCTAAATCAAAAGATCCTATTAATCATTCTTAGGCATTAAAAATTGCTCTTAAGTGACTGTTTTTTATTTATAATTCCCAAAATACCCCCATTCCTTTAGGTAATATATTTTATCATTACGGATTTAAGTTAAACATGGTATTAACATCAGGGGAAAGTGTAAAGTGCCGGGGAGTACAATTTACGTGCATGTGCGAGGGCCATGGAAGCACATGAGGAAGGATTAATAGAATAGTCATTTTTTCTCCATGTGTATCTTGGTACAAGAACCACACTCCTTCACAAAAAACATTTTCCCTAAGACCCTAAATATTTAATGGAGAAAAATGAAAAAAATTAAAAAGGGTGAGAAAATTGAATTTATTTCCCACAAACTATCACAATTATGAGTGTTTGAATAAGTGAGGTGGGAAACTTACGAGATAAGTTATTTTATATAATATATTGTTGTGCGTTGATGTGGCACTTAACTTTTTCCATCCCACTAACTTCCAAAGTCCTACCATGAAATTGTTATTTAATATAATATATTGTTGTCTGATTATATGGCACATAACTTTTCCCACCCCACTCTCTTTATCTTTTTCCTCCTCTTTTTTTTTTGCTACTAACGGGTATTCAGGCCTTCGTCCTAACTAGTCCCGCGGCCCCATACTGACCCCACAACCGTATGGACTAGATCATATCGGGGTTGGATGAGAATCATTCAACTTTCACTGAAAGAAGTGAAGAGCACTAAACACCCCCGTGTAAATGGCCCAAGGTGTGCCTAGTGGGTGTCGAACTTAAGACGTTCGAGTTTACGGCTCGTACCAAGATCTCTTTCCTGCTCTTATTTCCTCTATTTCTCATGGAGCTCCACTCCATTTTCGTTTCCTCTCTTTCATAGAATTTCGACCCACTATGAATTGCATATTATATTATTTCATTTTCTTCCATTTTCTTACTAACCCAACTCGCAATATGTGAGATCCACCCTTATGAGTTTTGCATCTTTTTTTTATCCGTCAAACAACGGATCTAATATCAATTGGCTAGTTCAACTATTTTTTGGAATCGAGAAAAAGAAGCAAAATAATTCTGCAAATCTTTGATTTTTTATTTTTAATTTTATTTAGAAGACTTGTGAATATTGTTACAATAGGTTTCATTGAATTTTTTCTATTTTGCTAACTAAAATAATAATAATAATAATAATAACAAAAAATGAATATCAAAAAGCATTATGATTCCAGAAAAATGTTACAAGAATTAGCATGAGATAGAATCAAATTGCAGTTGATTTTAGGAGGAAAATAGATAATAATTTTTTGAAGAAAAGAATAGAAGAAGTTAACATGATCCCTATGTCTAGACACAATGGAATGTGAAATGATGCCCACCATTTATGAAATGGAGAAATCTCACCCTTGTTGATGCTCCTATTGACCCATGCACTGGTGTAAGGACCACATTACCTTTTACGGAAAACCCTCTCCTTATTATTTTTTATTGCCTGAAAATTTTTTATCATCAACTTGAAGATCAAGAAAGAAAAATTGGTCAATTGACCATTCAACTAGGCATGAGCAAGGCCTAATCGAGTTGAACGACCCTATCCCAAGTAAATGATGCTAGGCTTGGCTTGGCATCAAAATGGATTGACTTAATAATGGAATGTGTTCAATGATTGACATATGGCGCTCTTATTAATGGGAAAGGGTAAGATCTGCACAAATATCACAAAGGCAAATTGGACCGAATTTCCCTATACCCATGGGTGGTGAAGAACTGAAGACCACTCGAAAGAAGAGGGGGAAGAGTGGGGAGAGGGAGAGGGAGAGGGAGAGGGATTCTCCAACCCTTGGTCAAAGGAAACTTTTGTCTAGGCAAATTTGTTTCGGTTCCTTGGTTAATATGTAGTGAGACTTTTGGTTACCAAACAATATTAATTTTTTATTTTTAATAAAAAAAGGGAAAAACTTATGATCATTAAGATAAAAAACAAAAGAGTACACATCTTGCACACAAGTGGTTAACTTCCTAAGTTTAGTTTTCGTGGTCAAGTCATTTGCTACAATTACTACAAATCTATCACGCTTAAAAATATCTTCAAACTTAAAAGAAGTTAAAAGTTTTCAAAACTATCAGATAGCACAATAAATAAGTTGTCAGAGGCCATCCTTTCTTGCTATTCTACTAATATACTACTTGGGTTGTGGAATTTTGAGGTTATAAAATCTGGTTGAAGTGAGCAAATTTTTTATATCTTTAGCACTCAAGATATTTCTCACACATTAATTAGGCACCGAACAAATAATGTTGTCTTATATGATAATTTGAAAGTGATTTATTTTATTTTTGTGTCATTGTTTTGTACTTTTTTTTTTTTTTTTTTTTTTTTGTATATGTACGTATGAAATGCTATGATATTATATGCATTGAAAGAAAAATGTATTATATTAAGGGTTAATCTGTTTGTCACTTTGGCGGTTACAATAGAAGTTGTAATCTCTTTTTGATGTCCATCAATAGATAATCATTATTCTTGTCACTTTAAGAATTAAACTGTCATTTCACTTTTCTTGAATTGAATGAAAAAATATTAAAAGTTTGTATTTTATGGGTATTAAGGTAAATTTATCGTCATAAAAACAATAAAGAGAGTGTCGATTACTCACTTTTCGCAAGTGGAGAAGAACTTCTTGTAATTTACACATTAAGACATGCTTCTTAATTATTTGTTTTTTATACCGTATGAATTACTTTATTTATAATTTAACTTCAGTTTATTTTTAAATTTCAAACACATTCCTAATCTATAACAAATTACATGTGAATCAAATATTAGTTTTGCCTCTCCCAAATAGATTGATTCTTTCACCAAGAATTAGATATCAGATCGCCTAATCGTTTGATTTGGATTGGAATTAGTGGTCATAGATATTGATTTATGAGCATAACAAATCATGACCTAGATTTCATTATTCCGAATAAAAAGATAGGATGATAGCAATCAATCATTTTTTTATTGCAATCTACATATATCACTAATCTATAATTGTTATGTGAGAGATCTAAATTCACCCATATCACTAATCTAAAATAGGTAAAATGTTATAATCAATCCTCCTACCATACATATCATTTCCTTGATATTAGACTTAAATATACTTTTTTTGAATTGGATTTAGATATTGGGAATTTGGAAAGACAAATCATGTGAATGATGCATGATCTTAGTAATAGGTTGAACTCTCGCAATATGAAATCAAACTCAACGATTCTCTTGTGTAACTACTGCTTTTCTCGATCTCCTTCATGAAACACTCGATCTTCTTCAAAGAAAGTTCAATCTCTGATTTTACTGCTAAGATGAGTTAAGCATATCATTGTTTTTTTGGTGAAAGAGTTAAATTAGGAAAGTGAATAAAGAAGATTGGGATGGGATCTTGGGGTCAGATTTCCTAATATACCTTTGAACTAAATGAATGAATTTGGGGAAAGGAAATCAATAAATAGTGGTCAATTAATATTATGAAATTACGTCAATTACCCTCTATTAAAATTGAACTAAACTATGTACTAGGGTATCTAATGTCTGATTACAAATTTTGTTTGTAACTTGCTCGGTTACAAATAGATGAACACTTATATTAAAAGGAAAAAAAAATTCTCAAACCTTGATTATGACAAGATTATTGCTTCTTTTTTTCCCCCTAATCTATCTATCTTCCCATTGACATATTCTAAACTTAAAAAGTCATATTACAAAGAGGGGATTATAGGAATGAAATTACATAAGTTGTTACGTTTAGGACAAATAGCATCTAGAAACAATGACTTTCTTCCACAATTTTTTTTTTATACACTCTAATAAATCTCTCAATATTCCTTGCATTTCCAATCCTCGCTCTATCTTTTGTTGACCCAAGTGGCAGATAGTTAGATCACAATTGGACAATCAAGGAACATGAGGTCTCAAATTGACCTAATTGGTTTGTGGGGTAGGGTAGTTTTTTCCCCACCCATGTGTTTGGACTTTTACGTAGAGGTACACGGTTAGGTAGCAATCATTTTCTCATAAAATAATTTGGATTCCGCTCCTCTCTTTAGACCAAATCGCTTAGGTCTATCCCATATCTATTTGAGGCGGGCGCCACGTGTTCAGATAATGATCCAACGGTTCTTAGTGTCTCATTCTCCACACCTCTCTCAAAATGTTGGATCATCGCCTTGTCACTGGTGCTCATCCAAGTAACTATGAGCCAACTTAAGAGATGGACACTAAGAAGAGGAGCTGGATCTAAATAATACTACTTTCTGAAACAAATACACACCAACAAAAGTAACCAATGAAAGAACACACTTGAACATCTTCAACACGGGCAACACAATCTTTTTACACTGGCAATACTAGAGCTTTCTTTCATGAAAACACTATTATTGACTATAATGACACATTAACAATACGTCAATTAGTAGTTCCATAAATTTTTTTGGTAGGAGGTCGGAGGTTTAAATGCTTTTATGACAAATGGATCTAACCGTTCCTTCGAGGAATCTAGGAAAGATGCGATTTGACTCTAACCGCACACATTTACAAATGAAATTTTCGTACGTCACCACCTACCAAGTTGCATTGTTGCGTTTATGTATCAACCATTGGCTTCAGATCAACTCTTAGGCCCCGTTTGATAACGTAATCAGAAACGTGTTTCTGTGTTTTCTTGTTCTTAGAAACAAAGAAACGACATAAATACAGTTTGGTAAAAGTGTTCTGTTCCACTTGTTTCTTGAAACATAAATTGAAATTTATAACAATTTATACTCCAAGAAACATGAATGATGAAACAAGTTTTATTTGTTTCGCTCGTTTCTCGAAACAAAATTGAGGTACAAACAATCGATCGACCATAGGGAGCTTCACTGCTTCTCCTGCGTGAAACGTTGCAGAACCCCCTTCCTCTTGAAACGTTAAAGCTTCACTACTTCTCCTGCGTACCCGACCACGGGGAGCTCTGCAACTACGGACCCTTCTTCATCTCGTTGGTGGAACACCTTTCATCGTCACCCTCTTCATCTCCGTCGCTGCTCGATGCGGCTACGAGGAGCTGTCGAAGACTGCTACCGCTTAGACAAGAAACGTTCGTCTCCCTCTCTTTGGCCTTACTTCAACCTCATGGAACGGATGGAATTTGGGCCATTCCCGATCGGGGCCCTTCCCATTGCCGCCATCGATCTGCATCGTAACAGATTGGGATGGACTGGGGAATTGCAGGGAGGGCGGAGGTGGGAGCAAGACCATTGGAGTTGGGGAGCCCTTTGCTTATGAAACTAAACCTAGTTCAGAGGGTGGATTCTTCGTCTCCGGCGCCAATGGGGATCTCAAACTCAGTTCAAAAAATGGGTTCTCGATCTTTAGATCTGACAGCCTTACGGCTGACTCCGCCATGGCATCCGAGCCTTCCGCAACCCCTCTGGCCAAGCTTTAGCACAGCCCGTTGCAGGCCCTCATAGCCAGCAACCCCCTTACCCGTTTCACTTTCTCTCTCTACTCTCTCTCTCTATGGTTTATTTCATATACAAAGTTCACACGCGTCTCTGCAAATCAAAACTCGAAAGGTAAAGGAACTACAAGTGGAGAATCTGTACCAGTACAATCCAGAGTTATCCGACAAAGGAAGCGATGGAATCCGACAATTTCAGGAGTATAAGAGGGTAAGATTTGCATCAGGAAATAGCCACACACACAAAGAGAGAGAGAGAGAGAGAGAGAGAGAGAGAGAGAGAGAGAGAGAGAGAGAGAGAGAGGATATGGTGAGGTGGGGGTCGCCGCAGATTTACAGCGGACGGGAAAGTTGAGGTGAACGCTGGGTCAGGGGTGAGAGCGAGAGAGGGAGGGGATGCAGACTGCTTGCGAGCCTTATGGGTCCAGAACCTCATGGTTCCAGAAACAAGAATTATCAAACACCTCTCTTACCTGTTTCTGTTTCCAGAAACAACAATTTATGTTTCTGCTGTTTCTTGGAACAGAAACGACAGAAACATTATCAAACAGGCCCTTAGATCTTCGGACCGGACAGGCGAAATTGGTAGGCCACGGAATACCAAATCAAGCTCACTAATGTGATGATGTTAGCTTAGGACCCACATGACGTCATTACTGAGAGATGGTCTATGGGAACAGGTATCAACCTCTTGGGATCCGCATTCAGTGACATAATATAATTCACAACGGTCAGATTGGTATAATCAGAGGACTGAGATCCTAATCTGACGTACAATTCATAATAACTCACATGAGAACGCTGTTATTAAACCACACTGTCATGTGGGACTGGGATCCAATCGCGCGTGCTACCATGCGCTGGCGTAGGGACAATAAAGTAACTTCACCTCTCATGTCATCGTCTTCTCCGTTTCCGTTTGTCCTTATTTTATCATTTAACCTCTACTTCTCTGCTTTGTCGATTGAGATTCGAGAGTCGAGAGAGGGAGAAAGTGTGTGGAGCTTGGTTGTTGTTGCTTGTTGGGGAGCGCTATTTTGATTTTTAGTGTTTGTTGGGAAAGAGAAAGGAATGTAAAGACAAAAGTCAGCCTGACGAATCGGATTTTTTTTCAATTTTTAAAGCTTTTGAGGTTCGATTCGATCGATAGGGGGTTAGATAAGGCATCGCTTGTTGAAGAGTTGATCTTTTCTTTTGGTTCGATCGTGCTTAGATCTGGTGTAATCTGGCGAAGAATATGTTCTGTTTTCACATCGATCTCTCTTTGGTGAATCAGAATTTGATATCTTGTCAACACTTTAGGCTTCGTTCTTTGATTCCATCGTGATTTGGCTTGGTTTGGTGAATTCTGAAGTTTTTTGACTAAGAAGAGAAGCTGACATTGAAGGGAAGGGAAGAAGAATCGGCTCCTGGAAATTGTGAGTTTTTTATTTATTAATTATTTTCTTTTCATGGAGGAGAAGAAATTTTTGATTACTTGCAATTCGTGGCTGTGGTAGGAAATTGGGATACTTTTTGGTTTCACGGAAATCGAAGGTTGATCATCGTTGGTGCAATTGGATCGGAAGTATGTATATTGAGGAATTGAAGAAAGGGGAGCTGGAAACTGGAGATGAAGCGTCGGTTGCTGATGTTCCCCGTCGCGGAATTGCTTTTTTGGATGCGAAAAGGTCTTTGATTGGTGTAGGAGGTCGTGCTCTTTTCTACCCAACTCTGCTGTATAACGTTGTCCGGAACAAGATTCAGTCGGAGTTTCGTTGGTGGGATGGGGTTGATGAGGTACATGATGCATGAATTTCATTTTTCCTTTTATCTGTGTATTTTGACTTGACTTCTTGCTTTCTCTCTCTCTCTCTGTCCTCGTGTTGTTTCTTGTGCTAAGGATATTATCTTTATATCACTGTATCCTGAAACTATTAATTATATTTTGCTCCTTATGACCTACACACTTGCAGTCGATTTGCGAAGAAATTGATAATTTGTAGCCATGAAGAGAGCTTGGGGGTGGGGAAAAGTCATATAATCTAAACACATTGATAGTTCAAAACCATGAATAAAGAAGTGAGGATGGAGAATAATCAAGTAAGAGATCCGATGCCAGTTGATGGTTCATGTAGATTTAGAGAAGACATCAGAAGTGATCGGTCGGATCTGTTCAATATGGTCATGACCTAATGCTAGTACTGTTACTATCTATGCAGAAGGGTCAACATGTAAATTTCCAGAGATTGCCCCACAAATCAATTAAATCAACAGCTCTATCTTCATTGATGAGGTTTTATTGGCTTCATTCAAGTTTGGCTTCTAGTCCCTTTCTTTGCTACAGCTGATAAAAATCGTCGCTTTGGACGATGCATATGTAGAAAGTCTAGTTTTTTTTTTCCTCTCTCTCCTAGTATTTACTACTAGATTTGATTTTTCTTTTCTTCTTTCTTTCTATAGTGGAGATAGTTGCACTTAATGACAGATCACGATACATATTGTTAATAAAAGTTTGTGGTAAGAATGGGTTTTGTTCTAGTGCCCGAAAATAATATTCTAAATGTATGATGCAAACCTGAAAATTGAATGCATAAAATGAACTTTGCTACCAATAAATATAGTGTCGAGTTTGACTCTGAAAATAATGAATTTTTCACTGGCGTTCAAGCATTAATTAGAGTCTGTGATTTTCCCATTTGATGTGGTTCTTTTCTTAACAGACATCCATTTCTCACAAGCATTTTTTGGTGGCTTTGCATGAAAAGATCTGCTTCCTTATTTGCTTTTCCATTTAATTTTTTTTTTAATCATTGTTGTAGTGTAGATTCCTGTTTTTGTGGGTTTAGTATTTGAAACTCTTCATTATTTCTGGGACATCCTGTGCTCCAGTAAATCATGCATTGTGCATGTTGAGAAATATCAACGTACAAAGCTATCCTCTCCTAGTTTTGCTAATTTATCATTTATCAGTTTATATTGCTAGGGGCTGTTCCATTTCCTGCGGATGTGCCCCGCCTGAAGCAACTTGGTGTTTGTGGAGTGATCACGCTGAACGAGCCATACGAGACATTGGTTCCCTCTTCACTGTATCATGTGAGTATTTGTTTTTGGTATTTTATGTCATTTCATCTGAGATACAGTTTTTTCTGTTCCCAGTTTTTATTCAACTAGTTCTACCTACTTTTGAGCATGATCTGTGACAGAACTTGTCTTGCGTGTCCTTAAATTTAGTCATTCTGTCATGACTTACTCTATGACAAATCAACTAAGCCCTTATCCCGACAACATGGTGTGTTTACACAGATCCTATTTCTCCATTAAACTCTATTCAAAACCATATTTTCCTAATTATTTTTGTGATAACCTAAATGACGTAGGTGGTTCATTCAGACTTGACCTGACGTTAGCACTTTGTATGTTACCGGAAATAAAGTTTAGTTTACCCAGTCACCATTTTTTTTTTCTGCTGAATTTGATAAGCTAACCTCTTTCAACCATATTACTTAAAAAGATCAGCAATCGTTTCCGATCCATACTGGTTTAGTGCTTAAATCAAATAAAATGTAGGGTTAATATAGCTAACAGTAATTGATGCATTATCGGGTTTTACAAGTATTTGCTATCTGGTTATGCTTGGTAAGAGGCCTTGCTTCAGGCCCTGATTTTTTTTTGTTATGTTTATTTTACTCTCTTTTTTCCCTCTTTAATACCCTATTTGATGACGGTACAAAATTCTGACCCTGCTTGATTATCTTTTTTACCTTATGTTTTTAGCTCACTGCCTTTAAAGGCGGGGATTCATGTAGTATTTATTCTGCTTCATTGTATCTTCTATTATGAATGTGCCGAGTCCTCAGTCTCCCGATCATTTAGTAAGTGGACAGCAGGGTTTTCCTGCCTTCTTTAATTAGGTACTGTGTCTTGCAAAATTTAGATTCATACATATAGGTATATGGATAATCCCTCTAGATGCTGTTTTGCTGAAGGTGTATTCATCTGTCCAGTGATCACAATGATTTCAGTTTGTTGAAAATGAGTTCTTATTAGACAGAAGTATTTTAATTCTCAGCTTAGTAAATGGATGAAACTTGTCTAAGATTTATGGACTTCATAATGCGCATGTATCATTGGGGCCTCTTGGTTGTGGGTTTGAGTCGAGAAACAGCCTCTCTGTGAAGCGCGGGTAAGGCTGCGTACATTATGATCCTCCCCAGAGTCCTAGACCCCACAGTGGCGGGAGCCTCATGCACTGGATATGCCCTTTTTCATAATACACATGCATCATTCACTGTGGATTATTTTATCTGTTTCTAATGCCAGCTGCTATTATGGCCATTTTATTAATGCATTTTCTCAATAAGTTATTGTAGGCTCATGGAATTGAACATTTGGTGATTCCTACTAGAGATTACCTTTTTGCTCCATCGTTGGGAGATATATGCCAAGCTGTAGACTTCATACATGGTGAGTGTTGTTTCCTTCTTTTCATTCTTTCCTATCTGTTCTCTTCCAAATAGTTTTGGCAACATAAACACATTCTTTTCTGCCATTCCACTCAGGAGTCCTCTACCCTGACCCAGTTCCTTCATGTCCTTTCCTTGTTTAGCTTTCAACCTTGCATCATTTCACTTTGACTTATCTCCGTATTATTTTTGCATTCTTTTATTTATTTATTTTTAATTCAAATTATCCTCTGAATTTTCCATGAGGTTAGTGTTATTTTCACCATTAATCAGAAGCTGGGGGATGATCTAGACTGAACAAGTGCAATCTTGGAATCATCACATGGGCTGTCCATAGATAGCCATGTACATGCCCATACATAAAATGTGCTCCCTTTGATTTTACTTGTTTGTCTTTTGTGAAGAGAATGCTTCATGTGGGAAAACGACATATGTTCACTGTAAAGCAGGCCGGGGACGTAGTACAACTATTGTTCTTTGTTATCTGGTCAGTGCTACACCCAAATGTCTTCATTAATGATTTAATAATTTTAAGTTTTTTGCAAGAATGTTAAGTCTTTACTTTCCTGGTGGGTATACAGGTGCAGCACAAGGAGATGACACCTGATGCTGCATTTGAATACGTGAGATCTATTAGACCGAGGGTGCTTTTGGCATCTTCACAGTGGAAGGTATGATAGCTTTACTAAATTTTCCACCTCATATTTTCCTTGACATATAATTGAAAAGTATATGGTTTCCATAAATGTAAAGTCATACTCATAGCATGATTAGACTGTTGCTAGTTTTGCACATGCTTCATTTTACACATGTGGGGTTATGAAATGAGTTTGCTCAATTATGCTGCATCTGGTGAAATGGTTACTTTTTTTTTTTTTTGTCATGCTGCAATGCTGCATGTTAATACACATGCTGGTGCATGTACAAACAGTCTGATTAATTATCACAATCTTAGGCATGTGCTTGGTTGCCACCTGGAATGAAATGATTTCCCTATGATTGCCTTGGCATCTGACTACGGTGTTCATGGGGATGGGCTCATTTCTGTTAAAAAAAGAATAATAGTTAGTGATCTCATTTGCTTCGAGCCAAAATGAGCCACCTATCATTGAACAAACCAGTTTGAGCTTGATGAATGAATTGCTGAAGCATTACTATATGCATACAAATGTTACGGGACTTGAAATGAAGTTTCAGTTTATGCTGCAACAGAAGTGCCTTAGTTACATACAATGTATGAAAAAAAAGGTAAACTGTGCAGGACAATCACTTGTATTTTCAAAGCTAGGATCATCTTGTGAACTTTTAAAGATTATACAACAACTACTCAGCCTTTTCCTAACTAAATGGGATTGGCTACATTGATCTTCGCCCTCCAAACAATTCTATTTGAGGTCATATTAGAGGCAAACCTAGATTCTACATGTCTTTCCTTGCTACTTCTCTTATGGTCATTTTAGGCATGCCCCTAGCTCTTTTAACTCCTTTCCATCTGAATCTGATAACTCCTCCTTACTGAGGGGCATCCCAAGGCCTCTGTTTAACATGGTCATACCACCTTAAATGACTTACTCGGAGCTTGTACTAAATTGGGGCAACTCCCAAATCGGCTGTAATCCATTATTCCTTCTGTTCTTATTAATATAGTTCTTTCACCCAGCCGCTTTTTCTTCCCGTCTGTCTTTTCTTTTTGGGTTTTTTAACCTTTTCAATTTGATAAATATAAATATAGATTATATCTTTTATAGTTTTATAGATTATAGATAGTAATAAAAGGATTGGATAACCCATTTGTTTCCAATTAATGGCATTTATTGTCTTCTTAGTGCTAATAATTTGGTTGATGAGTTTCCAATTAATGACATTTACTGCCTTCTTAACCCTAATAATTTGGTTGATGAGTTGCAGGCTGTTCAAGAGTACTACCGTCTCCGGGTGAAGAGTGCCTGTGTTCCTAGCTTCTTGTACAATCCAATTGTGAAAGCATTACCTTCCCCAGTGGCAACAAAGGACCTTGTAGCCTTTGATGACAGCTCTGTAGTAATAATAACCAAAGCTGACCTTGATGGATATGATGCAAGCTGCGACTCTTGTATTGTTGGCAATGAGGTATGGGCCGAGCTGAGCCTGGTCTATAGGGTTCAGTTTGCTGGCCAAGGAGCCCTGGCAAGGCTTTCATGTCTGTGGCTTTGCTGCCACGCACGACAGAAAATATCAGGTGAGAAGCTCAGCAGGGAAAGCAGCTGCTCTGTCGGGGCCGACAATTTGCAAGGGGTTGGTGTAGACATTCATGTTTATTGAGTTGCTTGCTGCTATGCTGGTGAAGGTGTACTTAGATTTCATAGGTCTTTTTCTTTTGGGAGCAGGGTCTTGGCACGTTCTCACCTGGAAGTAAAATAGCACGCCCTACATTAACTGTCATGTAGCAGTTTAGGTGGGGCTGAAGTTTTGTGTATAGATGGACCCCAAGGTCTTATGCTCACTTGTCAAGTTCAAGTCGAGCCCGAGTTTGTCAAACGGCAAAAAAAAGGTATTGACTACCTATGGACTACAGTGGGGTGTGGACGTTATGTCTTCATACAAGGGATCTGGCTCTACTTCTTAGTGGTGATCGCCTAGGTTGGTCCATGGTTACCTGGGCGATTGTTATGTATTTAGACGATGATCCAATGGCGCCCAATGAGGCACGGAGAATAAGGCATTGGGCACCATATGATCGTTGCCTAGATATATGGTGATCGTCCAGGTAGCTATGGGCAAGACCTGAGCGATCAGGTGTCAAATCCTCGATCCTCGTACAAGAGGATACATTGTTTCCAGTATGAAATTTGACGTCGTAAATTTTCAGATCACCCTTCTGCATGGCAAAATATACACAGGGCGTATTGATCTGCTTCCGGGTGAAGGCGTGCTTGAATCTCTCCCCTTTTTCTTCGTTTTTTGTTCTCTCCTGAAGGTTGGTGTAATTATAAGATGGGCAAATAATAAAGAAGTCCTTTTTTTGTATTTGCAAGCAAAAAGATGGAACCAAAATCAGGTATACAGATGGCTGATGGTTGTGGCCTGTGGGTCTCACTGGACCCAGATTCTCCTAGCACGTCTCGTGTGCATCCGATGGCTGGGGGAGGGGGCATTGAGTATGCTCCCCAGCTATTAAGCTATTAAATGTGCACTGATGCACTGGGGAGGATCTGGTTCCCTTATTTCTGCCTCTAACCCCAACCACGGGTTGTAATGTTGTGAATGTATACAAAAGAGGACTCGTTTGGAAAGCAGAAAATTGGAAAGAAACGAAAAAACCCTCTTGTTCTCTTGCTTTTTAGTTATGTGTGGTGGTAGAAATGAAAAGAAAATTGAATTTGAGGAGCGAAAAACACATAAATCAATCATTCCATCGTCAGGATTGTTGTTGGAAAGTGATCGATGGAGCTTCTTTGATTGATCAACGAAGTCTCTTCAGTCCCACAAATGGTTCTAAAAATCAGATCGATGCAGTCAGGATTGCGGGATTGTCCATATTGGCCAAGACCAGTCCATGATACTAAACAGATCTATACCAATCCATTTTAACGTATAAGGATACAATGGCTTAAAATATTATTTTTGAAAAAAAAAAAAAAAAAGAGTAAATCTATCAGATCCAGTACGATCCCAAATCGATACCAATCTAATCTGTATTGGTGTTGGTTGATATCGATTCTAATATCTATCGTAAGTTTTGAAACCTTGGCCCCACGTGTTCATAAAAAGTCATTTCATAGGGTTGGTTTATTGTGCCGTTATCAATGGAAAGTGTTTTCTGTGAGGGAGGGAGTGTAGCCCTTGCATGTATGCAAGGGCCAATAGGAGTGCGTGCAAAAACATCCACCCAGAGATACAATTTTGTATTTTATAAAAGATGGGATGGTTATTTCATATCCCAATGTGTCTGACAACAAGTCAGACTTCTCCCCACAAAAAGTATTTTTCTTTATTTTTATCATAAGGAAAATACTATAGATTAAAGTTCAATCTTATCAATAGAAGAGGAAATCAATTATGAATTATCTTCACCTTCTTGCAGATTGATTGGAGAATTTTAACAATTTTCTCCCTTCTTTGGTATTTTCTCAATGGAAGAGGAACCCAACTCCAAGCAAAACCTTAAGTTGTGGAGGATATATTTCGTTTTTTACATTTGTGGGTTCTGGATGGTTGCTTTCCTCCTCTTTTGGATTTTGTTGATCGTGTGCTAGTTGTTTTGGCTTAGGGTGTATGAAAGAGGTGTCAATTTAGAAACATAAGGTCAAAGTGGTGCAAGAGCACCACTGATTTGGTGAGACTTTGGAAGGGAGTGAAGTGGAAGACACAACAACAAACAAGAAAAACCTAACTTAAAGATGTTGCTAGGGGGCTTTTCCACCCCACTTAATCAAACATCTCACTTTCTCTTGTTTTTATAAAAATAAATACTATTCTCCACCTCACCAAAACCCCTCTATACAAACAGGGTTAAGAGTACAAATATAAGATTAAACCATAAGTTATTTGAACATCCTATACCAACTCGCTTACATACAATGCTAAGCAAATCATTAAGAACAAGAAGGATTGTTTTCCAGATCAATGAGCCCCTTTTAACAAGAAGGTAGTGAAGGACTCTTGCCCCATAAGGAAGAAGAATTAGAAGACAATCTATAGGCCAAGATTCAACACCAAATCTTTGTTGTTGATCATACTCCTTCATTGTATGCCCAATCCACCCACAGACTTGGGGTGGCATATGGAATCCTAAGACCTAGGTGAATAACCCTTTTTGTTGTCCTCACCCCACCAGAACCTATAGAGCATAACCTATCAATTTTCATACAAAAAGATTGGAGGAAGAGAATGTGGGAAATTTTTTGTTAAGGTCTTGCTTATTCTTAGATGCTCTAATTTTGATTGGATTCTAGAATTTTGCTTCTTTGATTAGATAGAGAACAAAATGAGGTAATCTTACTTTATGGTTCAAGAAGTTTCCCACTTATCAGAATTTATTCCTTTTAGGTATTACTTTAGTACCTTGGCTTTTTTGCTCCAAAACTCATAGAATGTAAATGGGATAAAATCAACCTTGAAAATGCAGTTTAGTAATCAAGTTTTCAAAACTCTATCTTGGCTAGCCAGCACACCCAAACACACCTCTTAGCCCTGATTTTGGTGTACTTGTACTCCAACAATTGGTCAAAAGAGCATCCAATGTAATTTTTAATTTAATTATATAGTTGTAAGAATATCTAATTTTACTATTTTCCGCTTAGTTTCGGTTAAGCTAACAAATAGTGTATATGCTTCTCTATTTGTGGGTTATGAAAAGAAAACATCTTTTGTGGAGAATGTCATCTTATAAAGAGTTGTAAGAAGTTATTTTCCATCCCTGTGATCCTTTTCATTAAGATGAGAAGGCCATTTATAGGCACAATACAAAGCTTTGTCTTTGACACGTGTCCTGGACATGTACACGTGACTACACATGACTAACAGACACCTTTCATAGGGAGGATGAGTCTGTTGAAGACTATGGAGTTGAGCTTCAAGATGTCTAAGATGTTTTTCTTTTTGTCCAATAAGGGCAAAGGCAGTAGTGGTATCTGCCACACTTGAAGCAATTCCAGCCAGTTCCGCATGAATTTGATCAATTTCTTGTCGTAAAGACTAGAGAAGATGATCATGTTGAGTCAGTTTGCCTTGAGTTTGTTGAGTCTGAGCAAGTATGCGCTCAAGGTATTGATTTTGGACGACAGCTGTTCTAAAATTATCTTTTGGGTACTTGTGTGTAGAATTACTTTGCCAGATGGCACTCTCATGGAAGGCAAGAAGTGGATATCAACTCCCACAGACATTGCTGAGGAGATACCTATGAGTTTGTCAGCAAATGCGTTGATATGTAAGAAACAGTCACCAGGCACTAGGTATAAGACTTTGACAAAAAAAATTATATTAATTGAAATGCAATTACAAGTGAAAGATGACTTACTTTTTCAAACAATCTTCTGAAACAGTAGCAAAAATTGTCCCTCTTAAGTAGAGTTGAGTTGCATACATATATATATATATATATATACTCTCCTTAAGGTATTTGAATGCCTCGTATAAATGTATCCAACTGGGTTGACGTACGTTCTCACCTCCAAGATAAAACAACTCCCCAATTCGTTAAGGTGCACTCCAATAAGCAATTCCCACAGGTATGTCTGAAGGTAATACTCAGGTATTCAAAGAAAACAGATAACAGAACAAAAACAGTGAACAAAAGCATTTTCCGTAGAACAGTGAACAAAACACTCACACTCACAGTACGTATTTTCATATAGTATTCTATATATATGGAATGTAGGCCTCTGTATAGGAATGGGTATATCAATATAAGTACTTATACGTATATAGGTGTGACTCTATGTATGTAAGGGACAACGTATCCATACACTGATACGCACAGGTACAAACAAGTATATGCATTGGTACTTGGGTGTTCAAACAGGTACGTGTATCAATGGTGTCCCTTGGGACAAAAACATGTAAGGGTGTGAAACTTTCAACATGTAAAAAGTAAGTTCTCTAAACCACCCACACCCGAACCCGACCTTGGCCACCGCCTAGCTTGGCTCGCACGATTCAAAAGCACTCCAGGAACCCCCACACACACATGACAAGGGAGAGTGCCTCTCCAAAGGGCTTGCACCCTTAACAAACATTTACACACACATATATATATATATATATCTCCAAGTTTTCTTTCATCCATAAGCAATGTGGGACTAAATTTTTGTGAGTTGTCTTTACCTCATTCACAACTCCACAAATGCCAAAGACAAAAAAAGTAGAAGAGACACTTTGGAGGGGGAAAGCTGAATTCTCAAAAAAGACTTTTGAAAAAACCAATTTGACCATAGTTTGAAACTTAAATTCATATCTCAATTCTCAAGGTGCATATCAAGTCTCTTTTTTTTTTTTTTTTTCTTGATAATGCCAAAAAGAAACACACACCACATCTAATTATACATATGAGATAGTGTCCTGATAAGCGGGTAGTTGTAGTGATCTTAGCTAACGGTTTAGTAGATATTAACGCCTCATTGTTTGGCCTGCGCTTAAACAAAATATTAGGGTAAGTCTTATATACATGCAAAAACATTGGGAGAGTGCTGAAAGGCCATAAGGTTGGGTTAGGTTAGTTAAAGAGGAGTGTTCCCAAAACTTCATCATCACTCCAAACCTCTGCTATCGTCCAGCCTCTTTTCCTAGCTTGGTTCAGCCCATGAAGGAGAGCCCTCTCGCTGGCTTCAGATTGGTTTTCTGTCATCACATAATTGGCTATAAAATAAATATAATTAGTTTGATGAATTATGCAACAAGCCCATCCATAGATAGTAGTCTGTTCATCTTTATGGGTGGAACAAACTAGCATGTATTTGTTGTGGATTTTGGTTGGTGGAGATACCCGATGGTTAATTTCTATAGTTGGGTTCAGGCTGGAGGTGGCTTTGTCAAGATGAGTCCACATTTGGAGATTATAAATGATTCCCATTGGATTTGGGCGCACATTAAATCTTTTGTTTGTTGTAGTATTCCTCTACTTCTTTTGAGTTTTTCCTTTATATAAAACTCTCCACAAGGTTCTAAACAATTGTACCTTCCAGTGCTAACGTTTATGGAGTCACCAATACCCTTTGGCTGCTTCCATGGTTCAAATCTTTATGTTGTACCTTGGGTATCAGGGATCAAGTATTGGAACCACAAAGACCTAAAAAAAAAAAATAATAATAATAATACATTTATGGAGTCTGTTGTTCTTGGAGCCCTTTACCTCTACTTCATTTCTACACTGAAATGAAGAAGATTAGTAGCTTTGCAAAGAGGGGTCATTCAGTGCTCTAATTTGATGGATTACCCTTTTTTTTTTCTGGCTAGAATTTGATGGATTTACTTCTAGTCAACTTTTTGTGGAGGATATCGTATGTATTTGTCTTCAGTAATAAAAGTTGAATCTAATTTTTTCTCTACTTGGGCTTATTCTCTAATTCCTTCCCACCCCCCATTGTATTACTAATCCTTTCCTTTTTCTTTTAAAAAAGGGTTGAAATCGTCTGCAATTCCGATCTCGTACAATTCCATGCAATACCACCTTCAGGCGGTGACACGTGTATTGATACCAATACAATGATCCAGATCTTGTACAACTAATAAAACATTAAATCAGTGAAGAGGTATTTAAATCAGATCTAGACCATTGTGTTGGTATCAATCCACGTGTCACCCCCTGAAGGTCGTATTTCACAGAATTGTACGAGATCGGAATTGCAGACGATTTTTTTCCTTTAAAAAACCCCTTTTTGACACTTAAGCTCTAGTCTGCAGTGAACTGGATTTCTCTACCCTCATATCTGTACAAAACTATCGCACCCACATCATGTACTTTTTTTGTATTCTGTCAACATTTTTTTATGGTAATATTTATCAGTACTTATGAATACCCTACTAAACTTCTAGAGAAATATTCCTGCTCTCATTCTCTTCAATTTCCACATGTAGGTTAATGTAATCTTGATAAGGTTATGTTATTCTCTCTTGCTAAATTGTTTCTTTTTCCCAAGATATCTTGGCTTAATTGAACTATTGGAATTTCTTTTTTTGTGGCAGTCTCTTAAGCAGCAATATGGATGCAAGCTTTGCATTGGACCCTGTACCACTAGAGGGGAGGTAATGTGTAATAGAATTATGTTTTGAATTTTTTTCATTCATTGGCTTTGACAGTTCAAATGCACTATCTGGTTTTTGCTGAATACTTGATCATACCTGTTTCTGCTGGGCTTTTCTTTAACTAGTATAACACTATTAAAAAAAATAAATATCTGTGGCATGTAGTTGAAACACTAGTAATGTCTCTGTTCTTTCAATCCCATTCAGATTTGAACCCATACCCAAGCAAGCCCTAGAACAAAAACAAGCAAAACTCACCAAAGTACAACTGCAAAAAGAGAGAATAAGTTTTAACTGCTCTAACCAAGGGAGAGGTTGTCTACCTATATACCCTCCCAGAACCCTACCTAAGTGCGGAAGCCTTTGTGCACTGGGTAACGGCCTTTTTTTTTGCTCTGACCAAGGGAGAAGTAGAACTTGCACTACTATTCCCACTTATGTGTTTTCCTTAGAGGTACCAGCTGTGTTAATGTATCAGTGGGGTCACAATGATTTAGACATTGGTATTTCAACTTGGATGGTTCCTCAAGGATACTGATCAGAATCTTTATGGAATAGACAATCAAAACAAAGGATCTGCTGATCCAGTGAAGGAAATCTCCCAATACTGCTAATGCCCAATCAAACACATTTCCTAGTTTGCATGGTAGCTTCTTTCCTTCCTCTCATTTATTCCAAAGAAAATCTGTATCTACCTTTTCGAAGCTTAAGCTTCAAAAAATATAGATCTAATAGAGAAGAGAGTGTGTGATCAAGCTTGCTAGCAAGCCACATTGGCAGTGGAAGAAAAACTTTTGGACTATGCTGGCAAAAATCATCTCTTTCTTTTCCACAAAGTGATGTTCCTTCCCCACCCCCCATGAGGAGTTGAGGACCATTGACAAAAGCTGATAAAGCTTGCTTATTTTTTTCCTGTTTGATGGTATTATAAACTCTCTTGTTTCTGATTTCTGGGTTACACATCCTATATGTGATGTAGAATATCTGTGTTGATTTTTCTTTATTGCATGAATTGTTTGCTATTTATTGTTTGGAAATTCACATGTATGCTGTGCAGCTCTCTTAAAATGGTTTAATCTCCTCTGACAGATTTTATTATGATGCATTTTTCGGCGACCTAGGTCTGAATGAGGATCACTTTGAGGAAATTGAATCAGGGGCAATGAAAGCTGTTGCAGTATATTGAGGGAGAAATGTTTCTTTTGCTTCTTTCATGTAAATATAATTATGGTCTGCTTGTTGGCTTTTGAATTTTTTTTTTTTTTGAGAGAGAGAGAGAGGGGTGAGTTCAGGGCAAATAGAGGATTCCATTTTTAAAACTAACACCTTTCTCACAGTGTTAGTTTGGGTGGATTTAAATATAATAAATTGATTTTTAGGGGGAGGATGTAATATAGGCAAACGCCAGGGGAGGTTGATGTAAATCACCCTAGAATTATTCTGTATGTCTTTTAAGTTTTTCTAGCTAGAAACATTTGCATTCTACGAAGTACAAACTTTCTAATGTTGTTGCTATTCTTTAAACTTCAGGATGAACAGATGTTTTCTGATAATAATTTTAAGGTGTTTTCTCCTGACAGTTTATTTATCAGTATTTCTTCTTTCTTGGCTCTTTATTTCTCATGTGGATGATCCTGTTGACATGGCTAAGAGACTAACCTTCTTATCCAGATTGAGATCATTAATGAATTATCTGAAGACCAGACCATCACTGTATACAGATGTGGGCCCCTAGTTGATATCTGACGTGGACCCCATATTCCAAACACTTCTTTCATGAAGGCATTTGCTTGTTTAAAGGTGATAAAATCCCTGGGCATAGAAGTGTGGAAACATTAGCTACTTGCATGTGCTGTTTGTGTTAATTGTGTTGTTGCAATCTCCAGGGTTCTTCAGTATACTGGAGGGGGAAAAAAGAATGTGAAAGTTTACAGAGAGTGTATGTGATATCTTATCCAGATTCCAAGTCTCTGAAGTTAAGTTTTTTTTCAAGTTTTTTTTCTGGGGACAAAAATCTCTCTTAGATGTTGGGACTCTAATGTGAAGATGGACTTTTTTGTGGAATTGGGAGTCTTTGTATGTGTAACTTTCTTTCATACATAGACATCACTGTAAAACTTGAGATTTTTTCTGACAGGAGTTAAATATGACAGGAGTATCAAAAGTTTTTCATTATTGCTGTTGTAAATTTTTTTATGACATGGGAATTATTTTATTTTAAGGTTATTCTAGTACATTTTCCCCCACCTCATATTGGGTTATTCAACTATGTTCTCTCCCCCACTCCCTGTGTTGTGCTTTACAAAATGATCATTCTAACTATTAACAATAGCATTATGATGGTCCATGACCATATTCAGCTATTCAGTTTTGTATTCTCTCAAAAAGTCAATTAGACCTCATAAATAGGTGTCATTGACTTCTGTCTTTGGTATAATGGTTCTTGTCTTTTTAGTTGGAACCTTCTGTTTTCATGCAAGAGGAATGAATACCTTACCCAGCAGGAAAGAAGCAGAGAAATATGAGCACAGATTATTGGGGGCAAAACAAGAGCTTTTCTTTTGTCATCCACTAAGGTGATGAATTGAATCCCCATGGTGAGTCATAAATTTTGCTTCTTTTAATTGATTAACTAAGATCAGTTCAAGAATCAAATCTATTTAAGGCAATAATGTTCTTTTAAGCAAAAGATATTGTGCCTTTTTCACTTCTTCATTTGAAGCTATTCTTCTCTTCCCCTTATCCTTTTTAACACCTTGAAAATTGCATGATATTGCTCTTATTTCTTCCTTAATTTCATTGATCAGTTTTGCCTTATGTCAAATCATGCCACTTTACTTTCCTTCACCCTGTTGCCAATTATTGCTAGTCCTGCAAAAATGAATTCACTTTTAGTCAATGCATTTCACTTCTAGTTCAGCATTCTCTAATACATATTGACTTGTTCTATCCAAAAGCTTAAGGCTTAAGCTATGAGGTGTATAAGCTCAACTAGTAAATGAACTTATCCAAAGGTCCCAACCTTAGTTGATAATGAGATTGTTCCCAATCAAAGGATATGCAATGAAGAGTATGTAATGGTTGATTGATGCTTATACTCCACATGGAAATTAATTTCAAATGAAAAAAAAAATGTAACGGAGAGGGGTTTTGAATCAATTTTCCTAAATAACTTAGGTCACATTGCTTTAGGTCCTTGATCTGTTGGCTCAATTGCCTCAACCAGTTGTCAAAAAGTGATTCGGGATTTTGGAGACTTTGGGTTATAGTCGATCAGTTCAAAAGTTCGCATATGATTAAATTTTAAATATCTACCACATGACAACTTAGTTAGCATTCAAAAATATAAAATTACTGAGAACAAAAGTCCTTTTATAAATACCAAAGAATATTCATCACTATTTATATTTTTCTTTCTTTCACCCATGTTAAAATTGTTGTTGGATGGGACTCCTAAGAGCACAAACAACTTCATATAAAGACTCAATTTCCCTACATCGAAGCCATTCACTTGCGCACATTCACCGTCATATGAGGGGAAGGGGAAGGGGTGGGGATTTCTCCACTCTTGGATCACGCAATGAACTTCATTGCATAGTCAAGTGGGGACAGTATTTATGACCTAGAATTTTTTCCACCATAGGTTGATAAAAAGATTTCCCTTTTTTCTTGTCCTGTTTCATCTCGGGATCATGGTTCTAAGTATTGGATTCATATGAACATATCAAACAATACTAGCCGTTATCACCATAGTCTGACATGATATCAATACTGATACGAATCAGGTGAATCAGTTAAAAAGTGCATCAGACCAGCAAAATCATTCCGATACACCGATATAAATATCGATCAAGTTTCGATATGGACACCGATACCGAGACTTACAATCATACTTGAATTGATCCTAGTGTGTCAATTTAGAATTAAAAGCAAAAAACCAAAACCGAAACAGCAATTTAGAAACAAACCGAACCAAAGATAAATTGATTTGATTTTAATTTGAAAAATGTGGAATCTTTTCTTGAATCGGTTTTATAATTGAAACTGTCAAACCGCTTTATCCATTTTCAAAACGGATAAATCACTTTCTTTTTTAATATTTTAGTCAATATAAATTGATAAATTCTATTCTTTTTAATATTTAAAAAAAGTTTAGTAGATTATGACTCCAACAAATAAGAATGTATAAATTAGCCCAAACACTTATAGTAAGGCCAAACCGAGTACAAATCGAGTCAAAAACCCAATAATGAATTGAATTGAAAAACCAAACTAATTTGATTTGGTCTGATTTGAAAAATAGTCTCGCCATTAATATCTATTTTGCATCTTGAATCAAACCAAAATTGAATCAATTGACACTGTTTAGTGGCTTAATTGGCCGAATTTCACAATTAATTCTTGGAATGCTTAAGAGCCCATTTGATAACGATTCCGTTATGAGAATGTCATTCTTCGGCAAAATCATCTATTTGTATTATCTCATTAAAAAATAATTTTTTCTATTATGTTTAGTCATTTGGTAATCTTGTTGTAAAACCGTTCTAGAAATAGTTCTTGAGTGAAATGGCATTTGGTAAGAACTATCCTTCACACATTGTTTTTTTCATTTCAATATTTACACGAACGCCATTAAGGAATCAACGATCATTCTACTATAGTGTTCTTGCCTGAAATCTTGGCCCCACCAAATCGTATCTGATTTGTTTACCCATAATATCAAACCACTAAATTTAAAAAATAATAATAATAAATAAATAAGACAGACCTGCCTCCAATAAGCTTTAACCATCAGATTAGTAGTGTGCCTTCTCTTTAACACACGTTTATCCCAATCTAACGCTCATAAGAACCCCGCTGACGTGAACTTCTGCTTTCTCTCTCTAGTTGTCCGTTTTTCTTCCTGATCCTACCCACTATTAAGGATGTGAATTTGTAATCGAAACAGTTTATCGAAATCGAATCGATCCATTTACACCAAAATCATAAAACCGTTTAGTAAATGGTGCGGTTATAGTTTCAAGTTTTAGACCAATTAGCTAAACGGGTTGGGTCAGTTTTAACTGCGGAACCCGTTGGTTTCAAACCGAATTGAAACCGTTTAAAATCGTTTAAACCGTTTAAACCAATCCGATTAATCCGTATAACAATTAAATAAAGAAAGGGCAGTAATCTGTATAACAATTAATAATTAAATTAAGTGTCTATCTTGCTTTGGTATGATTTATTACAATTCAGTTTAAGTTTAGGCTTTAAAATCATGAACTTGTAATCCATATATGTTACAATGTTATTATGTAAAAATAGATGGGGGTGTTTTGGCTGAACCGCCTGTCATTTTAATATTTTATGCTGTAGAAGGCTGAATTTGGATGTTGTATGATATTAGTTCTAAATGTTTGAGAATGGTCATGCAAAGAAATAGCACTAGATTATCAAATTAAGACATACCATCGTTAATATAGAATATCTTATTTGTGGTTGCCAATTATTTTTTGATAAGCTTATGATCTTCAGTTTAGAGATGGTTGCAAGTTATAACAAATCGATTGTGAACCGTTTTACAAATTGTATGGAATAAATCAAAACCGAAACCGTTTAAAACTGTAAAACCGACACCATTTAGAAACCGTAGAAACCGAAATCATTTACTAAATAATCACAATTTCAGAAAATGGAACCGTTTAGTAAATGGCACAATTATGGTTTTAATCAAATAAATGTGAACCAAGCCGATTCGCATCGTTTAAACCGAAACCGAAGCGATTAAGACCCTTACCCACCATGGCTCTCATGGCTCTGTTGCAAATCAGATTCAGTTCATCTGCACCAACTCTCCATCCCTATTCCCTTGTTTCTTAGTTCCTTTGTTTTCTCTCTCTAGACTCGAGAGAGAGAGAGAGAGAGTCCCTTAAGGCATTCAGAAGCGAGAACTGTTCAAATGAAGAAACGAATGCCTTGACACGGCCCGACCTTGAAAACCAACGATTGTTTTTCTTCTCCTCCTTTTTCCAAATTCAATATCTCATAAATTCTGATCTTTTGCTGCCCTGAATTGTCAAGATTTCTTCTTTCTACCATGAATCGCCTTCTGGGATTTCTGTTCTTCCTGGGTCTCTCTTCAATTGTTTGTTCGGAAGAGAAATTCGATTCTCACCTTCCCAGACCGTTAATCCTCGAATTCCCTGAAACCCATGAATCTCAATTGAAAGGATTGGAAGATGATGAGCTACGGTTACAGTGTTCGAGTTGGAGATTTGCAGCTGAGGCTAATAACCTAAACTCGTGGAGTACGATCCCGCCCGAATGCGCCGAATATGTGAAGGATTACATGACAAGCAGAGCATACACTTTTGATCTCGAGAGGGTTTCCATTGAAGCGACTACTTACGCGAGGAGCCTTCAGCTCGTTGGGGATGGGATGGATGCCTGGGTTTTCGATATCGATGAGACACTGCTCTCGAATCTTCCATATTATATCGACCATGGGTTTGGGTGAGTTTCAATTTTCTCCATTTTTTGTGATTAGATTTGGTCTGCAACTGAAATCTGTTAAATTTTTTGTTTCTGTAAATTTTGCTTAATTTGAGCTGATGGGTTGTGCAAGAAACTGATTCTCTGATGTGTATTTCAATGGAAATGTAGTTTAGAGGTTTTTGACGGGCGTGAATTTGATAAATGGGTGGAAAAAGCTACGGCTTCTGCCATAGAGTCAAGTTCGAAGTTGTATGAAGAAGTTTTGGGGTTGGGATTCAAGGTCTTCTTGTTGACAGGTCGGAGTGAAAAGCACAGGAGTGTTACTGTTGAAAATTTAAGAAATGCAGGATTTCAGTATTGGGACAAACTTATATTGAGGTATGGATTTTTCTTGTTGATTGAAATTTCGGGTTCCCCTAGTAGAATATTATGTGTTGGAACAATTGAAAGTTTTTGGTTTTGCGTGGAATGATTAAACTTAATCAGTGATTTTCAGTTTCTCTGATTAGTATCAGTTGATGCTTGGATCCAAAGTGTTTTCCTTCCCTTTTTCATTGTCTGCTTATTTCTGGAGTAATGTCAATGGTTAATTTGACAAGGATTCAATTTGTTGAATCATTAGATGCTTTCATTTTCTTTTTAATTTTATAACCTGCCATGACCCCCCAACCCCCAACAAGCAGGATTCGATTCTAGGTCTTGGCTATCAAGTACCTCAAAAGATCCTTGGATTATGGTTGATTTTTTTTCTTCAATCCAAGGGGCAAAAAAAAAGGAAGTTCTGTCAGATCAACTATCTAGATATCATGCATTTGTGCTGCAAAAATAGTGGTAATAGCCTGGTACTACCTATCTATCTAGTGGCGGATGAATTATATACTTACAATGTTACTTTAAGATCTCAGGGTTTCTTCACATAGTTCAGGAATCTATATGAACTTTGTGTGAATCATTCTGCAGTTTGGGTTCTTCGCTTCTTATTAAAAACACAAGGTTTGATGATTACACCACACTAGAGAAAGAGGGGGCTTTACTTATGCTATCAATGTGTGCCAAGATCCTCATTTAGGACCTTATGTGAAAGATTAGATTAGTTACTTGTACTTGTTAACAACACAAGATGGGAACCGTGATATGAATGACCCAATCTATATCTCAAATGGGATCTCACATAGAGACGACATAGCATGGTGAACAGAACTGTTTCCCATGATTTTGTCTATATTTGATGTATTTGGGAGATAGTTACACCATCATGTAAGGTAATGATTACAAAAATTTGCTTTCGTATTCATTTGATTTCACTTCCCTTCCCTTCACTTCCCTTGCAACCAAATGGAGCCAAAAGGATTATCTTGGCGAAATGAAAACCAGATTAGCTACTAGAATTGTTACATCATCTGTTTCAACATACACTTGATTTACTTATGTGATGAAAAACCAGGTTCATAATTTACATGCGCCATTGTCATAAGGTGAATGGTTTTGGCCTTTGATTCTTCTTCAGTACTTAAGATTGTGACAATAATCACCATTATCATATTTTGAACAGTTTGGCCTCTTGATTCCTGTGTCAGTCAAGACTGATTATTTCACTAATTTTAGAAATTGGCATCTAAACCCTTGTTCCTCCAATACAAGAAAACAATTGAAATGCGTCATAATTGTGAACAGGGCACATGTTTTAGCTAGACAACATTGAGAAACTCATGGATTATTAGTTCATCTATAGCCTCACCTGACAAAACCTTATAATTTTCAATTTACAAATATTTTGAAACTTATATGCATGGTTCAGTTCCAGGCAAGATATTCGCTCCTGAGATCTCAGTTCTTCTAACTTCCTAGAAACTAGAATTTATAGTCTTGAAGTTGCTGGCTAGCTCAGTTGGCAGTACATGGTTAGTCGCAGCATAGACCTGGGATCAATTCCTGCTTCACTCTATGTGTCATTTGTGCTTCCCTTAGGTGCACAGGCTGCCCCAATCAATTTTTGCCCCACACCCAAAAAGAGGGAAAAAGATTTACATTCTTAAATTTTTTCTACAGGTATGATCTGATAGAAATTTTCTGTTATGGAACTTACAGGAAACTTTGTTCCCTTAGATTTGGTCATATGGAAGAAGGCAACAAGAAAAACCTCACTCTCTTAGGTCTTTAATGTGTTTCCACATTAGCCATGTGATTTCAAATCAATATGTTATTACTGTAGTCTGTTGATTTCAATTTCAGGTTGCCTTCAACAATATTGATCTAAGATTTATGGAAGATGTAATCCATCTAAAAATGATGTTTGGGAAATGGTTATATGACTGGCATTTTTATTCTTGATGCTCAGATATTTGAGGTTCTAACTGTACATACTGTTCATCATTTTTATTTATTTCTGAAGTATTTAAGACTCAGAACTGGTGTGCCATGCTACACATGCAATACTTTTGAGTGGTTTTCTTTGTTTCTTACCTGTGCAGAGCCTTGGAAGACCATGGAAAAACTGCAACTCTATACAAGTCGGAGAGGAGAAGCGAGATGGTGAAAGAAGGATATAGGATTCTGGGGAACTCTGGAGATCAATGGAGTGATTTACTTGGTTACACCATGTCAATTCGTTCCTTCAAGCTTCCAAATCCCATGTACTATATTCCCTGATAGGAGCATTTCATTGACAGCAGTAAACATTTCAATTTTTATCAAAAACCCTTTTATACCTGAAGTCAGCTATCTGACTCCTTTCAAGTGTAAAAAAATCCAAACTCCTATAGATCACTGTGTTGGTAATTTACTTTAGAAAGCTTCTCTCTCTCTCTCTCTCTCTCTCTCTCTCTCTCTCTCACACACACACACATATATGTATGTATTTGCTTCTCTCTTTATCTAGGAACTATACAAGTTACTTTGTTCATGATTTGCAAGATTTTGCTGAAAATCTTTACAAGATCCAAACGATATGTCGATAAGCAAGGTTTACAATTTAGGAACAGGTTCTCTAATCTATACGTATTGTAAAGAAAAAAAAAAATTGATGGCTGAAAACTTAAGAGGGGAAAAGCCTATATAATAGGGATATGATTGAAATGGGCCATCAAAATTCCATATGTGATATATCCATGTTGATCCAACAGTCATTGACAAAATCAGCCTCCCTACTTTAATCCCAAATCCCAAAAGTTGAGACCATATGTCTCACACAACTATTATATTTCCATTTTAGATAGATAGATCTAAGCTTCAGGCAAGCAATATAGATTGAGATACTGGATTTGGATCTTCTGCGACGCAATATTGTGTCTGGCGCACATCTAATACTTAAAAATGTCTTGAATTATTTGTGATCGCTTTGAGTTCCATGCCAAGGTATTTATGATTGTTAAATACACGTCGGACATCATATTGCGCCACAGAGAAGCTGAATCCGAGATAGCTAGAGAAGTGCTCTTTAAAAGGTTGGTGGAGATGACCATTGGCAATGGAATTTTTCCTTCCTTCAATATGAAGAAAACCCTTTCTAGTGATATATAAGTGTTAGGTCGCCAACTTTTTATTCAGCGTTCCAGCGTGCAAGATGGGCTGGGGATCCAGCTTTGGTCAAACTGATCATTAAATGAAAAGATTCTCCCTTAAATTAACCACGTGACAAGTTTTAGATCCATTCTCTCTATATATGGCTCTCTATGTTAAGACTATCCTTCTATTTGCAATGATCAAAGTGAACCTCTTCCGAAACTGCCAAAGTTGAAAGTAATCCCAAAGTTGCTATAGTTGAAAAGTCGACCAAATATTATATTTTCAATATCTCATGCTAAGTAGATTGAGTCTGAAACTTTTTGTTAAAAGAAAAAATTGAAACTAAATTGATAGATGATGATATGAACAATATATTAGGAAATATATTTTCCACAAAGTAGGGGTAACACTCCGTATATTGTGACCCTTTCCAAACCCTTTATTGGTGGGAACCTCGTGCACTAGATGTGTCATTTTTTAATAGAACCGTCACATGGTGGATGGGGCACATATAATCTATTGCTTATAATTGTAAGATAGAAGCATTATAGTTATAAATATACAAAGTATAATGCATCTACTTTAGATCTTGTCCTCATATGGATGATTTATATAAGGCTTCATTGATTTGAGTTTAGATTTAAATACTGTTTGTGCTAAGGTGGGGAACTACAAGTTTGGATCCACTCCCCACATGGGAAGGGGGTGGGGATGGATCTCACACCCTCCATGGGATGTGGGACCCACCTTTGGCATCTGGACCACATCCCATGAAGGGTGGAGATCTGTCCCCACCCATTCCCATGGCTATAAAGTGCCACAACATGATCAATTAGTGAAGAGAGAATAGAAAGGCGCATGTCACGCAACAAAGCTAACAGAGACTAGAGACTGGAAGACTAATCAACTAATGGAAACCCACCACCCACTTTAAGAGGAGTTGTTGCTCAACTAATGAATGTGTCCTTTCCTCCAGGTTGGTTAGTTGGTTGAGTGCTTAGTCGTTATCAGTTATTACCATTTGCTTTTGCAATGTCAATTCTACTTCTGCCTCATTTACTCACTCTTCCAAAACTTCTTTGGCATCTTTGATATATAGTCCAAACCACAGACTTAAAGTTGCAGAATTTTAAAGTTTGGGACAGGCTAAACAAGAAACTGTATCAATAGGATACAACTTATTAGAAACTTACATAACAATAGAATTGACATTTCACAGTTTCATCAAGGCTCTATTTGTTTTTAGGTAAAAACCATATAAAAGTAAAACTTTACACAAATTCAATACAAAAAAAAAAAAAGACATTTTAAAATTTTCACATGGTTTTTACCTAGAAAAAATGACGCCACACGGTAAGTCTCATGATCATTTTCTTAGGAAAATAAAAGTTTGAAGTAAAACCCAATTGTAAATAATTATTCATTGTTGTACATCGTCTTCAAGGTGACAAAATGAGGTGTCTATAGTAGTGCTAAGTTGAAATATATATTTTACTGTTAAGATTGGCTCTAGAGTCTAGATGAACTTGTCTATAGATAGATGTAATTATGTATCAAGATTGAAGCATAGATTAAAAGATGAATAATGAAGAAACCCCACCAATGCTTGATCCATTAGCTTGGAGA
Organism: Macadamia integrifolia; assembly: GCF_013358625.1. Taxonomy (NCBI): domain Eukaryota; kingdom Viridiplantae; phylum Streptophyta; class Magnoliopsida; order Proteales; family Proteaceae; genus Macadamia; species Macadamia integrifolia. The sequence goes on along the minus strand of NC_056563.1, from coordinate 22,567,398 downwards.
TATTCAATTCAATCAAATTAATGGTAAGTGTTAGAAATAAGTACATGATGTTGAGAATTACATGACCGGTATTGTTGTGATACACTCCTTGGTTGAAGCAAGACGAATTGATGAAGAAGATCGACACAGATTGTTGAAATCAACGAACCAAATAGATTGAGTCGTATCACAAATAGATACTCTCTTTAAGGTTTGAAATGCCCCCTACATTAGTATAATTAGGGATTCCTGTGTTTTACCTCCAAGATAAAACAACCACTGATCTTTATCTGATTGTACACAGACTATGATCCTTGGAAGAGTAAGACTAGGCTCAATAGTTTAAAAGAATAAAACCAAACAATAATAGAGAAAACCAAAAAACCTCTTTGAAGTAGGGATTGTCTTACTATATATAGGAGAAGAAAGGACACCTCCAATAAGTGCTCTCAAAAGCCATGTCTCTTCCATAATACATGTCCGTTGACCATTTAGACATGCTTTCCAATAATCACACCTATTGGTCACTCAGTTGCCTATTAGGAAGAGACAAACATCTCCAACACACACTTTGATGAAACAAAATAATATTTTGAATCTTCAAATTTTAAAACTATTAAAATATTCCAATAGTAAGTAAGCTTAAACATGCATCTCAGAAAAAAAAAAAAAAAAAAAAAAAAAAAAAAAAGTAGAATGTAGGCTCCTCCCAAAATTTACTCGCATGCCTGTGATCAATTTCATAAGAATGAGTACACAAATATATATGTAATTATGATCGCCCGCACTATATTGGGAGGACTAGACCACAAATCAGATACTATCTATAATCCAGTAATTTAAATTTGTCTTTGGATGGTGGTAACTTTCTTTTGGATTGCAACAATAGAATCTCTTAGATATGTGATTTGATATATGAATTGAGAAACTTTTTTTCTTAATAAATTCTTTTGTCCCCTAAAGATTTTTTGTTTTTGTTTTTGTTTTTTTGGTTGAAGTCAAGTATTGTTTAAGAACCCATAAAAATGTTGAGACATAACCTATAACAACTACTCAACCTTATCCTAAATAAATAGGTCAGCTTGCTGAGACATAACCTAATAAAATAAAATACAAATCATAAGATATCCTTTCTTGCTATTTATTAGCCTAATAAATAGCAGTATTTATTAGTTGATAAGGAACAATATATTAATTCGAACATATTTAAAATAGGGTACACTCTAGTCCTCCACAGCTCTATTGTGGAGGACCCGGGTCTCTTGTATTGTGACTTGCAAATTTGTTTTTTATTATTCTAGTGTTTCCTAAATGGCAATAAGTTTGGCTTTCAAATTAAATTCTGTAAACATATAGACATCGGGTGCCCCTCATATATCATATTCACCAAATTATTCCCATAAATGTATTTAAAAATGATTGAGGAGTGGAACATTTTTAATATTACAAGTGAAAATTAGAATATGTTTTTTTCTTATCAATGGTCAAAATGACCCAATCAACTCTCTTACCCTCCACATATATAGCAAATCTGCTTGCCTAAAATCATTTTGACAATAGGAACAGAGAAAATCTTCCTCCACAAATACTAAGTATTTAATAGTTTTTACCTTTCAATAGCAAAGAAAATAGTGAGTTACTGCAAAATTTATAAAGTACTTTCAGTGTTTTTTAAATTCTTTCTTTTTTTTTTAAGAGAAGAATAAAATAATAATAATAATAATAAATAAAAATACTACCAAAGCCAAATATTAGCAAGAGAAGGGAATTGATAGGAATTACTATATTTTAGTTTCTCTGTCTTTTTGTCAATGTTTAATTAAGGTCAGACTGTTTTCATGTAACTTCCTTATTAGTTTTTTATTTTTTGTGTATGATATATAAACATACCATCTAGAGAACTTCCCTACATAGAGACATTTTATGTATATAATACATATGAAATAGATATATTATGATTATATGTATTAAAGGTTAATTACCTTAATTGTGTTCTATGGCAATTAAAAAAGATTTGAATTTGAGAATTCATGATGCAACATTATTACAGTGGAGGTGCTTGTGCATATATGGATAATCCAATTTTCCCCCTCTCATATAATAGTTGTCCTGTTTTTTTCAAGTATGAGCCCAAAATTTTCTTCCACTTGCTATTTTTTTCTTAATTGACATAAGTATATTTAAGGACGACAATACAAATCTTTAGAAAGTGAAAAAGTTCAAAAAGAATTTGTCAAAGCCTGAAGTAACATATGTGAAATGCAGAGTGGGTATTTTTATCCTAAAAAGGAAAAAAAAAAAAAAAGAGTGGCATCTTTCCAATAAATTGAATGAATTTTTGTAATAAAAGTTACTTTTTTTTTTTTAAGGTTGGATGGTAAATTTCAATAGATAGACAATCTAAAATATTTAAAAAAAAAAAAGTTAGTGTATATATAGAAAATTTTCCTTTACCAGTTAGATGAACATCATGAACCTATTACTATATTAAGCAAAAAGGATATTATGTGGTATACATTCTATGTATTGTGGTGTACATACTTCATTAAAAATAAAGATTCTCTAACCCACCCGGCCAAGGTACACTAGCACCTCTTTGTCTCTCTCTCCTTATCTCATGAAATGACCTCGATATCCTCCTATACATTATATCACTTTAACATACCTTATTGATATGCACCCCTATGCCGTTTTCTCAAAGAAAAAAATACAAATGATCTAAGTCATGAATATAATTGTATTTTATAGTAATTATGTTTAGTAGATACTGGAGGTTATTAGTCACCCATGATGGAACCAAGATGTTTCATTTTGAAATGATTTATTATGTAGAGTAGAATATACATTATTGAAGTATGGGTTGTACATACAAATCAAATGACTTAAGCATTTTCTAATAAGAGCACATATATTCTAGTTATATGTATTAAACCGAACTTTCTTTCTAATTAAATTACACCTAAGATAGATTAGTTCCCCCCCCCCCCTTTGGAGTGGGGCTGGTGGACTATTAACTTGGACAGGAATTCTAAAGTGTGCCACTTTAATTATCCTAAGCACAACTTTAGATGCGAAAATATTTCTTTTATATATGAGAAGAGGTGTGAATTTGGGTCAACATTGAATAATTACCATACATTGCATCCTATCCCAAAAAAACATTAGAAGAAGTGCATATGGCATGTAGCACAGACAAGCTAAGTACTATTTGCCAAAAGGTTAATATGTGAATTTACACTAAGCCAGTGATCCTTCTTTTATATATATATATATATATATATATTGATTGATTATCCTACCGAGTGTCATTGGCAGCTAGCTTTACTGGGTGCTCGTAAGGTCAATGACCACCTACTCTTACACTCACTTATAAAATCACACATGCATACGACAGGGTTTAATCCCACAACCTCCTCCCTGGATGCTAATTCTTCAAACCGAAGCTGCCACCACTAGGTTAAGCTAGTATTCATCACTAACCTAATGATCATATGAAGAAAGAAAAGATCATTCTACACTAAGCATACCTATCAATCTTTCTCTTATATTAGTCTTTTTCCTATTTCTCATTTTTAACTAATGAAATGTAAATGTTGATGCTCGTGTAAAGAGATTGGAAAAAAAAAAAAATTTTATCATTATTTAAGTAAAAGTGGTCCGTAAAAGTGGTCCCAATTAATCGCTTTAGCTATCAAATCTAACTTTGAACTACATTTCATCATAATGCACACTTGTCCAAATAGCCACTTATCACTTTATGGATCATTTTCACGGATCATTTTCACTCTGAAATTAATCATATATGTCCCTACTTAGTCATTATTATGATTAAAGCCAACCTCCCAGAGTTTAACATGTCTACCCTTTTAATAACCTCTTTGACAAATCCATAAAAACAAAAATTGATATAATCCTTTTCAAAATATTTTATACTTAATTTTTATTCCAATATTTTTTTTTCTCAAATTCAATCTGCATAAATTAAGATTGAAATCCATCCCTTGACCTTAACCATATATACTTTTGAGAATTGAATACTTCATTGTCTTGTGGCCATGCCCATATGCAAGGGATAGCAAAATGACACTTATATGCGTTCCTTCATTGACTCCCCACACTGACATACAGGTTACACGACGAAGGAACTTGCTTTCCCACTATGGTTTTTCATTTATATAAATATTATGGTATTTAAAATTAAATAATTAATTAATTCACAAGTTTGATTTTGAAATCAGATTTTTTTTTATTTTTTTTTTGGGTAATAATCAGATATTGGACTGGAAAAGGGTTAAAAATGTTGTTGTAGCAATTCACATTTGAGATCGGTTGCATGGAATTGTTTCCCCCTACCGGAATTACCGAACCTGAGTAACCAACGGCAACGATTGGGGGTTAAAAATAAAATCATGGCGTGGCAGACAGCAGACAGGTTGACCGTCAAGATGTACTATCAATTACCTCACATGGCTGGGGCCCGCTGATTTGCTGGATTATAAAAAATATAACACGTGCCCTTCTTTGGCCGACCCACTTTGAATCGGTGCCGTTCAACTTTCACATCAGATCCTAAAAGGGCGTTTTCGTCGTTTCACTTTAATTGGAACTTGTCTTACGTGCAGGCTATGCAACCCACTTAAGCAATTAAATCCGGCCACGTGTTTTTGTCCCTGTTCCATCAATGGATTCCCCTTTCTTCTTCCTAAGTTCTCCTCTGCTCCTTTTCCTCCTCTGCAAAAAAAGCATCTCAAGCTTCTCCTCCATACTCCATACTCCATACTCCATACTCCATACTCAAGAAGGGCCAGTTTCCAGAAATGGAACCTTTTCCATCTCAGCGTCTCTGAAACCTCAAAGGGTTTCCTTCCATGTTTCAGAGGCTCAGAGTTACTGTTTCAGTTGGAAACAAAGGCAATTGATCTTACTGAATCAGATTCTTTCAGTTCTCTAACATGGGTTTAGGGTTTTGATTTCTTTCATTGCCTTTGATTGAGTCTGGATCTTTATGTATGGACTTTAGAATGGTAGAGAAGTTCAGCAAGTGATAATTTTGAAATGGGATTCAACTACCTTTTCAAAATCTTTATTGGTTCTCTCTCTGCAATTTTTGTGGTTGGTCTTGTATACATTATCTACTTCGTTTGTAAGAGAAAGTGGAAAGATGAGTATTCAGAGAGGCGGTGTTCTGAGAGGAAAGAAGATTATGAAGTGGAAACAGAGGATTTGTTCAGTTTCCCAGGTGTTGAGAATCTGACAATCCATGACATCTTGGAAGCTCCCGGCGAAGTTGTGGGGAAATCAAGGTATGGAACACTCTATAAGGCTACTGTAGAAAGGCTCAATTCGGTTGTGCTGCTTCGATTTCTTAGGCCAACCTGCACGAGAAGGTTGAAAGAGATTCTTCCTGCAATTCAAATGCTGGGTTTTATCAGGCATCCCAATTTAGTGCCTCTTCAGGCGTTCTATGCAGGGCCAAGAGGAGAGAAGCTTTTTGTCCATCCCTTCCTTAGCCATGGCAATCTGGCTCAGTTCATTCGAGGTAATCTGTTTAATTTCTTTCTAATTTTGATAGTTTTTGTTCTTTTCTATTGGTGTTCAAATATCTTTTGGTGGGAGAAGAAAAAAGTTGGAATTATTCATGATAGAGTAGCACAGCTGTGTCTTGGCCTTTGGCTATCTACCCAAATTTGGGGACTCAGATCGCTTTCACAGTATAACTCATAGTTACAAGATAGCTGAAAATCTCAAATTTTCACTTCTGGCTTCTGGGTTTCTTATGTTTCACAACTTCATTCTTAGTATACTTGAAAAGCAAAACTTCCTTTTCATGTTTCTATGGTTCTCCTGTAGATGTTAAATCATTTATCTTTCTTACTTTCTTCAATCTGCCTCTCTCTGTCTCTTTAAAAATTTCCTTTTGATCAATTGAATTTGTGTATTTCTTTCTTTCTGTCTGGTATCTGAAGTTATGAATTAAGATTCTTACTGCTATTATCATTTCTTCTTTCATTTCTCATGAAAAGGAGTGATTTTGTTTACCTTTACTGTTCTTCTTTTTCTCCTAGATGAACTATTGGAATTCTTTCCCTAATCAGATATATTATCTAGCTTTTGTACTCTGTCATTCTGGAAAATTCAATATGTTAAATGGTGGAAAATGTTCTCTTATGGACAGATGGAAATGGTGAATCACACAAATGGGCTGTCATTTATAGGATCTCACTTGGAATTGTCAGAGGAATTGATCATCTACACTATGGATTGCCATTTCCCATTCTCCATGGAAATCTGAAGTCAAAGAACATTTTGCTTGACGAGAATTATCAACCTTATGTGTCAGATTTTGGCCTGCATCTTCTATTAAATTCATCAGTCAGCCAAGAAATTGTTGACATTTCTGCAAGTCAAGGGTATAAAGCCCCTGAGCTCATGAAGATTAAGGAAGCAAGCAAAGAGAGTGATATATACAGCCTAGGGGTCATTTTACTTGAAATACTTACAGGGAAGGAACCTATTGGTGCAAATGCATCTTCTAGTCCGGATGTGTATCTCCCAAACTCCATGAGAAAAGCAATCCTTGAACATAGAATATCAGATATGTTTCACCCCAATATACTTATTAACATAGGCAATGATCAAAACCCAATTACAGAGGAACGCCTTCTCATGTTCTTTCAGTTGGCAATGGCTTGTTGTTCTCCTTCCCCTGCTTTGAGACCAGATATCAAGCTAGTCTTCAAAAAGCTTGAAGAAATTGGGCCCTGATGACAATTTTCTGGTTTCTGTCTCGATGTGAACATGATCCAGATGGTAGAAATGCATGGATAAAAATATTTCCATGATTTAATGTGGACAGGGTGGATGGGGGCTTTTTGCCGAGAGTGATTGTTATGGGTATTGTTATGGGTAAGGCCATATCTGTGGATGAGGAAGCAGGACAGCTCTTGAATGTCAATTAAAATTCCAGCCATCAGAAGAGGATGTTAAAATTTAAATTGAATTGATGATTGGATGTGTTGGGTTCAAGCTTTTGTTTATTGCCAAGAATCAAGTACCTCAGGATTGTAGATTCAGTCATGACCCAGATTGGATATTGTCGATTCGACACCAACATTACAGCGAGGAAGAACGAAGTAGGACAGCCATAAAAACTCAAGAAGGTTTGCTTCAATAAACAAAGAAACTTTAACCCTGAATTGGGAGTTTACACAGGTTAGTTGAAGGTTGAAGTAGAGTTCAAATGAATTTTGAAGGTTAACCAACAGGAAGAAAGATGTAAATTAATGTTCTGAATTTTTCTGTACCATTGATATCAGGCTACTTATGAAATGCTTAAGAATCCATTGATGATACTGCTTCATTTGTTTCTCTGTTTCATTGTTCACTACATTGGCCTCTATATAAGCTTCACTTTCCACAGGTATTACTCATTGTTGAGTCCAGTCTAGATGAACTTTATTTCTTCTTTATTTTATTATTTTTTTTTTTTTATTGCTAAATATATTGTATAAAGAAAGATGGAAAAATTTAATACAGAAAATGGTGACTGATCACATTCCTATTTAGGCAGACCTAAATGAAGGGAGATAAGCTCCAAAAGGCAAGCGGAATAGGCCCCACCATCCTGCAATTAAACTTTTCAGATCATTTGGAAGCTCTTCTGGAAGTAAACAAATATCCATGCTTCGTTGTGAATGAAGCCATTTAACCAGTAGGTAGATTCATTTCCCTCCAAAAATATTTAAACTCTATTTGAACAAAAGAGGTGGAAAGGTGATGGATCTTACTTTTCAGAGGACCTTTAATGACTCAATTAATCATGTCCATAGTCAATTTATAATCTGACTAGACAAATATACACATTAACTCTGTCAATATAAATAGACATACCCCTTACAATAGCTTGCATCTCCATAATTAAGACTGACCGGAAGTTCCCCAAGTCTAGCAAAAGCAAGAATGAGAGACTCTCTTACATCACAAACGACACCATCATAAGAAGCTCTGTTTTGATTTAAGGCATCATCACAATGAAGAGCTGCCATTCCTTAAGGACAATCCAATCATAAGCAAGTCTTGGGCATCTTAAAATCTAAGGAGACCTGCAATCCCCAATTATCAACCATAACTTGGCTAATAGAATGAACACTTGAAAATTTCAAAGAGCTGCATCTCAACAACACATCATTTTAATATTCTTCACCACTTGGAACCTGGTTTTGGTTATATTTTGGAAAACTCTGAAATTCCTCTCTCACTAAATGTGTTAGAACAAAATGCAAGCTTTCCTACTATCCAGATCTGATCAAAACCACTAAATTCATGATTAACCCATTTTGTTGGGTCCATAACTCCAATCAGCTGCCATCCATTAGAGCATAAAAAAAATATGTCACCCCAAACAGCCATTGCAAATGGACATTCAAAGAGCAAGTTATCACGATTCTCAATACCAGCCCAACAACAACAACAACAACATCCAAAACCTTGTCCCAACTTAATGGGGTCAGCTACATGGTGATTCCAAGCAAGGATGAGTTTGAGGATCCATGCAAAAAGATTGACTGATTATGGCTAATTATAATAAGTGACAGCTGTCAACCTGACGTACCACTACAAATCCACCACAAGCTTAAAACGACAAACTATAAAGACACTGGCTGTCTACCTGATGTATCATATAGATCGGTCAAGCCAAAGCATCCTACATGAATTACGCTCACCACCACAACAATCTATCACTCAACCTACTTTTATGAAAAGAGAAACACAATTAGGCCTTACATCAATGTTCCTTTTTATAAGTTGGTATTTGGTCGGTAACACATTCATAAGACATCTCCACGTGATAAAAGACTGTCTAAGAATATTTCCACTAAACCACACTACTTTTACCCAATCTACTTCAGCTATCTCTTTATGGCTGTGTTTGTTTTCAGCGTAAATTATTTTACAAAAAATAGTTTTTTTTTCCCCCAATGTACTCTTTTCTTTTTTCGCCAATGTAACTTACTCACAAACTAAAGAGGTAGGGGAATGATAGGAAAAAGAGAGAATTATTATGCTAAATACAAATTCACACACCCATGTGACATGACAGGAATTGATCCACTAACCTCCTGGCCCTTCAAGCAGAAGCTAGAAACCAGTGCAATCCATTGTACTTCAATTCATGTACAATTTGACAGTGTTTCGAAATATTTCACTTCTATTCCAGCCATGTAGCCCTCCATGGGTGCCAAAGAGGAGAGAGAGAGAGAGAGAGAGAGAGAGAGAGAGAGAGAGAGAGAGAGAGAGGGGGGGGAATATATATTTGGTGATCCTATATAAACTTTGGTTATATAAAACAGAACATTAAAAAATATCAATCCAATCACATAACCAAAGAGAAAAATAAGAATCAATTTGCGATCTTTCCATAATATTCTGATAACAATCCAAAACCAGCTTGAACATCCAATAAGTACATCCCACTAAAGATTAAAAGTTTGACTCATCTACCTTAAGCTAGTTGCAGAGTCGCACCAAACCAAAGAAAAAAAGAAACAAATAAAAGGGACAGATCCCAAACAATCCAACAACAAAATTCCTTAAATCACGGTCAAAATTCAACGTATTCTGAAAATATACTAAAAAAAAAAAAAATTCTATAAATTAGAACCCATTTGACAATTATTAGTATTAGAGGGAGGAGGAGGCATCCATCATCCATGGTGGGAGATACAATACAACTGATTAAATACACCGGATTAGATAAGTAGAACAAGAAGTTATATGATTTTTACTATCCCTTCTTTTGTTTTACCGGAAGCCTTTGAATACCCCAATAAAGAAGAATGTTCCGTTGAAATTAGGGACTGTGTTTGAACATGAGAATGCTAATGGATAGTGTTTTTCTCCATAAAAGAAAAAACCACTTCGTATTATGTTACTGCCCCAACAATAGATTGGTAGATGAGCTGATGAACATTGAAAGTGTGTATTTAATGTGGTATACTCATCATCAGTATAGAGTGTTTGTGTTGGGACCATGAAAGTATTATCAGAGGCCTAATAAATTGATGAGGATGTGTACTTGGGATACAAATAATGTATAGAGATGTGGTGCTCATCACATTAACGTTACTAGTCAATGTAGAGATGAAGGACTGGCCACGACGATTGGGTAACATGGAATGTATAGTTTGGTCAATGTAGAGATGAAGGACTGGCCACGACGATTGGGTAACATGGAATGTATAGTTTATTGCTCACATGGGTTGTGCCCATGTGTGGGGTGCTCCAAGGCCACATAATCACCAAAAAGTTCTCCTAGTTCCTCTGAGTCACTCCATATCTTCTCAATTCTACGTCTGTCATCCCTCGCCTGCTTTAAGTCAGTGTTACCAAAAGAAAAAAGTTCCTAGTGTGTATGTTTCCATAGTGTTTTCTGTCATCTTACAATCAGCATTAAATGAGACACAATTTCCTGTATATATAATACAATTGGCCCATCTAGCTAATGGGGTTGGTAGCTTAGTGGTGAAAATTCTCTCAACTCATCACCGCTCGAGTTAACTAGTTGTGGGTTCGAGTCTTAGCATGCCCACTATTGTTCATTAACAAATGTTCAACAACACATATAATTTGCTTAACACCCCAAAAAAAAAATGTCGAGGCACGAAGGTCATTTTACACCGTCAAGGGATTGCATGCAATATTGACTTCCTACTTTAGGGGTAGACATTAATGACTCTATACGTCAATTTTCTCCATAAATGTATGCCATTTTTCTGTTTTTGAGAGGGGGTTCTCTAATCAGTGGAGCCATTTTTCTATTTTTGAGAGGGGGTTCTCTAATCAGTGGACCGTGAGGATTTAGAGACATGAGAAGGAGAGAAAACAAAAAGAGAAGGTATTATCGACCCTTTGTCAAGTAGGGAGAGATCATGCTTAATCAATTATGGATTTAAGAATGATTAAGACCGAAACTAAACCATTAAGGAACTTCAATTTTTTATCAGTTCATAGTCAATGATTTTTTTTTTTATCGATTCAATTGATTCGATTTTTGGTCTAGACAGAGGTCGATTTGCTGTGGTTCAGTTTTCAGCCAGTCCTTTCATGGTAGTCGGACTGGTTTTGACATGTCTATTCCATACCACAGTGTTATCTGGTCCAGGGAACAGAAAACTTTTCTTATTTTTTGGAATCTGAAATATTATCAACCCTTTGTCAAATAGGGTTGTCAATTGGTTGGGCCTAATTAGGTTTTTCAGGCTTTATGACTTTGTACTATTAGCCCGTTTAAATAATCGATCCTTATATGCTAGGTATGGACTGATTTATAAACGGTCGATCAGGTACTTGGTCTTTAATCAAGCTACCAATAAATGGGTTACATGGGTGTCAAACGGGCTTTAAACGGGCTAATGACACATTTATCTCTAAACCATCTATAATCAAGCTTTAAACAAGTCAAGCTTAGTAAAAGGACTTTGAATGAGCTCTAAGCGAGCTACAAACTAGCTTTAAACATATTAGGTTGAGTTAGGCTATTAGTCGATCAGTTCCTATCTGGTGCCCATCAAGTAACACCCTTGCCTTAGAAATGACCAATTATGATTGGACCGGACTAGAGCCCGACACATTTATGAATCTGGCCATACCAAATCAAGCGTTAAACAATGGGGCTTGATCATGCCTGCAATTGACCCCTATTGCAGAGTCATCCACTATGTTTCTATTTATAATCAAATCACCTATTAAGATTTACCTAGAAAAAAAATCACATTATTAAGATTTATCCATGCACGCATTCCATCTTCCATGTGTATGTATTAGAAAGATGTTATATTGGAGTGGATTTCATAAGAAAAGAGAGGTGGTTCTCTGTTTGGGACTCGGGAGTGAGGCCTAGCTCAGTGCTCCTTGGGTCTCTTTCTCCATCAAAATAAGGGATAGATGTGTCTTTTAACAGGGGAGGAGAGACATCATATGAGACCCTACCCCTACACTTTCGCCCCACACGCCCGGATAGAGCCTTTTTTTCATAAGAAAATTTTGTTAAAATAATGTCCATGTACAAGGTAAGGGTATCAATTTCGAATTGAAATCAGTTGTTTAAAATCAAACAAAACTAAAGTAAATCGGTTCAATTTTGGTTTCAAAAGCTGGAATCTTTTTCTCGGCGTGTTTCAGTTTCATGGCTAAAACCATTAAACCAAACCAAATTAGCTATTTTCAAACCGAATAAATAATAGGGTCAAATTATATTCTTTTTATTGTTTAAAAAAGGTTTGCAGATTATGATCTAACAAATAAGGGTTTTTTTCGTTTGTGAAAATAAAAAAAATTATCCAAAAAACCTAAAATAGGAGCAAAACTAAATATGAAACCTAATAAAAAACATTCCCACGTTATTTTGATTGGAATCTTTTTCTAATATTATATTGGAACGAGGATGAGAGAAAGGAAGAGAAACAGAGAGGGGGGTGGAGAGAGATTATAGGGAAGAGAGAGACAGAGATTCACAAGGATGGGAAGCGGGGAGGAGAGAGACGAAGAACAATACACTGAATGCATAATAGTGGTGCAATAGGGCTGGAAATTTTGTAAAACCTAAGCCCAACCCAAGATTCCCAAGGCTCAGCCCAAGCCTGGCCTAACCCCAGGTCAGTTGAGATATTTCAGCCCAGGGCCAAGCTTGGCCCTATTTTATCATTAGACGATTTGGTTAGTCCAATAATAATCAACTTTTTTACAAGTATGCCCCAAGAGGAAAGTTAATTGCAAAATGCCGGTCCTTGCCAACTAAGATATCCCTTGGAGTTAATAAACAACTTTGGTTTTATCCCCTTCTCTCCCTCTTATCTGTAGATTCTCATTTCTTTGAATTTTTTTGGATTTAAATAGCAACAACTTAATTCCGAATCAGATTATATACACAGCAATAGGTTGGGCTCAACCCAAGGCCTCAGCCCAGGCCTGGCCTAACCCTAGATGGGGCCTAGAAATCTTAACCTTGATTTGCCCTTCAAGCTAAGAAACCCAATCATCCAGGCCCAGCTTAACCCTAGCTCAAGCCTAGGAATCTCAACCCTAACCTGACATTTGAGTTAATCCCTAGGCCCTATTCTCTCCCAGATTTAGATTCTCTCCAATGGTTGGGCTGCCCAGCGAGGCATTCGACGATTAGAAGTACGTCAGTCCTTGGTGAAGTTGATCCGTGACCTCCCACCCTCCTACCTTCTGGTTTCCATGTGTCTATTGTTTATATAATGATACGAAACTAATAGATCTCAACCACTCAACCCAAGGATCCCCTCTAGATGGGTAGAGACAGTTCAGCTATCCACCAATGATCCATCTTTATTTGGGCCCTACCTGATGATATAACAATCCCAACATCCATATGTCCGTCCTGAATCATTGTACCAATAGTACACTGTTAGGTGATCCATATGATTCTTCACTCCATAGGTTTCAGTATCACCACCTCAGTGCCAATGGGTCTACATTGAGTTTGGATCAAGTCCTCGTACAAGAATGATTCTCCTACGGTGCCTCATTCACACATAGAATCCATTCAATCTCTCTTCTCTTACAACAAACAGGCTTTCACATTGAATGGATTCCAAGTGTGAATCAAACACTCCGAGTATCATTCCTGCACAAAGACCTGATCTACATCTATACATCAATACTATGTATCATCATGATTACGCCAACGTGTCATCGTCATCACAGCTTCCACACCCATGGATGAGAATAAATTTTCTCTTCTACCAAATACCGGTCGAACCGTTTTTTTCCTATCTCTTCCCTGGAATTCAGTAAACAACACTTCTCGGTTTCTCCCTCGTAGAGCAGTTTTCTCGTGTGTGATTTCCGCTGGTACCTGAAGATCTCCTGCGTTATCTTCTTCTTAGGTAATTGGAATCTGAAACACTTCAATTATTATTTTTGATTCGGATCTGGAAAATTTTTTTAATAACGATTCGATGCTCTGCATCTATTGATTGACCGTAAAAGCTAGAACTTTTATTGTTCTAATTCGTTTTATCTTGAGGCGCTTGATCTTATTTCAAATTGTATACGTTTGGTTTGATGGAAAAGTTGCTTTCACATGTATGGCTTTGGTTTGAAGATTGCTTATGGTTTGATTGATATGGTTTAAGGAAAAGTTCTCTGAGTAGGATAGGTCACTCCCTTTAAGAGTTTTTTTTTTTTTTTGGGGGAAAAGGATGGGGGGGGGGGGGAGGTTGTTGGGGTTTGTGCTTCACTGTCGAATTAGGACCAGGTGGTTGTAATTTTTTCCTTCCAAAGGAATATCTGAAAATTCTGGTTGTTTTGATGTCTGAATCCTTGTCTCTTGTTGTTTGGATAAATTTAAACGCTTTCGCATGGGTGATACAATGTTTCAAGTGGGTTCAAATTTGTTTAGCTAACCCTTTAATCCACCACTTTAGAAATTTTCATGTGAAGATTTTCTCTCAAAGAATTTTTATATGAAAGGATCGATTTTTTTCTATTCTGGAGGGCATCTCATGGATTTTTTTAGGTTTTATGACTCAATACCTTCTCCAATTGCATTGCACAATAATATATGGTGAGATAATATCATTTCCTGTCGATGATACTGGTCGCTTCTGTTGATTTTGCAGGGAACTTGAATTCTGAAAAATGGAAAATAATAAGGGGGAGGAAGCTTCCTCCCGTGGCAATGGATGGGAAGTCGTGTCACTAACGGCATCAACATATTCTGCTGCTGATGATAGAGGCAGTGGGTTCGGTCAGTATGATGAGGAAACCGCTCGTGCAATGTTCATGTCTGATCACTTTGTATTTCCACCTAGTGAGCATGAGAACCTACCACTGGAGACCGACAATAATGAGATTGATATTGAAACAAAGGATGTAGGTGTATCTTCCTACGGGGTGCAAAGATTTGATATGAATAAATCTGACAAGGAAAATGTAGAAAATTGCAATGTCAAAGAGCTGCGAGTACCGGATGAGTTTCCTGGAATACAGTTCTTTGATGAAAAGGGTAATAGGCTATCTGTCCGTGGTGAAGAGTTTGAAGAAGACATGGGCTTACAAGGGCCAAATCTGGTTGGTGAAGAGAAGAGTATGTTCAATTCTACTAAGTTTAGTTCTTTAAACAGTGAAGCAGATTCTAGTGGACCAACTGTTAATGATGAGCTTGCAGCCGTCACTGAATCATGTGATCCTTCTCATAGAATTTTAGATTCCTGTTCAGATTTTTCAAAGTCAATAAATCATACAAAAGAAGTTCAATTTAACAAATCTGGGCTTCCCTGCGAGGCTTGGTGGAAGAAAAGGGTAGCTTCCTTGTACACAAACACGAAAGAAGTGAATGCATTTTGGTCTATTTTTGTCGCTGCAACTCTGGTGGGCCTTGTTTTTCTTGGTCGGCGGTGGCAGAAAAATAAGGTGGCGGGCTCGGCCACTTAATAGGTAACTCAGCTTGATACTCTTCTCTTTGAAAATCAAATACTTGCGGATCCATGTAGCCGACCCCATTTAGTTGGGATAAGGCTAAGCTTTGTTGTTGTTGTACTCTTCTCTTTGAAACAGGAAATCAATCAGTCAGGATAATTGAGTCGTGGAGCTTTGCTGATAAATTTTCTTCTGTTTTTGTTTGTGCCTATGTGTTTCACCATATATGGACCAATTCATCTCCTGCAATTTAAATCTTTGACGTGTGTGGATGAGTGAGTATATGAGTATCAAGATTTCTCAAAATTTGACCTCATGGTTGTGATGGCAATACTTTAACCATTTCATCTCCTGCAACTTGATATGTTATACATGGTAGCAAAATCTTTACAAGTACATGGTTTTACATTATTTGGAATGTCAAGTTCAAACTGAATTATTTCATGTATACAGGGATCCACATGGGAAAAATAGATGTAAGCAGAAAAATTGAAGTGGGTTTGGGTCGAACTGTTCTTATGTTGCCATGGTTCAGGAGACTAGAAACCTGAGACATTCGTCGTAGCACAGATAACATGAGGGAGCAGGGTACCTGATACATACATAGTAGGAATTTTGACTTCTGTATGTGATTTATTTCCATTATGTTGGTGTAGAGTGTGACAATGCTGATTAGTTCATGTGCTGAAAGAAATGAAGCACAGATATCTCATTGTCTGCTTTGAATTTGGGTGCCTCTGCCATGTCATGCTCTCATCTAAGTGACATCATTCTCATTTTCACTTGTCGGTTTTTACTAGCAGTAACATGTTACTGGAATTAGAAATGTAATCCTAAGTGCTATTCCATTGAAGAGCTGCCAACTTCTCTTGCCGACCATCTTCTATGGTAGACATAGATAGCTTGTAACAGAAGAAAAAAAAATACTGGGAACGATGTCAAGCAAATAGCCTGAGATGGTTTCGAGTTCTAGAAACACCAACTGCGATACTTGAGTACTGTGTGGCTATTTGATCTGCTATTACCTTAATAATTGGAGGTTACTCGAGAAAAGAACCATGTTTGGGACATTTTTATCCATATGTTGGTCCATACTTAGGAATCTGCATCTACCTGATTTGTTGGTGGGATTGAATTGATGGCTGGAACTTAGTTTTTTCTTATTTTAACAAGATCATGGCACATGATAAGCCTCAGGTATCAAGCCATTGGGACCTTAGCTTCAGTTCCCTTACTGGTTATTCATGTCAGGTCTAGACACCCGGAATTTTCCATTGTGATGCAGGACAACCAGGCTGTGATTCCAAGCTGGTGCAGACCTTATCTAGGAAGGGGCTCAATCACCTGATAAATCCTACTGCATCAAGAGAAAAATTGCTGTAGTTGAGCTTTTTATATGGATCGATGGGTAGATAGGTAAGGTTGCTCCAGTGCGTCCTAGTGATCACGGGTTTGAGTCAGGAAACAGCTTCTCCGCAAAGTGGGGGCAAGGCTGCATACATTATGACCCTCCCCAGACCTAGGGGTATCAATCTTGAGCCCGCACCGATAGGCCCAACCCAGCCTGACTCGCTTAAGGCCCGACTTGAACGGGCCCGTTTATTAAATGGGCGTTTACGGTGCAGAGTAGTAGCCCGTCGGGCACCTGACCGGCCCAACTCACTTAAGTAGCTCGTTAGAACATACTCAATTTGCCCAACCGACCCGACCCCCTTTAGAAAAATGCTTAAATTGTAAATACCTATTCTACCACTAATACTACAAAATATGAGTAAGGAATAGGTAAGACTAAACTAATAGTTGATTACAACACAATGGACATATGGGATTTCAATGAGAAATATGGTGACATTTGTGATTTTACTGTGAAGAAAGACAACATAGAGAAAAAATAAACATTTGGCACAGACAAGCAGCTTGGTTTTCATTGAAATAATAAGATTGAGCACAAACAATATGCAGAATATCTATAAAAAACTAACATAGTTAAACAACTCCCAAAGTAGTGTAATAATTGATGGAAAAGACAACTGCCCAAAGTAGGCTTTTTCTTTCATTGTATTATGTATACCAGTGAATCAAAAATCCAATTTCAGGTTTGTAATGTTCTTGGATCATTCAGTTGTTAAGAAGAGTGTGATTCTTGTAACTTAGATTACATTTTTAAAACATGATTCTCTTGGATATGGTTCTGGAATTGTGAATGTTATCCTCCATTAGTTTTAAAGCCAATAGTTTAATCCGCTTAAAAAATGATTTTAGGGTAGGCCCGTTTAGAGCCCGTTTAGAATTAAATAGGCCCATAGCCCGTTTAAGGCCCATTTAAGGTAGCCCGATTAAAGCCCGACACCGACCGGCCCGATTACAAACCTTACCATGCCTTCCAAACCCAGGCCCGTTTAAGTAAACGGGCATTCATGGTGCAAGGATTTCACACCGCGAGGCCCCGTTAGGCCCGACCGAGACTGGCCCGGCCCGACCGATTGAAACCCCTAATTACCCCACAGTGGTGGGAGCTTCATGCACTGGGGCATGCCCAATCGGTAGATAGGACATACCACTTAAAAGACTTGAAACAACTAGAAGGCAGAATAAACATGGATTAAGGAATTGGCGAAAGAACTTTACAATTATGTTCTGAAAATTATGGCAGAATGGTGAAACAGAGTTTTGTTGCTTAACCTCAGTAGTTACGATTAGCATTTGACAATGCTGATCATGATGTTAGTGCTGATGTGAGGAAGATTCATTGATGATTATGCAATTGAACACCTTGATAGTTCCATGGCAGTAAGTTTGCAGTTCACACCATAATGCTTGACAGCTTGACAGCTCTGGGGCTGCAACTTATCGCGATTTATGTCATTATGGGAATCCATAACCTGGATTACTTGTGATCATACATTGCAGCGACTGTATGCCTGGGGCTAAAAGCTCCTCTGGACTTTGGAGTTGGAGCTGGACTCTGGAGTCTTCATTAAAGGCAAAGAGATACTCTTTGTCTATGTTTCACTTTATATTTTTTGTGTCATTGCGAATGGAAATAATTGAAGTGAAGTAACACAATTACCGGAGGTTGTTATTTTTTGCAGTTGGAGCCAGAAGCATCACATATGAATTGGGGGCATGGTAAACCAATGACTTTATGTTTGTTCTCAAGTAAATAAATAAATATGACTCCCCTTGAATACGAAAATGAAAAGGTATGAAAATATCCATTAGTGATAAAATTAAAGGTTGCCTCTTCAGTTGACTCAAACATGTAGAGCAAAGACCAATGACCATAGAAATAAGGAGTGCTCTGTTGCAGGTTCAAGACTCAAAAAGGGTTGTAAATGCTTAGTAGTTTGTCAATTGTTGTGAGAAAAGACATGAGATTCATGTTTGATGAAATTAACTGATATATCAGCGGGGCGTGCTAATGTTGCTGAACCTGAAGACTGGGATATGAAACTGATGCTATGAGGCAGTAGTTCCCTAAAATTGCTTTGGCAGTTCTTCATGGTGGAGGATGGCTGCTAATGTCATTATGTAGGCTTTAGGGATCATCTGGCTTTATTAGATACAAGTATTGGCTGAAATATGCTTTCTGTGTATAGTCATACTTGGAGATGAAGGAAATGTTCAAAATTGCAATCAAAATTTTGCAAAATAATTCGATTTTCCATGGAACCAGAACTAAATATTTGTGGAAATGAAAGGAATCAAAAATTTTAATTGAAATGGTCAAAACAAAGTTTGGTTTGAAACACTGAAATAGTACATTCCAGCAAGTAAAATACAACTTTTGAGCGATTTGGAATTTGCAAGACTGCTTCGGAACTTACTTTGAGATGATTAAAAAAATCAGGTAAAGGGTCTCTCACAATTTCACTGCATTCGTCCCATACACCAATCCATGAGAACATTTGAAGAGGAATAAAGCTCTGAGTTGTATGCTCAATTTTTATTTATTTTTTCATTATTTTGTTATTAAAGAAAACTAAAAATACAAAACATTTTATTTTTTACAAACAGGCATGCAATTAACCATGAAAAGTTTAGAAGAGCATTATGCAACATGATGGTGCTCTCTGCCTCTTAGAAAAATAGTATTTTCTCATATGATTGTTGAAAAACAGATGGCTAAACAAATTTCTATAATAAAATATTGGATGTAAAGTTATAACATGTCTCTATTGTTTCTAATGAGCTGTTTTCTCAAAATATAAAACCTTGGATGAAGGGGAATGAATAGAGTGGGGGTTGGATACTGAAGAGATTGATGGCCATGAAGGGCTATGATAGTAAAGTTTGTGATTTATATCATTTTGTTTAAAGCAAAGCATCTGGACGTGTATTTATAGATTGGTACACACATCCACTTGGAATAGAAAGTAAAAAAGGCAAAAATAGATCTGGTGTATTACTGTTGGCTACCGGTGTTGATATTTATAGATTGTCAAAGAGTTAAGTTCCTAGCTACTGGTGATGATATTGTGGATTGGAAAAGAGTCTTATCCCTTGGAAGAGAGAGATTGATTTATCACTAACTGCATTTATTTATTTCTTCCCTAAAGACTGACCTTTTATTTTGATGCAGTCAGCAGAAGATGAAGTGGGTACCCAGAGTCCCAGACACGCTTAAGGATGTAACAGTGGGCAGCCCCAGAGAGTACTATTATGGCCTCCTAAGAACTACATCGATGATGAACAAGGCAGAGAGATGTTGCAGAGTAAGATTGAGGGTTTGTCTATTGTAGAAGATACTTGAGTTTTGACATGTCAAGAGAGTCCCAACTTGTGAAGCATTGGAGATATAATATAAAAGCGTGTACAACTATTGGATTATGGATATGCTGTGTACATATCTTCATCTGTTAATGCAGGTAATCAAAACTGGGATGATGCTTTTGACTCGCAAAACTTAGCAAACAGTTTCATCTTTTACCATAAAACAAGGGAGAGGGATAGGCAGGCTGTCCATGCGCCACAAGATAGTAGGTGGCACCAATGGAGGCATGGGATGGGACATCATCCAGGAGGGATAGGGGATCATTTCAAAGGGGGAAAGGGAGGGGATGAGGGTGGGAGAAAGAGATGGACACAAGCTGGACACCAGCCTTTTCCCATAAAGCAACTCATATTTGTGGTTTTAATCGTAGCTGTAAGCATACATACAAGGCCTAGAGCAAGGTATCTAACATCTCCACTATAGACATACAGGAGGGATGGGATCATTTTGAGGGAGTCCTTCTCACCATGTTTAAGTTTTATTTGAATAGAGAGAAAACTGATATGATAGGCCATACAGTTGAGATGGGCTGTCATTGCCAAGTTTGACATATAGCTGACCTATCTAGTTCCCTATCTATCTACCATTGCCAAGTTTGACATATAGCTGACCTATCTAGTTCCCTATATATCTAGCAAGAATGACATGGAAGGCACCTTGGATTGCCTTAGACCCCATAGCCCATTGCTAACCCTTGCACACATGGAATCTGTGGTCAACGGTTTCTTTCATGAAATCAGTTGGGAGCATTATCTTTTCCCCAGATCATAATTTCAATCACATGTTCCTGAATTGATTGCATATTAAATTGAGTAGACCAGCACTAATTCAAGTATCATCAAGTACTCATTGACCCGAAAATGCACCCAGATCGGTCTTGTTGCATCTTCTTTATTTAGTCCCAATCTAAAGCGGCTTGATCACTATTGCTATATATGGGAAATCCTATTTTCATCTATTAGAGCCAAAGCACTTCCTGAATAGGAGGGCCTACCACTAATATAGAAATTTCTCTTCCTCGGAAAATAATACTTCATAACAGCATTTGATTAGATCCATTTATACAGAAGAAATCCAATTCATTAAACCTATTATATACTTCTCAAACACATCATTAATTCATTTCCCCAAGAAAAAGACTGGAAAAATAACCAGAAATAAATGAAAACCAAATATCTTCCCACAAAGCCTCCTTACAAAAGTTTCCATCAAAACAGTGACCTCACATATTAATGATGAATTTTATTTCCAAGTTTAATGAATCCATAAGAAAGAATAAATCATTATCTTGGTATATAAACCCCACCGCACCCCACCCCAAAAAAAAAACATTACAATTGTTTTAAAGTGAAAAGAAGGCCTGTTTCAAGACTAGTTTAAAGCAAGAACCTATGTTTTGATCAGAGTCTCACTGGAACCTCAACCTGGTCTTCTTCGTCCGTTAATTATCTCTTGGCATCAGGTGACAGGTTCTGTAAGGATGAGAACATGAAGTTGCCGGAAAATATAGCCTCTTTATCTGTCAATCAAAAGGAACTTAAATTAGAAATCAAGAAAACTGAAAACCACGGGGTGGTGAAAGTTTCCTACTAACTTTTCCCATCCAGACAGGAAGGCATCTGAATGAGAGAATTTGTAAGGTTTCTATTGGTAGAGCAGAATAATCATAATGTTTAAGTCGCACACATGCAAGAGAACATGACTACCATTCAATTCATACGCCTGTGGGGTTTTTATAAATCCCTCTGCATGGTTATAGTGGTGCAATCTATCCCACATTCAGAACATAAAGAGAAACATTGAATATCCAAACCATGTGAACTCATATGCCAGTAAAACATTCCCATGGCCTTCCAAGACCAGTAACTGGATTCCTCTTTTTATTTTGGTGACAAGCTGGATTCAGTATCAGAACACTAACAGGTGCATAATTTTACCCAAACTAGCTACAAGCCCAAGAAACATGGGTGACAATGATGCAATCAAATATAATTTTCTTCAACTGAATACAAAAATATAAATGACATTAGAAAAAGGGGAGAGGAAAACCTACCTGTCAATGACAAGCAATAAGATTCCCGGCGAACATATCTTGTCATTGCCTGAAAACATAAGCGAAGGCACAGTTGTTTTAGTTCTTCAATATTTGGGTAGGAAACAGGTCTGGCTTGTGAATGCATGAATCCACAATATGACTATGGACTTGGGTGTAGCACTTCATGGAAGTCCATGATAGGATATGTGTGAAGGTTTCATATTCAAAACTAAGGGGTGTCCAAAGAAATTAGAGCCAGGAAGAATAGCTTGGAGCAGCCACCAAATAAATAAGACATGACCCAAGAACACTATTTACATAAGCCATATATCAGTTACAGCATATGAGCTTATAACAGTAGTCATCTATCAAAGGGCGGCCCTTGGTTGGGCCTCAGCACTCTCTGGCCCAACCACAACTAATCATAATTTGGAAAATATTTTGGCCAAAGTGATCTCTGCTGAAATGGATCACATTGTTAGTCTCCTCACCACCACATATAACAACTGTACCATCATGATATACGGTTTACCATTGAGGTGCTCTTAGCAAGATAGGCAACAAATGGCAGCACAGTGACACTAACTGAATTAACAAACAGAGAGCTATATAAAAGCATACCTGGACAGCAACTGATGCGGCATCATTTGGCATTGGTGAACCATCATCGGAGAACACATTCCTGTAACAAGTGTAGGCATCATGAGTTCATAACAGAGCATCAAAACAACAACGCAAAGCAAATGCCATCACTTGTTAACTATATTACATTCATATAAATTTGCAAGATCGGATGTGTTTGGTTGCAATATTGGAATTGCTTCCATTATTTTGCAGGAAGCAGGTCATGTCAGGTCACAAGCATTTGGATGCAATTGACATTCTGCATTTTTACTGGCCAATAGCTAAAGGAATGCTGATGGCAGTCAGCCACTGTGAGCCCCCAAGATACCCAGTGGTTTCCAGCTTTCATGGTCATGAAAATGCTAGCATCATCTCAACCAAGAAATTTTACTCTAAAATGAGAGGTTCAGATAAAAAAATTGGCTTACGAAATGGATAAGTTACCTCCAAATTACTTTCTGAAGCTCATCCTGTCGAGCTTCAGGAAGCACTGCAGCATTATATGCAACAACATTCCCATAGAATATCTTCTCCAGGTCCTTCATCCATCTACTCAAAAGTAAGTTGACCTGTAAATGAAAGGAGAAAAGGAATAATAAACCAGTTGTTAGTCAGTTAAAAACCGAAAAAAGTACAAATCAGTCTACTAAAGGCCTATTCAAGTGACATTACTGTTTTACACCACAGTAGCTTTCCACCAAATACCAACCCAACCTTTTCGATGATTTTTAGTTGCTTCTATTCCTTCTGGCTCCTTTTGTTTTTCCCTTTTTCACTCTTCAGGTTAATGGATTCATTCTTTTGTTGGAATTTTCATGGATTAAAAGATCCCGCCAAGCAAGCTGAAGTTAGGAGTCATCTACAACCCCAGCGTTTCTGCTTTTCTGCTCTCTTGAAATTTAAGATTAAGGAGGATAACGCTTTTGCTGTCAAGTCCTCAACTTGCCCCCATGGGGGTTTCATCATAATTACCCGTTCCACCAAAATGGGCAGATTTGGTGCTTCTAGAACCTAGTGATTCATCACATTTGGTGGGCAACGAACGAAAAAAAATGGTCTTCCCCCTCGCGTTCCATTGAGAAGATTGGAGATGCCATCACCTTCAAGATCAGACAAAATCCTTCACAATTGGGTTATTTTTCTTGATTCCAACAGAAATAGACATCTTGCCTATTCTTGGAATCTGCCCCTGTTTTTCTTGTATCCCCTTTTAGGTTGTTTGTTTTGCCCCCCTCCCTAGTTGTTTATGTATCACTTTTGGCTTTGTTGTTTTGCTTCCCTCCCCTCTCTAGGGTTTAGTCCCATTTCCTTGTTTGGTCTTGTTCGGGGTTTCCCATTGGCTAGCCTGGGTGGCTCATGTTTTGTTTTCTTTTTTGTTTTTCAATATACTTCCATTCATCCAAAAATAAATAAATAAATAAGGCATAGAATGGATATTCCCAAAATTCAAGGAGGTAGGTAGATTTGGAAGAAATGTAGAGGGAATGCACCGTCTCACACCAGTTTTGAAAACCATCCGCAGTGAAACTAAGTCACGGATTCATTGTGGATGGTTTTCAAACGAGTGAGAAATGGTGCACTTATTCTGCATTTCTTCCAGATCCACCCTCTTCCCACAAGGCAAGGAGGTAGATCTGAACAGCAGAGGGAATGCACCATTTCACACCAGTTCAAGATCAGTATTCATTTGATCAAGTAGAATGGATTATCCATGACATAGATTCACAGTGGATGGTTTCCAAAACTTTCAAACGACAACCATGAAATGGAATGTTAGACTTTGTAGTTCGGAAGAACAAGAAGGCCAGCAGCAAACCATGCCACTGATTGGGTCAAAATGGGCCAAGAATGGACCAATAGACTTAATTTTGAGTGCCTAATAGATTATATGGGTCATGGGCTGACTAGTTTTGTTTTGGGGTTTTTTATTGTAATGAGCCTGAACGGGATTATGTAGTTAGTTTCAATTTTGTTACGGTTCTAGAATAGTTTCTATTTTGAAGAAGACTAAAGTTGTATGGATTCTCCCTACCATACATACGGTTTTCCTATTTTTGCTTATTTCCATTATAAATAAAGAGTAGGGGATCATACCCACTACTAACGATTTGAACAATTGGCTAAGCTTATGTTTGCTAATTTCTGTGAGAATCACGATGCCTTTGCTGTGAGATGCAGTAAAGTGCTTATGGGATGCCAAAAAGGTACAAGGATTTTATTGATAGAAGAAAAGGCACAAGATTTTTTTTTATAGAAGAAAAGTATTGCAAAACTCCAGCAAGAAGAGATGATAGGCCTGTTGATTTGGATTTGGTTTAGTTTTTTGGGTCCAACTGAACCTATAGTTCAAGTTGGTTAAGTTGGGATTAATTCGAGTGCCCAGTGGGTTCTATGGGCCATGGGCTTAGTATTTTGAGAAATTTACTATTATAATGAGCCAATTCTATAAGCCCAAACATTGGAATCTAAGTCCTATAAGGGATAATGTAGTTAGTTTCTAGTTTACTAAGTTCTAGAATATTAGTTTCTAATTTTGAGAGGATTCTTTTTCTTAAACTTAGGTTGTAAGGATTCTTCCTTTCCACATAGGAGGCTTCTATTTTGGCTGTTCTCTATGAAGCAATAAATAAAGAGAAGGGGCCTTACTCCCCCGCCCACAATTTTGATAAGAAAAAACTCTATGGCTGTTATGCTGTTATGTTGTTTTCCTTGTGGGAAGCAAGAACTTCTGTGAGATGCAGAAAAACCCTAATGAGAGAGTCGAGACTAGTGGAGGCTGGTGAGAAACTAGCAAGGCTTGAGTTAGAAGTTCTTGCCATATCCCTATCATCTATAGTTTGTTTCTATCCTTTCAACTCAGTTCCTGAATATCGAAGTAAGTAATGGGATTGTTTATTTCGATTTTAAGATTTCTTGGAGGCTGACTGAGGTTATAATCTGTGTTGCTACACCTATTTGAAGACTGAAGTTTCTGTTAGCCATAGACTTACTAGCAGTTCTCTGTTTCTGCAGCTATTTGGCAGCTACTTTGAGGTACGGTTATCTCAACATTTGGCCCTGGGAATGCCGACACTTTTGGGCTCCTAGTCGATGTTCATAACCGCTTTTGACCCAAGTTGGGGCTTGATCTGCCTTGTGGATAGGAAACCATTGGTGGTTACTAATTCTGTTATCTAGTTTCTATTTTATTGGGTTAATGAACTGTGAATTCTGGCTATCGGTTTTAGTTGATTCTTACATATTGTGTTCTATATGATGAATGGAGAATATGTGATGGGGACATCAAAGTGTACAGGCGCAAGAAGAAGAAGAAGCAGCCATCTTTGTGGCTGGAAGAATAGAAAGAAGAAGAATAAAGAAGGAGGAAGAAGGAAAGCTCGATCCAGATTTTAGAAGATCTTAGAAGATTTTAGAAGATCTTGTGGGCCCCATTAGTTATTAGTTTAGTAGTTTATTTGTAGTATATTCTTTTCCTTGTTAATCTTTTAATTAATTAGGAAACTACTTTATTGGTTGATTAGTTTTTAGAAAGTATTTATTTACTAGTCAATTAACTCTTTTTATTTTTAGTAACTAGATTGATATTTATGTAATGGCTTAGGCCACGATTGAGTTGAATGAATGAGAATTAAAAAAAAAGACCAAGAATAAACCCCCAAACCCTCACGGTTCTCTCTCTCTCTCTCGTTTTCTCACCTTTCTCTCTCGCCTCTTTCCTCCCTTACTCTCTAGGCTCTCTCTTCTCTCAGTCTTCTTGTCTCGCCTCCCTCTCTTTCTTTTCAATCTTATTTCTTTTTTTTTTTGTTTCTGCTGCTGTTTTTGTCACTGCTGACCTCCCCCATCGCTGCCCACTGCTGCTGCAACACATCACTGCCGTTACAAAAACTGCTGCTGCTGCACCTGCTGCCTTTACCTCACTGCTGCTGCAACATATTTCTGCCGGTACAAAACTGCTCTGCTGCACCTGTTGCACCTGCTGCCTTTACCTCACTGCTGCTGCTACGTACTACTGCCGTTACAATACTACTGCTGCTGCACACTGCTGCCTTTACATCACTGCTGCTACTACTCTCGGTTGTTGTTTACACTCCGCTGGTGCTGCTCTCTCTACAATCGACTGGATGTATCTTCATCAACTAAAAGTGAACTGCAACCTTTTTATTTTGGAGGACCTTGATCCCTTCTTCTCTCCTCAGATCTGAACAGCAGTATGGTAAAACATTAAACTAAACCCTCCCCACCTCCATTAATCCCTATTATATATATACAGCCCATTGACGTTGAAACCTGCCTTTGTCCTTTGTTTATGCCTATTTTATCGATTGTTTGCATATCTAATTTGGGTGTCTAGATGGATTTGTGCTGAACCTAATACTCGTATGTCATGTGTTCCCTTCCCCATGCCCCCATTTGAAACTTGAGTAAGAATTTATGTGTTTTTCCGTCTAGATTATTATTGCTTTTGGCTACTTTGTTTATTAGTCTCGTTTTATCTTGCATGCTTAATCGTGTTGGCTGAGATTCTTTGATCCTATCTACCTAAGCCCCTTGAGTCAACCCTACCTAGCTAGTTAATCTTGTAGGAGACCTAGTCACCTAGGAACCCCCTACATCAATATGACCTTCGTTTGATGCTGTTCTGCTGTGTGGTTGTGAAGTTACAGCTTTGTTTCTAATTCTGGAAAGTAGTTTCTACTTTGAATCACTTGCCCATAGCTCTATGTCGAACCATTGGATTGGTATAAAACTTTTAAGCGTTTGAAGTACAATGAGAGATCTTGGTAGTAATTTGGGACTGATGCTGAGTTCTATTCTGGGAGCTAGAATAGATCTCCCTTTCCTGATCAGATGAAACCCAAGAGCCTCCAAAGGGAACCTTCATTCACCCAATTATTCTTTAAACACACACACACAGAGATAACATATAATGGTCATGTAACTAAATGGATGAACTATTCTAGGTCACAAAAGTGTGTAGAAAGAAGGTAATGAACACTTACCCCTGCCTTGGATACTCTCAGCTCTAGGTCATGATTGTAAATCTCATACACGTATTGCCCAAGCTCAACACCCTCCTTTCCCTCTTCTTTCAAGCGGTGCAAGCAAAGCCACATGTGAAGTACAAGCAAAGAAAACGTTGTTTTGAAGGTTTTCTCCAAGTAAAATACTGCATATGGAAGAGAGCAGTAACATCAGTCAATATTTGATATCCAGAGATAACAATATGCCAGATTAAGGGAAGCTAATTGACAATAATTATCAATGAAAGGCAAAAGCTCTTGCTAGAACAAACTAAGGATTACAACAAAGGCCTGGAAATATATCAAACTATAGTAGCTTGAAGGGATAAACAAAGAAAATGGGAGAAAACAGGTCTGTTCTTAAGACATATACTGAAGTAGTTTGGAGTTATGTCCAGATCACATATTTATTTCTCTGGAAGAGAGATTTTTGGAGTTTAGATGTGTTCAATAAAGGAAAGAATGCCCAAAACCTTCAATGTAGAGCAGGTTCCTCTCCTCCAAAGTTAACTTGGTTTTTCTTGGGAAGCTATTTGCAGAAACAATAGCATGTGAAAACTGGTGATTGAAAACTAAAAATAATGATAAATTTGCAGATTGGCAGTATATGTAATCTCTTGAAAGGGGGGAAAAACTTTAATCAAGGGTGACTTTAGCAAGTAGTCTGACAAACTCTTGCTCCTCAGTGCCTGTCACTACTAGAACAGAGATACATCACGAAAAAGATTCCATATAGTGGAGTGGAACCCAGTGTACAAGCCTAGAAGACCTGAGGGTTAGCAAGGGCCACTGGATTCTTTTTCCTCCTACAAGTCTCATCTGGCAGCAGTTGCCAGGCTGCCAGCTGACTTTGAGCCCGTTTCACTGTTTCAGTGTTTTGGCCATGCAATATGCAGAAAACATTTTCATCCCACACAACCAACACACCATAACTTGAGTACTCAAACCTTCCCCCCTGAAAGCATTTCAGCCCAAATAACCAAACACAACCTAAGCCATAAAAAAACATATTTAAAAATGAACAAATAAAAAAAGGGTCAAACAAGGCTAAATTGTTAGTGGTTGTGTTGATTTACATAGAAAATAGCATTCAGAGACATCTCATAGCAACAAAGAAGACCAATGAGTGGGAAAGCAAAGGTTAAATTAGTCATGAGGTTTTTGGAAAGGTATCATGAGCGAGCAGATCTTTTAGTCCAAAGATATCATTATGAAGGAGGAGCCTGATAACAAACCCTTTTATGGAAAGACTTTTGAGTGGTTTCATTGGCTGTTTCTGGGACTATTTCAATTTTCCCAGCCTAACGATTATCTACTAGGGAGCAATTGTCACTGATTACATGGATTTAAGTAGAGTTCGTTTTTATGGTTATCACCTAAGAAGACACAAAAATAACTGAAAACCTCCAGCACCGTGCACCTATTGGCTATTGTTGAAACTGCGAAAACTGAGAGGGTGTTGAAATGTGCACCATACAAAATACGAAGGCCTCACAGTTGGTTCCCTTTACAGATGACTTCCATCTGTATGTCTGAAGCTTCTTATAGTGGCTCATTAAGTCAAAGAATCCCTCTCAAGTTGCAGTTCTCCATCTGGACCATATTGCTGCTATCAACTATTTGACAACTACACCGAACACCATGCAAGAAGGCAGCCAACTATGTGGAGCTGTCAATTTTTAGGCTACTAATTGCAAAGGATTTACAGATAAGCATGAATGGATTTGTGCTGACCCCCCCCCTTTGCTATAGAAGAGTCTAATGTTCTCCTGTGGGCCTTCTCTGGCCATAGTGGCACCTTCTTTTAGGGGATCTCTCACCCCCTTAATAACAAGTTACCTTATTTAGTAAAAAAAAAAAAAGGAAAACTACTAATGCAAATCATAAATTTCAAATGGAAGATCTAAAGCTGGAGAGTTAGGTGCAACTTGGGAACATTCCAGAAAGTTTGTATTGTTCCCAATATTCCCAGTAAGGGTCTCACAAGGAACACTGGCAGCAGTGGGAAGGAATCTTCCCAAACACCACCGAAAAACAGAATTAAAAAATGACTATATCTCTAATTATTTAAGCACAATAGTCTGGCATATGATGTGTTCTGACTCCGAGGGTGAGTAAATTTATTGGGTCAACCAAAAAACTACACAAGAAAAACCCAACCGGAGGTTGCGCACTCATAGTCAACAAGAAGCCACCTCAAATCACTTAAGATCTTAATAGAACTGGTAAAATTACTTAAATTCAAATAAATAACCTGCTCAGCAGACATAATCCACTTAAATTCAAATAAATAACCTGCTCAGCAGACATAATCCATAGCATACTAAAGCCAGCTGAGCAATCTTTCATTTCAAGAAGCAGATTACACACTAATTTGTGGCCTGTTGGCAGTTGAATACTAACTACAATTATGGCATATGAGAAGACCTAACAAACTGTAGATCAAGTAACGGTGGCAATGAACTAATTTTGGTATATGGTTCTTGAAATATTCATGAAAGGGAGTTAGAGGCTCCCATGACTATGAAAAGAAATTTAGAGTTTGGCGGCCTAAATAAATTTGATATTGAGATAGAAGGGGTTTTGCATTTAGCTAATCAGTTCATAGTGTTCCCAATCTATATCAATCTCAGTTAATGGATCTCCAAAAATCATTTTTGGAAATCTGGTTCTAAGAGGGAAGAAACATTTATTGTTCATCTTTGTATATTGTTTTGAAGGCTTTTGGTGTAGTTGACAAAAATTCTCCATACTGAGTAAGGGCGGGCTTCGGAAGCAAATGATCAAAGGTCTGTTCAGAATAACTTTTCATGAAAAAATGGTGGGATTTCTAGATTGTCTGCCTGACAGGATAAATTTCAGGATAGGTTGGAGGTGTTCACAAATAAGTTGCTTTGGAGATATTCTCAGATAAGTTGGCTTTGTTCATCCAGCTTGATTGGACAACAAGAAAAGGTTCAAACATCAATGGTTGGATAAAGTAAGTAGCCAAATTTCCCACGAGAGGCATAATCCATTATTTGAAGCCATTTGAACTTCCATTGTAAAGAAGCAATAAAAAATAAAAAATAAAAAGAGTTTTTTCTAAGAATTTTTACCCTCTACAAAAGAAACTATACTTGTAGCCTAAGCTTCTAACATCATGAAACCTTTTAAAATTATGACTAATACTCCATCTAATTACTTTAGTTTCCAAAGAAGAAGAAGAAGAAGAAGAAGAAGAAGAAAATCACCATCATAAATAGGCTGTTTATCAACTTGTGAAATGATACGCCGGTATATCACATTTGCCCCTCGAATGGATTTACTTTGTTTGCTATAGAACAACAATAGCTTCAACATAATACGCCGGAAGCCCTCATATTTTGGCTCCTCAATTCTCAGAGGTGAGTCTGGTGCCAAAGCCAAGGAAGAAGGTTTAGACCAAAACAACTTATTTAAGTTCACCTGTCAATAGGAAGGGATACTGAATTTCAGCAACTAATAAGCACTAAATAGAGTTGAAAACAATTTAATGAGTTTGGTAAATGCACCAGTGATCATGCGAAATAGAATAATATATAAATCCAAATTGTAACATGCAGTAAGCTTGTACTTGCATAAACTCTGCTGTGCTATTTTTAGTGGGCTTCTTTCTTGACTGGACAAGGTTTTGTTATCTTTTTTCGGCAATTCATTCACTTAAAAGGAGGGGGAGAGAAGGAACCAAATTACAAGTCAAAATCCACTTGACACAAAAAGGAATGGAAATAAAGCATTGAGGATCTGACTCTTTTTCTTTATTTTTGTGTGTGTGTGTGTGTGTGTTTGGGGGGGGGGGGGGGGG